>NC_073381.1:88198649-88542399 GCF_028641065.1 Leucoraja erinaceus
AAACCTGTAATAAATTAATGGTTAACAATCGACCAACCATTCGACAAGTGGCAAGAGTAATTGGGAAATTAGTAGCAGCATTACCAGCTACTTAGCTTGGACCTTTGCATTAGAGCAAAGGTGCTAGCGTTTTAAACAACATGCAGGTCCTTTGACGGAACCGTGAAATTGCCTATTTTCAGACATAATGATGGAAAGAGAACATTTTGCATAGTTCCAGTCCCAACATTTGTCAATATCCCATATCCAGAACAGGTGGTAGATGGACTAATCCAGAATCATCACTACTACAGACACTGGACATAAAAACTATTTGGAAATGTTGGGTGCGTTCTATGGGTTAAAAGCATATTGTTCAAAAGTGCACCATTTGCATGTTCGTTTACAAATTGACAATATCACAGTGGTGGCCTATATTAACCACATGGGCGGGATAAAATCGATATCATGTGATAATTTGATCAACACAATCTGGTAATGGTGTGTCGACAAACATATTTGGCTATCAGCAACTTACCTACCAGGTAATCTAAATACAGTGGCAGACATGTGAAACCCCAAAGTATTTGCTGAAATTACAAAGCAATATGGAACACCAGATATCGATTTCTTTGCATCCCGACTGAATCACCACGTACCGATATATGTCGCTTGGGAACCAGACCTTGAGGCAGCGGCGATGGATACATTCTCACTAAACTGGGGGGAAATAATCTCTATGTTTTCCCCCCTTTTCTGCCTCATCAGTCAGGTACTACGCAAAATACAGATAAACTTTGCGTAGGGCTTTTTGGTAGTAACCGACTGGCCTACACAGCCATGGTTCCCAGTGGTCCTTGACAGGGTCATTGAAACTCATGACCATTCCCAGCGGACCAGATCTACTGATCCACCCTGTATCAGGCAAAGTCACCCATGCCATGACAGAATAAGCCTACTGGGTTGCAGATTCCAAAAAGACCTTTTGCTGGGCCTGGGATTGTCAAATAGGACCATGGACACGATGACAACATCTCACTGACTTTCCACCAAGAAACAATATCTCTCCAGTATAAGAAAATGGGGAACATACTGCTCGAGAACAGAGACAACCTACTAATCAACCACCATATCTATGTACCGGAGTTCCTGGCCAGCCTTCACCACGATGAAGGTCTGAGCTATAGTACTATCAAATGTGCTAGAAGTGCACTGTCAGCCTATCTAAGACAGGCACCAGGGAAACAGGCCATAAGTTCTCATCCACTGGTGGCCAAATTGATGAGAGGTACCTTCAATTCAAAACCCCCTAGACCTAGATATACCAAGATCTGGGATGTTAGCGTTGTCCTGACATGCCTAAGGGATGGCCACCAGCAAGATCCCTCACTCTGGAAACAGCTACCCTGTATACGGCCATGCTGATGGCTTAGTCTCAGCATAAGGGTCCAGTCCTTTTACCTACTCAGACTGGACAATATGGTCGTAACATCAGACCAAATAACATTCACCATTCAGGAGCTGGTAAAACAGAGTAGACCAGGAACTTCAGGACTCATTATGGAATTCGGGGCGTACCCACCTGACCCCCGTTATGTGTCATGACTCACCTTGTACAATATATCAAACACAACCTAAAATTCCCAAGGGAGACAAAAAGCACGATGGGTCAGCCACAAAAACGCCACTGGGTCGGGTACCGAGTCAAACCATCCCTAGATGGCTCAAACAGGTATTGGAAGCTGTTGGAGTGGATACTGATATTTACACATCTCACTCCACCAGGGCAGCATCCACGTCGGCGGCTAACAGAATGGACGTGCCATTGGACCTACCCTGGTAACAGCGGGGTGGTCCATGGAAAGAACTTTTCAAACATTCCACAACAAGCCATTAATAAAACCTGTTTCACTTGCAGGGAGAATTTTAGATGCTGCAAAAAATATAATTTAAGCCCGGGGGGAGCATTAATATCTTTGTTATTATTTCCAAATAATACCATTATTGTTTTACAAACATATTCATGTTTGATTACGATAACATACTTCCTCCCTTGAATGACTTTGGCAGCGAGTGAAGTATGGACTGTTACACGGTTTGAAATCACAGAGCTTTAAAATCTTCACGTAGTCACTCACGTGACTCCGAAGTAAAATAGTCACTTATTTACCAGTTTGAAGTTTGATCTGTATTTTATGAGGAGTTACGATGAGGAATTACGTTCCCTCCACTCCCACCCTCAATTATAGAGATCAACTGGTATCTCAGTTCTCCTTATCTTTACTATGTTTATTTCAATTATTGTTGTGTTTCTGTGATTCCACACCGCTGCTTTGAAGTATGTCGCGCATGCGTGCTGGACGGGGTCTTCACGTAATCCCTCATCGTAACTGCTCATAAAATACAGATCAAACTTCAAACTGGTATGCTTGTTTAATCTTACTATTGTCCCTTGTGTGTGTAGGATAGTACTAGTGTGCCGGGATCGCTGGTCGGTGCGGAGTCAACGGGCTGATGGGCCTGTTTCGCGTTGCATCTCTAAACTAAACTAAACAATTTGAGTCAGGATTCAGCAAGCAAAGGTTAAAAGACTAAAATATAACATGCTGATGGTGCCAAAATGAAACGTTATCTCCAAAATTATCTACCTGACATGATCTTATCCAAGCACTTATTCTATTCTTTTATTCATAAGGCAATGCCCACTTTGATAATCTAACTCCATATATCAGTGAGACCAACTTTCATTTGCGTTATGTCTTTAATGAGGTAATACTGTACATCCTGGGGCACTTACTTCAAAAGGACAGCAGGAGGTTTAGCTTAAACCGACAGTAACCTTAAAGAGAAAGCAAAGTGCCAGAGGAACTCAGACAGTCGGGCAGCATCTGTGGAGGGAATGGACAGGCGACGTTTAGGGTCGGGACTCTTTTCCTGAATCTGTATGAAGGGTCCCGACACATATTCATTCCCTCCACAGATGCTGCCTGAACTGCTGTTCATCCAGATTTCAGCATCTACAGTTCCTTTTGTTTAGTTTAGATTAGAGATACAGCACGGAACAGGCCCTTCGGCTAACTGAGTCTGCACCAACCAGTGATCCCTGCATATTAACACTATCCTACACACACCAGGGACAATTTTACGTTTACCCCAAGCCAATAGTTTACAAGTTATTCACATTTTTAACTCTACAAAACCCCACTTTGATAAAAATGACTTGAACACTGCAGTGGCAGTTACAGCTATAATGTCACAATGCGATTGTAGCCCTGCCCACTACAATGTTGCAAATCCTAGGACAATGAGTCCTGGCAGCAAGTACAAGTGCAATTGGATTTTTTTTTAAAGTTTAACAAGGGAAGGAGTATAAAGGGAAATTTCCCACTCTTGCGCAGTTGGGAGTTATGGGTGAGTGCTGGACTATTACGTTGGAAGAACGGGTTGCATTGGGGGAATAGGTGAGTTCAAAGGTTCAAAGGTTCTTTATTAGTCACATACACCAATTGGTGTAGTGAAATGTTTATTGCCAATGCAGCACATAAAAAAGAATACAGACATAACAATAATAAAGACATTTAAACATAAAAAACATCCCCCCACAATGGTTCCCATTATGAGGGAAGGCAAAATGTTCCGTCCCCATCCCCATCCCCATCCCCTGGTCCACCCATAGTCGGGCCTATTTTGGCCTCGGCAGTCACCTTTACAGAGGCACGATGTTCCAGGCCCTTCTCCAGCGTTGGGAGAATCCTCACATCGGCATGGGAAACCTGGAATGGCTGCTTCCCAACTGGAGACCGCGGCTTCCGAAGCCGACAGGCCGCGCTGGATGGAGCTCCACCACTGGCGATCTCTGCGAGAGATCCCAGGCTCCCGATGTAAAGTTCAGCGCCGCTGCCTGCGGCTGGCCGCTCCACAGACCCACAGCTCCACAATGTTTTTTTTATCGCCGGTCTCAGCTCACCGGAGTTCCACCGCGGCGACCCGGGCAAGGCATCGACCCGCTCCACGATAGCGCTCCAGCGCTGTGCCGCCGCCGAAGCCGAGGTTCTGGCTGGTCCCGACAGGAAACGCCGCTCCAGACCCGCTGGTAGGTCGCGAGGACGGGTCGAAGTTGCTCCCCGGAAAAAAGCCGCCTCTCCGACCAGTTAGGGACCCTGATAAGCAGTTTCCCCCTTACCCCCCCCCCCCCCCCCCCCCCCCCCCCCCCCCCCCTCCCCCACATAAAAAAGACTAGAGCTCCAGAAACAAATCACTTTGACTCACTGAAAATTAAAAAAAAGAGGTGAAAAAACGGACAGTTGCAGGCTGGGCAGCCATACCCATGCAGGACTGCACCCCCTGGTGGAACATTGGGTTGGGAAACGGGTTGTGTTGGGGGACCAGGCCTCCCATGTGACGGATCCATTAGTATAACTCATCTTGTTTGCTAGTGAGTCATTCTGTGTGTCTGTCTGTGATTCATGCCCTGAATTATGCCAAAATGATACACGATAGTGCAAAAATATTTGAACCACCATACTCACAATTGTCTTCTGGTGTGTTTTTATCGTTTCATTCAGATTGATGTTAGATAGGCGCTTCTATGTTGTCCTTAACAACAAGCAAAGTCGCTGGCGACGACAATGGAATGATTTGCCTCAAGGTAGTGTGCTGGCTCCACTACTATATAACATCTACACCAATGATCAGCCAATTGACCAGAACACTGAGCGGTTCATCCACGCCGACGACCTCTGTGTAACATCCCAAGAGAGTACGTTTGAAGCTGTAGAAGCGAATCTCTCCTCAGCCCTAGATGAGCTACACCTCTACTACGAGCGCAACCACCTACACGCAAACCCTGCAAAGACCCAAGCCTGCTCGTTTCATCTCAGGAACCGGGAAGCAAACAGACCCCTTAACATCACATGGTCTGGAACACCTCTTGAGCACTGCACCAACCCTGTCTACCTTGGTGTAACACTGGATCGCACTCTCTCCTATAAGGAACACGTCAAAACCACCAAACTGAAAGTTAACTCCCGAAATAACATCCTCCGGAAGCTGACCAACTCCAAATGGGGAGCCACAGCACACACATTAAGATCTACTGCTCTGGCCCTGTGCTACTCCTCTGCGGAGTATGCGTGTCCTGTTTGGGAGAGATCATCCCATGCCAAGAAACTAGACCCAGCATTGAATAACACCTGCCGCTCAATCACTGGCTGCTTGAAGCCCACCAACATAAACAACCTGCACCTCCTCGCTGGCATTGCCCCTGCTGATGTGAGACGGGAAGTCGCCAGCCGAGTAGAGATGACCAAGGCCACTAGTGATGAACGCCACCTCCTCTACGGACGTGTACCCCCGGCCCAACGGCTGAAGTCCAGGAGAAGCTTTCTCAGCCATGTCCAGCCCCTAATAGCATCACGGGAAGAAACCAGACTCCAACTATGGACAAAAAGGCTTGAGGACGACCCCCCTCCTACTGACATGGGGATGATGGGAAATGAGCCACGCCTATGCAGTTGGGGGCTATCAGTGAGTGGTGGAATATTGTGTTGGGGGAACGGGTTGCGTTGGGGGAACAGGTGAGTGGTGGAAACAGGTTGCAGTGGTGGAATGGGTGAGTGGTGGACTATTGCGTTGGGGGAACAGGGCCCAACGGGTCGCACTTGTAAATATTACTAAAACTGTCATCTTGTGTGTGTGCGTGTGCATGCATGTCCGCCACGCCCTGAACTGCGCCAAAATGCTACACGATAGTGCTACAATGTTTCGACCACCTTACTCACCATTGTCCTGTGGTCTTGAGTTTCAAGTTTCGTTCAGATTGATGTCATATTTTACAAGTTATTCACAATTTCTTTACAAAACTCCACTGGCAGTTAGCAGCTATGACGTTACAATGGGATCTCATTTACATAAACTCCCCTCACCAGTGATCCACTCACAGTTAGCAGTGTATGACATCATAATGGGATCTCATTTACATAAACTGTGTCCGTCAATAGTGTTACGTCCAGTGCAATGAGAGATTTGTTGCATTGTTGGAAGAAGAGAGAGGTAGTGGGGGAGGGGAGGATGAAAAGTGTTATTTAAACATTGTGTTTAGTGGGGAAGTGGGATAGGGGAGAGGTGAGGAGTGGGGGAGTAGGGAGATGGAGAGGAGGGGGTAGGGAGTGGAGATGGGTTCGGGAGGGAGGGAGGGAGGGAGGGAGGGAGTGAGGGTTGGGGCAAGGAGAGGGAGAGAGAGGTGAGGGGGGAGTGAAGGAGGAGAGGAGGAGAAAGGAAAGAAGAGGGAGGGTGAAAGGGAGGGAGTGTTGGGGGATGAGGGGAATGAGCTGAGCCTGCGCAGTTGGGGGCTATGGGTGAGTGGTGGAATATTGTGTTGGGGGAATGGGTGAGTGGTGGAAACGGGTTGCATTGGAGGAACGGGTGAGTGGTGGAATATTGCATTGGGGGAACGGGGCCCAACGGGTCCCACTTGGTCTAGTATGACTATAGTCATGAGCAGTACCATGGTGCAAGGGGATCTTGGATGTCTGTTTTTATCCAACATCTTCATTCTTCTAATACTAAACATCAGCGCATTGGGGAGTGTATGCAGCATCCTGGCGTCTAAGTTCACAGACGAGAAGACTGTAGTGGGCCGCATATTAAGACCACAATCTCTCCCTCAATAACAATGGAGATTGTGATTTACTTCAGGAGGCAAAGCTGTGCACACACATCTGTAGGCAATGACGGTGCTGAAGCAGAGATGGTCAAAAGCATCAGATTCGTAGAAATGAATATCAATTGCAATTTGTCCTGGACCAGCCACATCATAGCAATGGTCAAGAAAGCACACCAATGCCTCTACTTCCTTAGAAGGCTTAGGATGTTCAGCATGTCCCCATCAACCCTCACCAACTTCTACAGATGCGCTGTCGAAAGCAATTTATCAGAGTGCATCACAGCATTCAACCCTCCTCACCCAGTCTCGTCAAGCTACGACTCCAGACTTGGCCACACGCATGGCTCTTCACTGTATCTGGAGTTCAAGGTAAGAATCAGGTACAGACAACAAATTCTAACACTATCTGCAATGTCAACATTGCATCAGCACATAATTTAGGAACAATAATAGCCCAATTAGTTGCAAGAGTAAATTTTGGCTTCTTTTGGAATATTAAAAAGATGCAGCAAACCACTTTTCACCTAATTAGTCTGCTGTTCTAATATTAAAATAATGTAAACCCCCAACTGAGAATTGAGATAATTATTTTTTCATAATGTTGGCTGAGATAGAGTCATCGAGTCAAAGGTTTTCAAGGTCATTTATTGTCATGTGTACCAATTAAGGTTCAGTGAGATGTAAATTACCATACAGCCATACAAAAAAACCCAACAAGACACACAACTGCATAAACGTTAACATAAACATCCTCCACAGCGGATTCCCCACATTCCTCACTGTCCAATCATCTTCCCTCTTTATTCTCCCGCGCGCGGTTGGGGCAGTCGAACCATTTGTCAGGGTGATTGAAGCCCCCGCAGCCGGCGATTGAAGCCCCTGCGTCGGGGCGGTTGAAGTCATACAGCGTGGAAACAAGCCCTTCGGCATAACTTGTCCACACCTACCAACATCTGTCCACATTTACACTAGTCCAACCTGCCTGCGTTTACCCCATGTTTCTCTTAACCTATGCTATCCATGTACCTGTCCAAATGCTCCTTGAACATTGTGATAGTACCTACTTCAACTACCTCCTCCGGAAGCTCGTTCCATACACCTAACACCCTTTGTATAAAAACAATTGCCTTGTATGTTCCTATTAAATCTTTCCCCCCTCACCTTGAACCTATGTCGTCAGTTCCCCTACTCGTTTACCTAATCTATTCCACTTATCACCCCTCATCCTCCTGTATTCCAAGGAATAAAGTCCTGGCCTCTCCAACCTCTCCCTCTTGCTCAGGCCCTCAAGTGCTAGCAACATCCTCGTAAATCTTCTCTGCTCCCTTTTCAGTTTAACAACTTCTTTCCGATAACAGAGTGACCAATTCCGAACACAAAAGGCTTTGAAACCTTTGAAACCTCTGACTCTAATACCGGACAAAACTCAGCGGGACAGGCAACATCTCTGGAGAGAAGGAATGGGTGACGTTTCGGGTCGAGACATCGCTTCAGACTGATCAGAGTGACCAGTCTGAAGCTGGGTCTCGACCCAAAGCGTCACCCATTCCATCTTTTATACAATACTTTGACTGGTGAAGGCCAATGGGTAGAAAGCAAACCAACATACAACATTTGGTGAAGATTCAGTTGAGAATATGAGCAGTGTTTCATAATGACAATCGTTAGATAGTCCATCTGAGTTGTCTTGAGAACAAACAATGAACCTGAAATTATCTGGACCAGCCAGATAACTACTGTGACCACAAGAGATGGTTGGAAGCTGGCTGTTCTTTGTGAAGTGAACAGCATCCAGATTGCCAAAGACATTTCCATTATCTACAAAGCAAAGCCAGTAGTGTGACGTCCGAGTACTTAGATCTCGTGCAGCTCTCAGGAATTCTCAAGCAGTCCAGCAACACTATGGATGGGATGGCTTGCTTGAATGAATTGTTAGTCTCCACATCAGCATTGAGTATAGAAGTTGGGATGTCATGTTACAGTTGTACAAGACATTGGTGAGGCCACATTTAGTATTGCATTCAGTTTTGGTCACCATGTTTTAGGAAATATATTGTTAAGCTGGAAAGGGTGCAGAATAGATTTACGAGGATGTTGCCAGTACGTGAGGGCCTGAGCTATAGGGAGAAGTTGAGCAGACTAGAACTTTATTCCTTGGAGCACAGGAAGATGAGGGAAGGGCTTATAGAGGTGTATAAAATCATGAGAGGAATAGATCGGGTAGACGCATATTCTTTTGCCCAGAGTTGGGGAAACGAGAACCAAAGGACATGGGTTTAAAGTGAGGGATAACTTTTGCACACAAAGGGTGGTGGGTCTATGGAATGAGCTGCCAGAGAATGTAGTGGAGGCAGGTACTATCAAAATGCTCAAGAGACATTTGGACAGGTACATGGATAGCATAGGTTTGGAGGGATATGGGAAAAGGTGGGCAGCTGGGATTAGCTTAGGTGGGGCATGTTGGACGCCGTGGGCAGGTTGGGCCAAAGGAGCGGTTTCTACGCTGCATGACTCTATGACTCTATTAAACATTCACTCTCTCGCCACTGCTGGAAAGTTGCATTATGTAGGGAACTGGACTTCATCAAGACTTGCTTGGCAGTGCCCTCAACCTAGCCACGTACAATGCAGAAGAGGGCAGGAGCAGCATGCAGAGAGAATCAAAATCACTTCCATTATTCCCTCCAAGGGACATATCATTCTAAGACTTATGTTAACGTTCATTCATCATCACTGTCTTGTAATATCCTATCCAACATCCTATTGTGGGGATGTCCAACATGATACAGAGTGCAGACACAGGAACTGCTGATGCTGATTTCCAAAAAAAAGACACAAAGTTCTGGAGTAACTCGGCGGTCAGAATGCATCTCTGGACGACATGGATAGGTGATATTTTGGGTTGGGATTCTTCTTCTGTTGGGTCCCAACCCGAAATGTCACCTATCGATGTTTTCCAGAGATGCTGCCAGACCCACTTAGTTACTCTAGCTCTTTGTGTCCTTTTGTGTAAACCAGCATCTGCAGTTCCTTGTTTTGTTAGTGTTGTTGCCAATTTGTACTGATTGTGGTCTGCCAAGGAACCGTTAAGGATATAATTATCTCTGTATCAGCTGAGATCCAGTTCTGAGTTTAACGATAAGTTTGGAGACGATGATGGTGTTGAATTCCGAGCTGTGGTCGACGGACAACATCCTGATAGGTGTAGAAACAATGAACAATGCTGGTTTACCAAGGAAAGACATAAAATGCTGGAGTAACTCAGCGAGTCAGGCAGTGCTTTGTGTCATCTTATGCTTCATGGTCCATCTCCTCATGGGCTTTTACAGGTAGGCAACCAGTGTTGGACTAAATGACATCCACATTGCAGGATAATCACTTCCTTTAGTTTAGTTTAGAGACACAGCACGGACAAAGGCCCTTCAGCCCACCAAGTCCGCGCCGACCAGCGATCCCCGCACATTAACACCATCCTTCACACACGAGGGACAATATATAATTATACCAAGCAAATTAACCTACAAACCTGCACATCTTTGGAGTGTGGGAGGAAAGCAAACCTTGCGAAAACCCACGCAGGTCACAGGGGGAACGTCCAAACTCCGTACAGACAGCACCCATTGTCAAGTTCGAACCCGGGTCTCTGGCGCTGTGAGGCAGCAACTCTACCGCTGCGCCACCGTGTCACCCTCTCAGTCCTTTTATTATAATGTCAATTTTATCACTAAACTCTTTCCTGATCTCACCTCTTGAAATATTTCAACCAATGCAAATTCAAATGAAGGAAGAACCATGTGTCTGTCTTTCTCACTAATTACTTCTCTCTCTCTGTCTCGAAGGCTTTAGGAATTAGAACCTGTCTCAAATGTGAGAGCCATTAGCAATGACCTTTTCAAAATATCAACAAAAAGTGGAGATAATTAGTTCGCTTTGAGAACTGTGTTTTCTGTTTTAATTTTAACTACAGCACAATGGAAGACTATCTCTTGCTCTCACCTCTCCTCACGTGATTAATATTATATTATCAAGCACCATGCAAGTTAATTAAAAATAAACCTGCTTTATGCAAAAGAAATCAAGCTGAGGGCGCCATTTTAGCACACTGTGCTGCATTGGTCTCGCGGACTGACTATGGGTGCTAAATGTACTGAGTTTAATTCAGGTGCTCCGCTTTCCTCCCACACTCCAAATGCGTGCAGGTTTGTAGGTTAATTGGCTTCTGTAAATTGTCCCCAACGTGCAGGATAGAACTAGTATACGGGTGATCGTTGGTCGATGCAGACCTGCAGAAGGGGCGAACTCAACTATAGTAAAGCTTCTCAGCGGTAGAGTTGCTGCATTAGAGACTCGCGTTCGATACTGACTATGGGTGCTATCTGTACTGAGTTTGCACATTCTCCCTGTGACCGTGAGGGTTTTCTCCGGATGCTCCGCTTTCCCCTCCCACACTCCAAAGAAATTCTAAAGGCTAAAGAAATTCCTCCATATATATATATAAAATATATATACATTACATTAGCAAGTCAAAATTAAATAATTTTCGTATTACATCCTTGGGATCATATTCCTCTTTAATTTTACAATTATTTATTTCTCTCTTTGTAAAACTCTTCACTGCCTTTCGTTGTCCTCAAATTCATTGTTGTACAAAGATTTTTTGTTCTTCAGAGTCAACTTACATTAATTATCCAAAGTGGTCACATCCAGAGTGAGCTGACTCTTAATTCATTACGGAATGTCTTTCTCCATAATTCTATCGATACCTTGTGAATATACCTTTTTCATAAAATACATCTTTAGTTCAGTTTAGTTTAGAGAAACAGCGTGGAAACAGCCCCGTTGGCCCACTGAGTCCGCGCTGACCAGCGATCACCCCGCACACTATCCTACACACTAGTGACAATTTACCATTTTTTAACCAAAGCCAATTAACCTACAAACCTGTACGTCTTTGGGATGTGAGAGGAAACTGGAGCACCCGAGAAAAACCAGGCGGACACATGAGAATGTGCAAACTCCACGCAGACAGCACCCGTAGTCAGGATCGAACACCGTGTCTCTCACTATCTTTTCTAACTGCATTTGTGTTGTTGTGCGATCTGGAACAAGCCAGCAAACCTGTTGAATTACTCTTTCACGGACTTGATGCAGTACAAATAGGGTTCTATGATTAAGGTCCATGATACTTAGCAGATAGTGCTCTCCTTAGTTCAGTTTAGTTTTGTTAGTTTATTGTCTCGTGTACTAAGGTACAGTCAAAAGCTTTTTGTTGTGCTATCCAGTCAGTGAAAAAACGAAATATGATTACAATCAAGCAGTCCAAAGTGCACAGATACAGGATAAAGGGAATAATGTTTAGTGCAAGATAAGGGCCAGTCAAGGCCAATTAAAGATAGTCCAAGGGTCTAGACTCGAGAAGGGGAGAGAAGGGGAGACAAGGGGAGACAAGGGGAGAGCAGGGGGAGAAGGGGGGGAGAAGTTTAATAAAGTTTAGGAGGTATTATATCCACCGGTCGGTTTTCCCTGGTCCTGAAAACTCCAATGAGCCAATCAAAATGCCCGGTCAGCGAAGGAGATTGCTTACGGCTGCCCTCGACAGCCCGTAACTAAATAGCGACTCCACTCCACTACACAAAGAACCACGGCGACCAAATTTTACTTGTGGAAAATTTTTCAACATGCCTAAACATTTTCCGCAACCTAGCTGAGGCCGCGAGTATGCGGGAACTTCCCTCGAGCAAGAAGGAGAGTTCTAGTGACCTCATAGGACCTCCTAAGACCACTCGTCTAAACTCGCAGATTAGGTCGCCGCAGTGGGACAGCCCCTTAACACTATCTTACATGCAATAGGAACAATTTACACGTACACCTACAAACTTGTACGTCTTTGGAGTGTGGCAGGAAACTGAAGATCTCAGAAAAAACCCACACAGTTACGGGGAGAACGTACAATCTCCATACAGACAGCACCCGTAGTCGTGATCGAACCCAGGTCTCCAGCGCTGCAAGCTCTGTAAGGCAACAACTCTATCCTTGCGTCACCGTGCTGCCCTGTTGTTAGATCCTGTATTTTTCTATCCCATAGCGTTTTGGTTATTTAGTCCAATGCTGTAAAAATGTTGTTAATGGCTGGTCTGTTTAAGGGGATCATAGGTGTTGGATCACAGTAGCACAGCAATAGAGTTGCTGCCTTACAACGGCAGAGACCCGGGTTCGATTCGGACTAGGGGAGCTGTCTGTACGGAGTTTGCACGTTCTCCCTGTAACCGTGTGGGTTTTCTCTGGGTGATTTGGTAAAATGTCCCCAGTGTATAGGATAGTCCTGGCATACACGGTGATCGCTGGTCGGCGCGGTCTCAGTGGGCCAAAGGGTCTGGTTCCACGCGGTATCTCTAATCTGAGCAAACCAAAAAAATCTGTTTGCACCTGTTCAATTGAGCAACCTTAACGTTACATGTTAAATGCGCTGGACATAGTTTGTCTTCTTTTGAACATAGCTTCACTTTGACCACATTGAATTTAATTTGCCATAGTTTTGCCCTTTTATATACTTGTCACTCTGCCTCCTCACAATCTGCTGCCTCTCCGATCTTGGCACCATCTGGAATTTGACTAATTTGCACTGTCTTTGAATGCAAATCAAAGGAAATATAAATGGAGTGGTTTATTGTTGAGGTGTACCAATTAGTCAAAACGCAACTTGGAAATCTGCCCATTGAAATAACATTCTTACAAACGAATATTTACATGTGTTGTCTGCTTGTCTGATTATTGTGTTGGTTACTAAGTTAATCAAATCCATCTCTACAATACTTAACACCAAAAACAGACACAAAGCACAACTGTTTTTTTACGAAACAATCTTTCATTGTAAGAATCGTAGAGTCATCCAACATGGAAACAGGCACTTCAACCCAACGTATCCATGTTGATCGACATGCCCCGTTAAAGCTCTTCCTATTTGCCTGTGCCTGCCCATTTAAGTTCATAAGTTATAGGAGCAGAATAAGCCATTTGGCCCATCAAGTCTATTCTGCTATTCAATCATGACTGATCTATCTTTCCCTCTCAACCCCATTCTCCAACCTTAACCCCTTAACTTCAGACACCAGTACTAATCAAGATTCTGTCAATCTGCACCTTAAAAACACCCAATTATTTGGCTTCCACAGCTGTCTGTGGCAATGAATTCCACAGATTCAGAGCCCCAGACACCCACCACCCTCTGTGTGGAAATGTTCACCCTCAGGTTCGTACTAAATCTTTCCCTCTCACCTTAAACCTATGTCATCTAGTTCTTGATTTCCCTACCCTGGGCAAAATGCTTTGTGCATTCACCTTATCTATGGCCCCTCATGGGTTTACACACCTCGATTAGATCATCACTAGTTGCCTATGCTTCAAGAGATGAAGTCCAAACCTTCCCAAACTCTTGATAAGGCCCTTGAGTCTTCCTTATGCCGTTGGGGAAGTGTGAAAACGCACACCTCCAGATTCAGGAACAGTTTCTTCCCAGCTGTTATCAAGCAACTGAACTGTCCTATCACAAACTGGAGAGTTTCCTGAGAAATCCTGAGCTCCCATCTACATCATTGGAGACATTTGGACTATCTTTCATTGGACTTTGCTGGACTTTATTGTGCACTAAACATTATTTCCTTTGTTCTGTATCTGTACATTGGGATGGATAGAATGTAATCAATGTATTGTCTTTCCGCTGACTGGTTAGCATGCAACAAAAGCTTTTCACTGTACCTTGGTACACTTGGCAATAAACAAAACTAAACTAAATAATAACTAAAATAATAGTCTAAGCCCATGGTCATCCATTGCAAGTGAGCCAAGTCGAAGGCCCTTGTGGCTAAAGGGATCAGGGGGTATGGAGAGAAGGCAGGTACAGGATACTGAGTTGGATGATCAGCCATGATCATATTGAATTGCGGTGGAGACTCGAAGGGCCGAATGGCCTACTCCTGCACCTATTTTCTATGTTTCTATGACACTCAATTTGGATGAGAGATAAAACTACAGTGTGTTTTGCACTCTTGAGACTGACTTCACAGAGTCTTTGTAAAGGGCCAGTCCCACTTGGCGATTTTTTTCGGCGACTGCCGGCAACATTGACTGACGTACCAGGTCATCGAAAAATTTGCGGCGTGGTGCGGCGGTGACGCGGCGTGATGACGATTATTGATACGCGTTTTTTTCAAGTGTCGCAACATTTGTTTTGTCGCCGCTGGATTTTGAAATGTTCAAAATCTTTTGGCGACACTGAGATGACGACAGCAGTTGCCGGAAAAATCACCAAGTAGGACAGGCCCTTAAGTCACTAACCAATCAGTTTGTTCACTCCACCACAAGTTCTCTCGATAGCTCAGTAAATGAAAAAGAGTACAAGGAAAGGCATGGGTCAAAATTGTACAGACAAAATTAAGAGGCTGAATAACTGGGAAAAACAATGAAAAAATTCTGGGAAAATTCAGCAAGTCAGGCAGCATCTGCAGAAAGAGCAACAGTTAATGTTTCAGGGTGGACACCCTTCATCACAACTGAGAAACATGTGATCAACAGAGAAGCAGGTGTGGACGATACTTTAGGGCAGTCGGCGGCACAATGGCACAGCTGGTAGAATTGTTCCATCACAGCACCAGAAACCCGGGTTCAATCCTGACCTCGGGTGCTGTCTGTACGGCCTTTTCATTTTCTCCCTGTGACACCGTGGGTTTCCTTCAGGTGCTCTGGTTTCCTCCCACATCCCAAAGATTTGCAGATTTCTAGGTTAATTGGCCTCTGTAAATTGCCCTAATGTGTGGAAAATGGGTGAGAAAGTGTGATGACATAGAACTAATGTGAGTGGGTGATTGATGGTGGATATGTACTCGGTGGGCTGAAGAACCTGTTCTCAGGCTATATCTTTAAAAAAAAAGAACCTAATACAGAGTGCTGGAGTGACTCAGAGGGTCAGGCAACATCTCAGGAGAACACGGATAGATGACGTCTCGGGTCGGGATCCTTCCTCAGACAGAAAGCGGGGACTATTTCCAATCAATAACAGTACTGAAAAAGGATTTCACAGCAGCTTGTCATTATATCACACCTTCCTCTTCCCAGGTGATGTACAACTGCCTTTTAGGCTCTCAGAAAACTGCAGAATAATTTTCTCTCTTGCCAAGAGTGGTGGTTTGCAGTGGGGGCACAATGAAGTGTTTTCACTCGTGTAGTGTGGCACGGTTTCCCAGGCAACCAGTCCTGCCACAGCATGAAGGATTTCATATTGGATCCGTCACTGGACTTATCCCAAGGAGAGAGTCTGGGACAGAGGGAGAGGGAGAGGGAGAGGGAGAGGGATAGATAAAGAAAAGGGGTGGAAGAGAGGGAGAGAGAAAGAGAGGGAGAGGGAGAGGGAGAGAGGAGGAGGGAGAATCGGAGAGAGAGAGGGGAGAGGAGAGAGAAAGGAGAGGGGAGGGAGAGGGGAGGGAGGGAGAGGGAGAGGGAGGAGGGAGGGAGAGATTGTTTAAAGTGAGGGGGCAATTTTTTTACACAAAGGGTATATGGAACTAGCTGCCAGAGGAGGTAGTTGAGGCAGGTACTATCGCAATGTTTAAAAATCATTTGGACCGGTACATGGATAGGATTGGGTTAAATTAGGGCAGATGGGACTAGTGTTGATGGGGCACGTTGGTCAGCATGGGCAAAGTGGGCTGAAGGGCCTGTTTCAACGTTGCATAACTCTTATGAGTCTATGAAGTGTTCGCATTTACATTTAAAAAAGAGATTTGTAAAAACAATGTTGATGTAAGATGCCTTTGTTGTTTTTTCTTCACTGTTTTTTTTATCGATGAGTAAGGTAAAAGGAACAATGGCAGTCATAAATTAACTATTTATTGTGTGATGTAGACATTTATGTGACTTTTGTCCCACCATTTACACACATTCTCATGGCAGAAATGTGCTTCATTTTCATGTTTTTGAGTCGCACTCTGCTTTTCGAGAGTATAACCTCACCCCCACCCACATTGAATGAGAGGTGGCATTACAAAACGTGATCTGTCCCACAGTAGATACTTCTCAACTGGCCCATTAAAAGTGGCCTAGGCACAAAATGCTGGAGTAACTCAGTGGCTCAGGCAGCATTTCTGGAGAAAAGGAATAGATGACGTTTCAGGTTGAAACCCTTCTTCAGACTCTGAAGAAGACTTGAGTCTGAAGAAGGGTCCCGTCCTGAAATGTCACCTATTTTTTTTTCTCCAGAGATGCTGCCTGATTCGCTGAGTTACTCCAGCCATTTGCGCCTTTAGTGTAAATCAGCATCTGCAGAACTTTGCTACACAGAGTGGTTTAGGAATGTAGAATCTCTTTACAAACAACAGACGCTTCCAGTAACTCTGCTCTGCCTGGCTTCCGATGAGATTACTGCTGTTGTCTGAGAGGGAAGGAACAGAGCAGAGACCGACAACCAGCTCATCGAGGGATACCTTCGGCAACAGAGCAGTAGCTGTGAATTACTCAGCTCACTCACACTGGGGATGTGTGTATCTTCACATCAGGAAAAATGTTATCAAAGATGTATCCACTTAACAGCTCTACATTCCTCACTCTGGTGTTTTTTCCTCTTTCTCTACACACTAGGGACAATTTACAATTTGCACTACCTGCTGTACTCATGTAGACACGTGGAAATGTAGATCCTGGTTTACAAAAAAAAGATACCAGGTGCTGATCACCCCGTCCACTAGCACTATCCTACACACCGGGGACAATTTTCAATTTGCATTTCCTGCTGTACTTATGGAGAAACCTAGAACTGCAGATGCCGGTTTACAAAAAACAAAGATACAAAGTGCTGGAGTAACTCAGCAGGTCAGGCAGCATCTCTGGAGAACATGGATCGATGATGTTTTGTGTCGGGTTCCTGTCAGATAAAAGGTCCCAACCCAAAACATCACCTATCCATGTTCTCCAGCAATGTTGCCCGACATGCTGAATTACTCCAGTATTTTGTGTACCCTGCTGTACTGTATATGGATATGACCAGATAGCATGCAAATAAAGCTTTTCAAGAGTCAATTGTACTTAATTGTCATATGTACTGATGATGGAATAATGAAATTCTAACTTGCAGCAGCAGAAAAAGGCCCGTGACACAATAAATATGGATAATATATAATGTCCACAAATTCAATAGATTAATAAACCCAATAGTAATGCAAATAAAATCGGCCCTTAATTTAATTCATTTCTATTTCAATCCAAGCGACAGAAGTTTAGGGGTAACATGAGGGGGAACTTATTTACTCAGAGAGTGGCAGCTGTGTGGAATGAGCTTCCAGTGGAAGTGATGGAGGAAGGTTCGATTTTATCATTTAAAAATAAATTGGATAGTTATATGGACAGGAAAGGAATGGAGGGTTATGGTCTGAGTGCAGGTAGATGGGACTAGGGGAAAATAAGTGTTCGGCACGGACTTGAAGGGCCGAGATGGCTTGTTTTCCATGCTGTAATTATTATATGGTTATATGATATGTTTTGGAGACTCACTCACAAACTTTAGACTTTAGAGATACAGGCTCTTCGGCCCACCAAGTCCACGCCGGCCAGCGATCACCCTGTACACTAGCACTATCCTACACATACCAGGGATCATTTACAATTTACAATGGCTAATTAACCTACAAACCTGTATGTCTTTGGAATGTGGGAGGAATCTGGAGAACGTGGAGAAAACCTACATGGTCACAGGGAGAACGTGCAAACTCCGTACAGACAGGTTTGAATTCGGATCTCTGGTGCTGTGAGGTAGCAGCTCTACTGCTGACCTCAAACTCTCTCTTCACATTTATGACTATTATTCGACCCAATCTCTGGAGTATTTGAAAAACAACATCTGCACAGTGTTCGGAAAACAAATTAGATGTACAACTGCCTGGCTCAGGTATTAACTGGAGAACTGGTATTAACATGATGAAAGCTGCATGTAAAAGCTGACTAATTTGCCAATCAAGGTGATCAAACGGCAGCCAATAGCCCATGGGGGAAGGAAGAGTGTATGCTCCAGGCTGAAGATATATTCAAAGGTGTGATTATGAATTGCAAACCAGAACAATCAAATTTTAAGCTCTCAACATTCGCTTCCCTGCTGTGTCCCAAACCTGACATGCACGTTGCCCATCCCTTGCATGTTCCAAAGCACTTCACAGGCAAGGAAGAATGTTGATAATGTAGACAATCTTGTAAAGCAGGTAGATGGCTCTAGGCTATCTAACAAATGCTGCTCCCAGTGGCTTGACTATGGTCGATGTATTGTTTGTTCTTTCATGCATCGGCACATTGGCACAGCCGGTAGAGTTGCTGCCTAACAGTGTTAGAGACCTGCGTTCACTCCTGACCTCAGGTGCTGTTTTTGCGGAGTTTGCACATTCTCCAGGTGGGTTTTCTCCAGGTTGTTCCGGTATACTCACTCATCCCTGAGATGTGCGGATGGGCAGTTTGATAGGCTGGCTTCTGTAAAATTACCCCTAAGGTGGCGGGAGTAGATGAGAAAGCGGGATAACATGGAACTAGTGTGAACGGGATGCATGACAGTATGGTATGGGAACAGCTCCATCCAAGACTGCAAGAGATTACAAAACGGGCAGCCCAGATCATCACAAAAATCAACTCCACTTCCGCTGACTCCATTTACGCTTCACGCTGCCTCGGCAAGGCCACCAGCATAATCAAGGATGAGTTGCACCCCGGCCACTCCCTCTTTCCCCTTCCTCCATCAGGCAAGAATTATAGAAGTGTGAAAACACACACCTCCAGATTCAAGGACAGTTTCTTCCCAGCTGTTATCTGGCTACTGAACCATTATATCAACAACTAGAGTACGGTCTTGAGCTTCTCTTTACCTCAGTGGAGACCCTAGGAGTATCTTTGATCAGACTTTACTGAGCTATCTTGCAATAAATGTTATTCCCTTTATCAATTATCTGTACAATGTAAATAGCTCGAATGTGGTCACATAATATATTTCCACTTTTTACTGTACCTCAGTACACGTGACTATAAACTAAATTAAACCAGACACTAAACATAGCAACTGGATCATTGAGGCTCAGCATGGACTCAGTTGGTGTGAAGGGTCTGTTTCCATGCAGTATCTGTAACCTAAGCTAAACCTCTTCAGCCTCCAATGTGACCGACATTGCCATCTGGGGAATCGCCCCCACCCCCTCCATCTTCCAACTTTCTTCCCCTGACTAAAATTAGTCCGAAGAAGGTTCCTGACCCGAAACGTCACCTATCCATGTCTTCCAGAGATACTGCCTGACCCACTTTTGTGTTGTTTTGAATATTGCAGAGAATGCAGACCATTGCCAAATGCTGATTGCAACTTCCACAAATCCGACACTCATTTTCACACTCACCATTCAAGTGCAGGCACTGTCCTGAAATTTCGAGGAAAAAAACTATGTCCTTGACACAGAAAAGAGAATAAATGTCAGGCTGGAAACCATGCATTGTTTCGACTTTGAATTCATTACCTGTGAAACTCTACCTAGATTTAAACAGCATACTTAACAAAGCTGGGAAAAAAGCTGGCTAACTCCAACGTATCCGAACCCAACACCCTCCCCGTTAATTACGAAAATCAATCTCCCCAAAATGAGAGGAGAAATTGTCCATTTTGAAAATGAAAAAGAGCAGTCAGCTGGTGATATGTCGTATGGAGGAAACTACTAATCTGAAGCAGGCAGCGAATCTATCTTTATTACATTCACCCCGGATCCAGCTGGTTCTAATTCCTTGTTGCTGGGGAAAAGAAACCTTTGCAGCCAAGCAGCATCAGCGTAAAACAATCACGTGCACAGAGTCGCGATCTCGTTCATGCTGCTGGGCTGCGGCTTCCAATTCACACTCGGGGTAATATCCCGTTCCTGTGTTTTCATCATTCAAATATTAGTTCAGTTTAGTTTATTATCACGTTTACCGAGACACATTTTTGTTGCGTGCTAACCAGTCAGCGGAAAGACAATACATGATTACAATCGAGGTGTCCACAGAGTACAGATACAGGATAAGGGAATAACGTGAATAATGTTTCGTACAAGATTAAGCCAGTAAAGTTTGATCAAAGATTGTTAGTCCGAGGATCTCCAATGAGGTAGAATTATTAAATGAGGTAGGACGGTTCAGTCGCATGATAACAGCTGGGAATAAGTTATCTCTGAATCTGGTGTGCGTTTTCACACCTGTACCTTTTGCCCGATGGGAGAGGGAAGAAGAGGGAGTGGCCAGGGTGCAATTCATCCTTGATTATACTGCTGGACTTGCCAAGGCAGCATGGTGTAGATGCAGTCAATGGAAGGGAGGTTGCACCAGCAACTTGTCCTGGACCACCCACATCAAAGCTCTTCCCAAGCTTGGGTAGACAAAAGTGCTGGAGAAACTCAGCGGGTGCAGCAGCATTTATGGAGCGAAGGAAATAGGCAATGTTTCGGGCCAAAACCCTTCTTCAACTAGCTTGTTGCCTCTAACAGCCAAAGAAATGAAGAGTGTTTCTGAAGGAGGCACTGAGAACCAAGATCTCAAGAGGGGAAATGCTGATCAAATGCACCGTGCTTTAGACTTTAGATGTACATCCAGTGCCTGGTTACATGCTGCATTTGGCTGCAGCTACACGGTTTGAAGATAATTTTGCACTATTTGGAAGCACAGCATCTTTAGAACTGGGGGCATATTCTTATCTATCACCATCAGCTTCTTCAACTCAATGCCAGAAAAATTTTGCTCAGAAGTGGCTGAAAAGGTCATCGATGAGCAATCCAAAGAAGGATAACCATCCCAGCGTGCATCTATTTACAGAATCCTGTGCTGCACATCCAGTGGAACAATAAAATCAATTTAACTTCCTGCAAGCCAAAAATCACATTGTATCAGCCGTCTCAAGACTAAGAAATAATTTTACATTTTCATTCTTGTCCATTGAATCCTTGACAAACCTGCATAGAAAGAAGAATAACAGCAAAGGAGAAATGTTCTTTCGCCCTTCAAGCCCTTGCCAGTTCAGACTTCAGACTTCACTTCAGACCTGAGAGATACAGCGCAGAAACAGGCCCTTCGGCCCACCGAGTCCTCGATACACCAGCAGCTTGCGATACACCAGCAGCTTGCTTTTGTTCTTTAAACTTCACAACTGTAAGCAGTAAAGTGAGTAATGATCTTCTGTGCAATATTCCCTTGTGTTGTAAGATGCCTTCAGAAAAAGTATAAACTGTCGGAGCAAATGGAAAGGCTATGCAGAGGCGGTCATGTCATAAGTGATAGGAGCAGAATTAGGCCATTTGGCCTATCAGGTCTACACTGCCATTCAATCATGGCTCATCTATCTCTCCCCCTAACCCAATTCTCCTGCCTTTCTATGTTTAGATTAGTGGAATCAAGGGACATGGGGGGAAGGCAGCATGGGTTATTGATTGGAGACGATCAGCCATGATCACAATGAATGGCGGTGCTTGCTCGAAGGGCCGAATGGCCTCCTCCTGCACCTATTTCCTATGTTTCTATATTTCTATGTTTCATCATAACCTCTGACACCTGTACCAATTAAGAATCTATCTATCTCGGCCTTAAAAATATCAATTAACGGCCTCCACAGCCTTCAGTGGCAAAGAATTCCACAGATTCACCAACCACTTCCTAAAAAAATTTCTCCTCATTTTCCTGAAAGAACGTCCTTTAATGCTGAGGCTATGCCCTCTGTTCCTAGACTCTCCCACTAGTAGAAATATCCTCTCAACATCCACTATCCATCCAAGCCTTTCACACAACGTTCCACCCTTTGCCAAAATTGGCAGTTGCGGCCTTATCCTCCTTGTCCTGAACAGGTAGTGCATGACACAAAGTGCTGGAGGAATTCAACACTTGGTCAGGTCACGTGTGGAGGGAAAGGACAGATGATGCTTGGGTCGAGATCTTTCTTCAGACCAATCACAATGCGCTGATCAGTCTTCCACTTGGAAGCAAATGGATGCAACTGAGAAGCTTGTGAGGTTGATTCGAAGACTGGAATAATAGTCAATAACAGCAGCATAGAAACAAAGTTATAAATAGGCTAATCTTCCTGAAGATCATGATCTCCCGATACATTTCCTCTGGGAAAGAGGCACCAAAGCATTGTCATATGCTGCAACAATGTGTGTTTCTGGCATGAGCCCGTGGCAGAGACATTCAACAACATACTAGAATCATACCCTTAGCAAAAGTGGAAACACCTGGAGCAGTCGACTTGATCTGGAGATCACTGTGATTAAAATAACCCCCACTAAAATAAGCGGATGAATTTCAAGAGTGGTAATAAACCGACCTCTCTTCAATTGACTCCATTTACACCTCACGTTGCCTCAACAAGGTCAGCAGCATAATCAAGGATGAGTCGAACCCCAGCCATTCCCTATTATCCCCTCTCCCATCAGGCAAAAGGAATAGAAGTGTGAAAACGCACACCTCCAGATTCCCAGCAGCTAACGGGCAACTGAACATAAACAGAGAACAGTCCTGAACTACTATCTACCTCTTTGGTAATCTTCGGACTATCCTTGATTGGACTTTGCTGGCTATCATTTGCACTAAACATTATTCCCTGATCATATGCAGGAAAGATCTGAAGATGCTGGTTCAAATCGAAGGTAGACACAAAATGCTGGAGTGACTCAACGGGTCAACCAGCATCTCTGGAGAGAAGGAATGGGTGACGTTTCGGGTCGAGACCCTTATCGTATATCTATACACTATAAATGGCTTGATTGTCATCATGTATTGTCTTTCTGCTGACTAGCTGGTCAGCCTGCATCAAAAGCTTTTCACTGTACCTCGGTACATGTGATAATAAATTAAGCTCAAACTAAAACTTTGAGGGACATGGCACACTGGCCGATGTAGACTCGGTGGGCCGAAGGGCCTGTTTCCACGCTGTATCTCTAAAATCTACATCTAATTCAATCCATCTGCTGCCACAGTCCTTTTGCACAATGCATCCCAGTTCTTCGCACACAAAATATAAAATCTCTTCTTACAGTAGCCTTGTGTCAACTGCCCTTTGTCTGGATCTCAATCTGTTTGTGTAAACAGTTTATTTCCTACCATGAACCAAAAAATTGACATCTCTATTAACTCTACCCAAATGTTCACTGCCCAAAAGAGAGTGTTTCAGCGTTTGCAGGGAATGGAGAGAAATTGATCACGTACAGGCAGAGATTAGTTTAAGTTGGCATCATGTTTCAGCACAAATGTTGTGGGTTGACATTAAAGACGGGCTACTTAAAATCTTTGTCTGGATTGACAGATCTTAAATTTAATCTTCCCAAATAATGATCGTTAAATGATCCCAATAATCTTGGCTTCACAAAACGTTGGGGAAAGGAATTCCAGAGATTCACCATCCTCAGCAGTAAGTTCAAAGCCCTAATCTTTTCACTAACCCAGCTCTCCCATGTGTGGAAACATCTCTACATCTACCCTGCTGTGCACCCAAAAGATGTTTGATGTTTTATTCACATCACCCTCATTATTTTGCAGAAACAAGGAACTGCAGAGTAACTCAGCGGGTCAGGCAGCATGCCTGGAGAACATGGATAGGTGTCATTTCGGGTCGGGACCCTACTTCCGACTGATTGCAGAGGGTGGAGGGGGAAGAAAGCTAGAAGAGAGGGGGCGGTAGGACAAAGCGTGGAAGGTCACAGGCGAGGGGGGTTTAGATAGGCAGATGAATGGACAAAGGCCAGAGATGAGCACACACAAGGGGTGAGACAAAAAGATTAAAATGTCACTGTGCGTTTGTACATGTGACAAGAAAAGCACCATTGAACCATTGAGCAGTCCAGACGTCCTCTCACATCATACTTAAGCTATAGAATCAGAGAGTTATACAGCGTGAAAACTAGCCCTTCCGCCCAATTTATCTGTGCCATTCAAGTTCACATTCTGGGCAGGTCACATTTGCCTGTCCCCATAAGTTAAAACTAATGAATTAATGCATTAGCCAATTCAGACATCTAAGCAGTATTTTGAAAAGATCGACTGATGCCAAAGGAATACAAGTCTATAATTCTATTCTTCCTGATGCGTCCTTACATTTGTAATCCTGAGGACAACAGCAGGGGTCAGAAAACCACAGCCTCTGTGGGCCAAAGGGCTTTCATGTTTTCACCTCACACACTGAGCTGATAAAGCGAGCTTGGATATCAACAAGATGAAATTAATGCCAAGAGCCACACCCACTATGTTATCATAAACTACAAAAACGTGCACATTAAAGCATTTTTATCAAAGATGACATTGCAAAGCATTTGAATATATCTCTACTTTTTTTTATCCGAGGGAGTAGCACAGTGGTGCGGTGGTAGAGGTGTTACACACAGTGCCAGGAACCCAGGTTCAATCCTCATTATGGACATTGTCTGCACGGAGTTTCTACATTCTCCCCGTAACCTGTGTGGGTTTTCTCCAGATGCTCACATTTCAAAGATGTCCAGGTATGCATGTTAATTGGTTGCAGTAAAATTGTAAGCTTTCCCTAATGTGTAGGATAGAAAGAACTATTGTCTTGTTGATCACTGGTCAACATGGAGTCTGTGGGGGAAAGGGCCTGTTTCCGTGCTGTATCTCTAAACTAAATTAAACTGCCAGAGAAGGCAGTGGAGGCAATGACAGTAAAAACATGTAAAAGCTATTTGGACAAGAACTTGGATAGGAGAGATGTGGTGACGTACAGACCTCATACACACTGTATCTCTAAAGTCTAAAGTCGAAAATGATCCCTTGTGTAAAATTAGCTACATATTGTTCCGTTCTAAGTTTGGCTGGGTTTTTTCCCTTCCTCTCTCATTCGAACAACACTTCAAGCTTCTTCTGCCTTTGACTCATCTGTGATCTGACTGCAAAAATCATCCGTTTTCCCACATAACATAATATCGCGAGTTAATGAAAAACTTGCAGAGCCAGGTTTCAAATTAGTCATTGACCTTGCATCAAATCACATTTGCAAAGGCACTTCCAAGCCTCTCTCACATTAGAAGTGTTTCCTAATTTACCTTCAAATAGTCTGGCTTGCCGAATCAACAGAAATAATTTATCTCTATCCATTTTCTCAGTTCCTAGTTTAGTTGAGAGATACAGGCCCTTCGGCCCACATAGTCCACACCGCCCAGCAGTCCCTGCACACCTATCCTACACACACACAAACCTGTACATCTTTATAGTGTAGGAGGAAACCGAAGACCTCAGAGGAAACCCATGCAGGTCACGGGGAGAACATACAAACTCCGTACAGACAGCACCCGTAATCTGGATCAAACCCAGGTGTCTGGTGCTGTAAGGCCGTAGCTCTACCGCTGTGCCACCGTGCCGCCCGAATTCCATACAGTGCCGCTCCTCTTCAAATCTCACAAATTACAACCAAATTACAACAAAAACATGACATGGGATAAAATGAATCTATTCTCTGTAATTGTGATGTAATTCAATTATTGAAGTCCAGAGGTATACTGACAAATGGTTAGTGCACTCCCCTCCAAGACCAAACAAGAACCTCATGGGGTGTGGTGCCCAGAGTAGCACATGGTATTATTCCAGGTATAGTCCAATCTCAGATAGACACAAATTGTTGGTGAAACTCAGCGGGTCAGGCAGCATCTCCGGAGCCAAAGGATAGGTGGCATTTCGGGTCAGGACCCTTCTTCAGTCTGAATTTTCTTCATCTCCATTTTCTCCAGAGATGCTGCCTGACCCCCTGAGTTACTCCAGCACGTTGTGTCTATCTTTGGTATAAACCAGCATCTACAGTTCTTTGATTCTACATGGTCCAACCTCTGCTCAGTGGATGCTGCAATGCAACATGTCCATTTAAAAAAAGCCTCAGCCTATATAGTCTCTCCTTGAAGCTAAAACCTTGATCCTGGTCATTATTTCATACAAAGCTCTACTGATGCACAACAGAAAACACTGCCTAAGACTGCACATAACTGCAGAGAGTTGTGGAGTCACCCAGTCCATCACACAGACCAGACTTTTTACCAGTCTGAAAAATGGTCTTGACCCAAATCGTCACCCATTCCTTCTATTCATATATGCTGCCTGTCCCGCTGAGTTTCTCCAGCATTTTGTGTCTATCTTGCAAAAGGATTTGAGTATAATAATAATAATAATAATAATAATAATAATAATAAGTTTATTTATATAGCACATTTATAGTCAATTTTCATTGACCCCAAAGTGCTTTACATAATTTAAAAATCAGTTCCATACAAAGCATAAAGATGGGTTAACAAAATAATAAAATGCATAAACAGGACACAACATGTAACATAAACATCCACCACAGCATTCATCACTGTAT
The DNA here is from genome assembly GCF_028641065.1 of Leucoraja erinaceus. Taxonomy (NCBI): domain Eukaryota; kingdom Metazoa; phylum Chordata; class Chondrichthyes; order Rajiformes; family Rajidae; genus Leucoraja; species Leucoraja erinaceus. Next base: position 88,225,670 of record NC_073381.1, read on the forward strand.
AGGAGCAGGGAGGTTCTACTGCAGTTGTACAGGGTCTTGGTGAGACCACACCTGGAGTATTGCATACAGTTTTGGTCTCCAAATCTGAGGAAGGACATTATTGCCATAGAGGGAGTGCAGAGACGGTTCACCAGACTGATTCCTGGGATGGCAGGACTGTCTTATGAAGAAAGACTGGATAGACTTGGTTTATACTCTCTAGAATTTAGGAGATTGAGAGGGGATCTTATAGAAACTTACAAAATTCTTAAGGGGTTGGACAGGCTAGATGCAGGAAGATTGTTCCCGATGTTAGGGAAGTCCAGGACAAGGGGTCACAGCTTAAGGATAAGGGGGAAATCCTTTAAAACCGAGATGAGAAGAACTTTTTCACACAGAGAGTGGTGAATCTCTGGAACTCTCTGCCACAGAGGGTAGTTGAGGCCAGTTCATTGGCTATATTTAAGAGGGAGTTAAGCCTAAGGGGATCAGGGGGTATGGAGAGAAGGCAGGTACGGGATACTGAGTTGGATGATCAGCCATGATCATATTGAATGGCGGTGCAGGCTCGAAGGGCCGAATGGCCTACTCCTCCACCTAATTTAAAATTAAAAAAAAAATAATAATAATCTTCGGTATAAACTAGCATCTGCAGCTCCTTCCTATACATAGCTTCTACTTTAACCGGTTTCTAAAGTACGAACACAGCAGATGCCTTGACTGTAAGACTCTGTTTAATTTAGACATTGCTACTTCAAATTAGAAAGGTTTACCTATCACAGGAATATTTACGAGAGGTGAGTGCGCGAAACATGGGCAATAATAATCTAATTCGAACACATCTCTGAGAGTAATAGAGTCATGCATCATGGCAACAGGCCCTTCAGCCCAACTTGCCCACACCGCCCAACATGCCCCATCTACACTGGTCCCACCTGCCTGCATTGGCCCTCTAAACCTGCCCTGTCCATGTACCTGTCTAAGTGCTTCTTAAACGTCACGATAGTCCCTGGCTCAACTACCTCCTCCGGTAGCTGGTTCCACACACCCACCGTTGGAGAATTTAATCTCATCCCTCACAAGGGATGTGAGAAACTTTAAAGCTGATGTAATTGAAAGGAACCGAGCAGCATATGGTGTACTGTGTACAATTGTGGTTCAGTAGCTACAGGAAGAAAGTCGCTCAGGTGGAAATGATGCACAAAAGATTGACAAGGATGTTTAGGTTTGTTCTTATCACGTGCACTGAGGTACAAAGAAAAGCTTTGTTTTGCATGTGATCCAACTTGATCAGATAATACTATCAAGTCAATCTCAAGTACAATAGATAAATTAAAGTGCAGGATCTAGAATGCAGAACATATTCCTCTGCATTGTAGTGCAGCAGTTCCATAGACAAGTCCAATGTTTGCATTGGGGTAGAGGTGAATCAGTCAGTACCCCATCTGATAGAAGGATTATTCAGAAGCTTGATAACAGAGGGGAAGAAGCAGTTCCTGAGTCTGATGGTGCACGCTTTCAAGCTTCTGTACCTTCTGCTGACGGGAGCAAGGAGAAGAAGGAATAACTGGGATGGGACAAGTCTTTGATTATGTTGGTTGTTATTCAGAGGCTGGGTAAAGCATCTCTGGAGAAAAGGAATTGGTGACGTTTCGGGTTGGAACCCTTCTTCTAACTGAAGTTGTCGGAAGAAGTCTTGACCTGAAATGTCACCCATTGCTTCTCTCCAGAGATGCTGCCTGACCCATTGAGTTACTCCAGCATTTTGTGTCCAAAGTTTAAGTTATTTACTTTGAAACTGTTAAAAGTAGAAGTTGCCCTTCCACATCATTTGACTATCAGACAGCCAACTGAGAACGAACAGAGGGATACAATGCAACGCCATAGTCAGGCACAGATTCAGGTCAGATATACACAAATCCAACCTCAGATCACACCATTAGGTCTGTTTGTAGCTGGGGATCTTGATAAATTCATTTCTCCACCCTCAGCTTCAAACTCATCGTGCTGAGTTACTCATGAATGACATGATTTACCTGAATAGCACACAAACCAAATCTTTTCACAGTAACACGGGGCATGTGACTGCAATAAACCAATATCAGACATTAGTTCATGCGTTTTTGAATATAATTACAATTAATAATTTTAAATGAGAGATATTTGGAAACACTGAAAAGGACTCCGGCAGCAAGCGTTGTCAGCTGGTCATGAGCGATGTCCATCGGTTTGGTCTAAGTTTCCACATTCATGACCCATGTCTCCTCATTGAAGAACCATGGTGGTAACACATGCCATACCTGTATCTGCTCAGGTGGGGTCTATGGTCAATGGTTCTTTATTATTATCATGTGTGCAAATGGACAGTGAAATTCTTTTTTTGCATCCACTTCAGTGAAGTATAGCCATGTCCAAGCACTATCCCCAATTAATTAAATTAGTTAATTTCTTAATTAACAAACAGAAATAGCCCACTGAAGCCACATGCAAGAAGCTTCTGAGTCTGAAGAAGGGTCCCGACCCAAAACGTCACCCTTTCTTTTTCACCAGAGATGTTGCCTGACCCGCTGAGTTGCTCCAGCACTTTGTGTCTATCTTTGGTATCAACCAGCATCTGGTGAATTGGCTTCTGTAAATTGTCTGCAGTCTGTAGGATAGAACTATTGCACGGGTGATCACCAGTCGGTGTGGACTCATTGGGCTGAAGGACCTGTTCCACACTGTATCTTTCTAAACTAAACCTTATGTACTTCCATCAGGTCTCCCCGTAACCCCATGAGAGAGTTAGATATAGCTCTTAGGGCTAACGGAATCAAGGGATATGGGTAGAAAGCAGGAACGGGGTACTGATTTTGGATGATCAGCCATGACCATATTGAATGGTGGTGCTGGTTCAAAGGGCTGAATGGCCTACTACACCTATTTTCTTTGTTCCTATGTGATCTCCGGAACTCCAGAAGAAACAATCCAAGTTTAGCCAACGAGTTAAGAAAACCTAACTTTGTACAAGAGCTTCAAAACATGGTGGGGTTTATGCTGTGGAATGCCAGCAGCTGTACGTGGAACTGTCAGCAAAGACCTGAAAATTTAGGCCAATTTATGCTGGATACAACAAGATCGATCAAATCTCCTTAAGACTAAAGGATGTTCAAGCAATTTGCAATCCTTCTCTTTCTCTTGTACAACAGAATTAAGTAGAATATTGGTCAATGGTCCTTCTAATTTGACATAGCTTTATATTACTGAATCTATCTAACTCCTTGTCTGAATGAGTCATCATCATCATTGAAACCATCAATGGGCACAGTGTCTTACAATGCTGTGTACGGCAGTGATCACAACTTCTACTGAAGTGTGGATGGCCGTTTGCTCACTAGGAGCTCATCTACCCTTTGACAGATCTTGTTTTTGGTCCTGCTGGGGGTCCACAGTCCCCTCTTCACCTAACAAGCTAGGTGGGGGAGACGGTTTAGTCGCCGACTATCCGGCTATGGAGCAGGTAGCACGGGATTACATGTTCCCCGTGGCGAAGGGAACTCCCCCCGACCTGACTTTGAACGAGTCCAACAATAATATCAATGTACATTGCCTCCAGTCAAATTGATTTTTTACCTTGTTTCGCCAAACCACTATTGCATTCATTTTTATCAATAATTCTATCAGCATTTTTTTGTAAATTATATGTACGTTCCCGGCGGCTCATCTCCAATGCATTAATTGCACTACTTTGGGTGAGCGCTCCACGTTACTTTTGTAATCAAATTTCAGTGAAGTCAATGTCAACCTGTCGTGTTTCACACTACTGACCAGGGATAGATTTTTTGGGAATTGAACTTTTTGCCAACTTGCTTTTAAAATTTTACAAAATCAAAGGCAAATTATCTTTCTGTGTGGCGGCCCAGTGGTGCAGCGGTAGAGTTGCTGCCTTTCAGCTCCAGAGACCCGGGTTTGATCCTGACTACGGGTGCTGTCAGTACAGAGATTGTACGTTCTTCTTGTCACCATGTGGGTTTCCTCCTGTTTCCTCCCACATATTAAAGACGTGCAGGTTTTGTTGGTTAATTGGTTTCTGTGAATGTTGCCTACTGTGTGGGATAGAACTAGTGATTGCTGGTATTTCAATTGGTGGGCTGAAGGGCCTGTTTCCACGCTGTTTCTGACAAATGTATATAGTTTGATTAAAAAAAAGAACTGACTAATAAATTTCCATTTATAATTCTGGACAATGGTTCTGACTATCTCCCCCTATCTATGCCCCTCATAATTTTAGTCAAAAATCAAGAGGCCGACCAAAAGCAAGGTAAGATAACCATATATTTAAGATCGTCAAAAATAATCCAGGAGAACAATGTGCAGGATCTTATTTTCCAAGGAGGTTAGTATAGTTTAGTTTAGAGATACAGCATGGAAACAGACACTTGAACCAACTGAGTCCACACCGCCATCAATCATCCGTTCACTCATGTTCCCTGTTCTCCCACTTTCACATCCTACACCCAATGGGCAATTTGCAGAAGACAAGTAACCAACCGGAGAAAACCCACGAGGTCACAGGGAGACATTGCAAACTCCACATAGACAGAACCCATCGTCAGGCTCGAACCTAACTAACCGTTATTCCCTTTATCTTGTATCTGCGCACTCGTCTTTCTGCTGACTGGATAACATTGCCACAAAAGGCTGTGGAGGCCAAGTTAATGGATATTCTTAGGGCAAAGATAGATATAGTGCCTTCCATAATGTTTGGGACAAAGACCCGCCTCTGTACACAATTTGAAATTTGTAATAGTAAAAATCACATGATGTCAGATGTTATTAAAGGCCATTTTTATACATTTTGGTTTCACCGTGTAGAAATTACAGCTATGTATATACATAGTCCCCCAATTTCAGGCCACCATAATGTTTGAGACACATGGCTTTACAGGTGATTGTAATTGCTCAGGTGTGTTTAATTGTCTCCTTAATGCAGGTATAAGAGAGCTCTCAGCACCTAGTTTTTCCTCCAGTCTTTCCATCACCTTTGGAAACTTTTATTGCTGTTTATCAACACGAGGACCAAAGTTGTGCCAATGAAAGTCAAATAAGCCATTATGAGACTGAGAAACAAGAATAAAACTGTTAGAGACATCAGCCAAACCTCAGGCTTACCAAAATCAACTATTTGGAACATCATTAAGAAGAAAGAGAGCACTGGTGAGCTTATACAAATCGCAAAGGGACTGGCAGGCCATGGAAGACCTCCACAGCTGATGACAGAAGAATTCTCTCAAAAAATAAAGAAAAATGTCCAAACACCTGTCTGGCAGATCAGAAACACTCTTCAAGAGTCAGATGTGGATTTGTCAATGACCACTGTCCGCAAAAGACTTCATGAACAGAAATACAGAGGCTACACTACAAGATGCAAACCACTGGTTAGCCGCAAAAATAGGATGGCCAGTATACAGTTTGCCAAGAAGTACTTAAAAGAGCAACCACAGTTCTGGAAAAAGGTCTTGTGGACAAATGAGATGAAGATTAACTTATATCAGAGTGATGGCAAGAGCAAAGTATGGAGGAGAGAAGGAATTGCCCACGATCCAAAGCATACCACCTTATCCGTGAAACATGGTGGTGAGGGTGTTATGGGCTGGGCATGAATGGCTGCTGAAGGTACTGGCTCACTTATCTTCATTGTTGATACAACTGCTGATGGTAGTAGCATAATGAATTCTGAAATGTATAGATACATCCTATCTGCTCAAGTTCAAACAAATGCCTCAAAATTCATTGGCCGGCGGTTCATTCTACAGCAAGACAATCAATCACAATCACAATAATACTTTATTAGCCAAGTATGTTTTGCAACTTACGAGGAATTTCATTTGCCAAGTCAGTCACACAAATAAAATGCACGGAACACACAAAATACATTTTAACATAAACATCCACCACAGTGATGCCTCCACATTCCTCACTGTGATGGAAGGCGAAAAAAAAGTTCAAATCTCTTCCCTTCTTTGCTTTCCCGCGGTCGGGGGCCTCAAGCGCTCCATTAACAGTACGATATTAATCCCGTAGCCTGCGGCAATTTGGCCCTCCGCATCGGGGCGATCAGCTCCTGCAACAGGGGGATGTCAGCTCCCTCGTGCCGGGTGATCGAGCCCAGCCCCGACCAGCCTCTCCCGTGACTGCGAGCTCTCGATGTAAAGTCCGCAGGCCACAGTTGGAGCAATCCCAGGCAAGGGCTCGACTCTGATGTTAAGTACACGCCCTGCGGTGGGGCTCAAAGATACTGCTAAAGCAACGAAAAAGTTTTTCAAAGCTAAAGAATGGTCAATTCTTGAGTGGCCAAGTCAAACACCCGATCTAAACCCAATTGAGCGGGCCTTTGATATGCTGAAGAGAAAACTGAAGGGGACTAGTTGCCAAAATAAGCATAAGCTAAAGATGGTTGCAATACAGGCCTATTACAAATCTCAAATTGTGGAGTACAGAGGCAAATAAATAAATGATGGGTCTTTGACCCAAACATTATGGAGGGCACTGTAGATTCGTGATTAGTATGGGTGTCATGGGTTATGGGGAGAAGGCAGGAGAATGGGTTTAGGAGGGAGAGATAAATCAGCCAGGATTGAATGGCGGAGTAGACTTGATGAGCCGAATGGCCTAATTCTACTCCTATTCCTATGACCTAATGCAACGAAAAAAGCTTTCACTGTACCTCGGTCCACGTGATAATGAAATAAACTAAAGTAAAAAAGAAAAATTAATAGTAAAAAAACACATTATGCTCCTTTATATGCATGACAATAATAAACGAACTTAAACTAAACAAAAAGTGAACGTGAGTCTCAGACGCAGTGAGGCAGCAGCTCTCCCGCTCATTTTCAGATTCAGATTCTCATTTTGATCTGAACGAATCAGAGATTTTGATCTGAACGAATCAAGGAAAATAATCGGTATTAAAGGAAGTGAAGGAAAGTGAAGGAAATTGGATATATACATGAAAAGCAGAAATTTGCTGGACAAATCTCTACCTATGTGCTTCTTTGCTGCCCACTTGATCCATATCCATCCATTCCCTGCATATCCAAGTGCCTATCTAAAAGCCTCTTAAATCCCACTATTGCATCAGCTTCCAACACCCCTAGCAGCACAAACGACCACTCTCTGTCTAAAAAACTTGCCCCATCTTACCTTAAAGCTCTGCTTTCTAATCTTTGACATTTCCTCCCTGGGAGAAAGGTTCTGACTGCGATATCACACGCCTTCTCTGTCACAATGAGTAACCATCTCTGAACTACTTCAATCAAATCCATCTTTTACTTTCCAAAGCTCAGTTTCGCTGCAGTATTTGCATTTGTTCCACTGAGCTGACTTTTGCAGCAGGAATAATCTGCTCAGGGTTCTTGGAATACCCTGGAGCTGTGCCTTTCAAAAAAATTAGATCAACTGGATGGGATTCATTTAGATTTGAACTGTTGGATGCTAATTGACTGGAACTCTGAATAGAGATGTGTATTGGCAATTAAATGTGACATAAAGATTTATTCAAGAGATTTATCGGCGGCACAGTGGCGCATGGGCGGCACAGTGATGCAGCAGTAGAGTTGTTGCCTTACAGCACCAGAGACCAGGGTTCAATCCTGACTACCTGTGCTACATTTACGGAGTTTGCTTGTTCTCCCGGTGACCACGTGGGTCTTCTCTGGGTGCTCCGGTTTCACCCCACATCCCAAAGACACGCAGGTTTGCAGGTTAATTGGTTTCAGTACAATTAGTAAATTGTCCCCAGTGTGTAGTGTATGGGGTGTTCGCATTTTGGCGTGGACTCTGTGGGCCATTGTTCCATTGCATTGAGCACTGCATAATACAATGCTTTCAAGTGGCTGCCATTTACGCCATGGGAAGCATTGTCCCTCTATTGCATCAAGGTGTAATGCAGACCAGAGCACAGATCTCACACGAATCAAAGGAGATAAAATCAATCAACAGTAGCTGAAGATTACGTGGTTAGAAAACAATATTAGCAGTGAGGAGGAGAAATCTGCCAATTATTTTAAATCTTGCATGGGATAGGGAGCAACTCAAAAAATCCCCGAAGGGAGCCCAAAGATCTTGAAGCAAGTTATTTCTTGGAGAAGCTTAATGGGCATTTGAACACAAAGATGTAGTCGCAGCCCATCTGAACCAAACAAACTTCACAGCAGATATATCTTGTTTCATTTATCTTGTTAAAGGCAATAAAGATTTTTGAGCTTTTCAATTATTAGGACTGCAGAGAGGATGGATTGCTCTTTGATCAAAAGTTGATGTCTGAGATAAACAGAAATAGACTTGTGAAAAAGTCAACATGCACACATCAGCACAGGCAATGTGTGGAATCCACACTGAGAATCTGGCGGGTGTAATTAGGTATTGAATTTGAAATCCAAAGCAATAGACATTTCACTGACTGAGACATACAGTAGATAAAAGACACCCATTCTGAGTTTGCTACTAATCTGCATAGTGCAAGCTCCCACACAACAAAACGTCAATAAATTGCATCTCTGGCACACTGGAGTGCAATATGTTTATTTAATATTATTTTTTTCATTTTTAGTTTAGTTTATTGTCACATGTACCAAGGTAGAGTGAAATACTTTTTTGTTGTGTGCTAACCAGTCAGCAGAAAGACTGTATATGATTACAGTCAAGCCGTCCACAGTGCACAGAAACAGGATAAAGGGAATAACGTTTAGGGTGCGATAATCTGAGGGTGTCCAATAAGGTAGATTGCCGGTCAGGATCGGTCTCTAGTTGGTGATAGGTTGCTTGATAACAACTGGAAAGAAACAGTCCCTGAATCTGGAGGTGTGCGTTTTCACACTTCTGTGCCTTTTGCCTGATGGGAGAGGGGAGAAGGGGGAGTGACCAGGGGTGAGACTGGTCCATGATTATGCTGGTGGTTTTGCCGAGGCAGCGTGAAATGTAGATGAAGTCAATAGAAGGGAGGTTGGTTTGTGTGATTTCTGCTTAACCTCAACAATTGCAGAGCCCAGGTCGTGAATGAAAAAGTTAATATGATCTACAACCGCCTTCACCCAGAAGTGCTGACTGATCAATCGTTCCAAGAGTCCCATTATCACAGACACTAGTCTGCATCCACTTCGATCACTCCACAATTGCTAAGTGCTCTGAAGAAGGCAATGGGTGATCGGACTCAATAATAGCTGGGCTCTAAGCCAAACCATCTCTGCTGATCACACCTCTCTATCCAAGCCGTACCTCTGCACTTATATTTCTGGCAATGTCAAATATTGCCCAGTTATGCCCTGACCATATAAAGTAGGACAACCCGAATCTGGACAATTATTGTTCCATCAACTTATTCAGAGAATCATAGTCGGAGTCAGAGTCATACAGCGTGGAGAGAAAAACATGCCCCATGGCCCAACCTTCCCCCGCCCTCCAGCATGTCCCATCTACACCAGTCCCACCTGCCTGCATTTGGCCCATATCCATCTAAAACATTACTATCCATGTATCTGTCCAAATGACTTTTAATGTTGTTATAGTATCTGCCTCAAACACTTACTATGTAAAAAAACCCTGCACATCTACATTAAACTTTACCCCTCTCACCCTACTTATATTCATGCCCTCTAGTTATGAATAGGCCCTCGGTGCCTCTCATAATTTAATATACTATCAGGTCTCCCCACAACATCTAACGCTCCAGAGAAAACAATCCAAGTCTGTCCAACCTCTCCCTGCAGCTGAAACCTTTGAATCCAGGTCCCACCCACTACAATCAGTCTATAAAAAGGTTGCAATCCGAAATGTCATCTATAAATGTTCTTCAGAGGTTGAGTTACTCCAGCACTGTGTGTCCTTCTTTGATTATTTGGCCACTGTCTGACCAACAGAATTACTCCAAGTAACTCCAAGTAATTTACTGAAGCAATATGAAGTGTAGATGGAGTTGATGGTGGAAAGTCTGGTCTGCCTGATGTACTGGGCTACATCAACAACTCTGCAATTTGTTGTGGGCTTGGGCAGAGCTGCTCGCAAACCAAGTTGTGATGCAACACAACAGGAAAAGAGGCCTGCATAGAGTGGATGAGGAGAGGATGTTTCTGTGAGTGGGAGAGTCTAAGACCAGAGACCACAGCCTGAGAATAAAAGGCCGTACCTTTTGAAATTAGATGAGAAGGAAATGTCTTTAGTCACAGGGTGTTGAATCTGTGGACCTCTTTGCCACAGAAGGCTGTGGAGGCCAAGGCAGTGTATATTTTTAAGGCAGAGATGGACAGATTCTTGATTTGTACTGGTGTCAGGGGTTATGGGGAGAAGGCAGGAGAATGGGGTTGAAAGGGAAAAATAGATCAGCCACGATTGAATGACGGAGTAGACTCGATGGGCTGAATAACCTAATTCTGCTCCTGTAACATGAACATATGGCTGTGATTGTTGTCAACCAGAGTTATCAGTGTGGGAAATAGAGTTATCAGTGTGGGAGGTAGAGTTATCAGTGTGGGAGGTAGAGTTATCAGTGTGGGAGGTAGAGTTATCAGTGTGGGAGGTAGAGTTATCAGTGGAGGGGTTTTTTTATGAACGCTCTCCAAAACCCAACTAACTTTGGATACTTGTTGATTGATTGTCCTACCAGTATCAAGTCTGAACTGGGGAAGCCCTGTGAAAATGGCACAATGTTCCTTTCCAGGTAAAGAGGCGATTCACACTAAAATAAAGGGACACGGGCAGCATTGAGGTTAAGGGAAATGAATGCTGAGATATATTCACATCAGGCAGTCTCTGGGCGATGATAACGCTGTCATGAGAGAGTCCCGTAGCCACCTTACCACATTGAATAATGTCATCTCCTCTGAATCATTCCTCAACAACACATTGGGACCAGGGGGCGGCACAGTGGTGCAGCAGTAGAGTTGTTGCCTAATGCCCCTGTCCCACTTAGGAAACCTGAACGGAAACCTCTGGAGACCTTGCACCACACCCAAGGTTTCTGTGCGGTTCCCGGAGGTTGCAGGTAGTTGCCGGAGGTTGCAGGTAGTGGAAGCAGGTAGGGAGACTGACAAAAACCTCCAGGAACCGCACGGAAACCTTGGGCGAGGCGCAAAGTCTCCAGAGGTTTCCATTCAGGTTTCCTAAGTGGGACAGGGGCATTACAGCGCCAGAGACCCGGATCGATCCTGACCACAGGTGCTGTCTGTATGGAGTTTGTACGTTCTCCCTGTGTTTTCTCCGGGCGCTCCAGTTTCCTCCCACAGTCCAAAGACATGCGGGTTTCTAGGTTAAATGGGCTTCTGTAAATTGGCCCCAGTGTGTAGGGTAGAACTAGCGTACGGGGTGATTGCTGGTCGGCGAGGACTCGGTGGGCCGAAGGGCCTGTTTCCACTCTGCATATCTAAAACTAAAGTGAACTAAACAGTGAATCTCCTGCAATGGTCTTTCTTCTCACACACACAATTCCCCGGAGTCCCTCAAAAATCTCTCCTTTTGTGTTATCCCACTTCTGATCTACATGCCGACTCTGAGGCAAATAACAATAACCATTAAGTTGGATTACCCTGACTCTATCAATAAAAACACACTGCACATCTAATTTGTTACACTTATCTGAATGTTGAACTTGCCGTTGGGCAATTACCGGGCATTAAATAGCGAGACTGAAGCAAATGGTAATTGGTGCAAATAAATCCTCATGAAATATATGAAATGCATGTCACATCTAAACTCAGAAGCTTTTCCCACTGATGGCTCCAGTTAACATTTCATTATTATCCACGTTGCCTGAGTTCTATGATGGTCTCTGTGGATTAACGGCCCCATAGTGGTGAGAAATAACCTATAATAAAATTGTTAAAAATTAGTATCGCTAATGCTCAGAAAGTTATGTCTGATTAATGATTCCACTTGACAAAATCAATTCAGAGGAAAAGCTATTTATTCATTCAGCACACCTTGCCAGAAACAATTCATAGGAAAAGTGTTTTAACACAAAGTGATGGGAGTTCCAGCGCCTAGTGGCACAGCAGTCGGGTCACTGCCTTACAGCGCCAGAGAACCAGGTTCAATCCTGACCACGGGTGCTGACTGTACGCCGTTTCGACCTTCTCCCTGTGACCGTATGAGTTTTCTCAGCGTGCTCTGGGTTCCTCCCACATTCCAAAGACGTATAGCTTTTTAGGTTAATGGTACTTGGTAAAAATTGTCCCTAGTGTGTAGGATAGTGCTAGTGTACTGGGTGATCGCTGGTCGGCGCTGACTCGGTGGACAAAACGGCTTGTTTCCATGCTGTATCACTAAAGTCTAGAGTAATGTCTAAACTCAGCAGGTCAGGCAGCTTCTGTGGAGGAAATGGACAGCCAATGTTTTGGGTCGGAACCCTTCTGCAGCCTCAAGGTTGAAGAAGGACCTTGACTCGGAACGTCGTCTGACCATTCCCTGCACAGATGTTGCCCGAACTGCTGAGTTACTCCAGTACTTTGTGTTTTGCTCAAGACACCAGCATTTTAACTTATCACCTGGTAAAAGCTTATTCTCCCTGTGACTGCGAGGGTTTTCTCCGGGTGCTCCAGTTTCCACCCACATTCCAAAGACGTGCAGGTTTGTTAGTACATTGGCTTCAGCTTGTGGTGGATAGTGCTATTGTATGGGTGATTGCTGGTCACTGTGGACTCGGTGGGCCAAAGGGCCTCTTTCCACGCTGTATCTTTCTAAAGTCTAAAGTCCAAACAACTAACATTGCAAAATATCAAAATATCAGTGCATCAAATCCAGGACAAATAGACTCAGGAATAGTTGCTTTCCGAAAATTATAACTACTCTTAAATTCACACATGCACTGACTTCACAGCCCAACACCCGGACTTCCATCTGTATATATGTATATAGCGCCGCAGAATTGTGCACCTATCCCCCCCCCCCCCCCCCCCCCCCCCCCCCTTCTCCCTTCTGTTTTTGTTTTTCTGTTTCTTGTTTTTTGTACTAAATTATATGTATCCACTGAGTACGAGCAGCTTTTAATTTCATTGTACATGTATAGTGACAATAAATGGCATATCTATCTATCTATCTATATCTATATCACAAATATCTGCAAACAGGCATTACACATTGCTTTGAGGAAGTAAAACACTTCCTTATACATTAACGCAATTGGAGGCATTGGATTGGAACTGTGGTTGCAAAAACATCTTCCAGTTTTTTACAGACCTTGTCCATTTTTGTGGATTTATTTGTATTGGGGGTTTATGTGGCTATGTTATGATTAACTGAGAAATCATTCATCATATTTTGAGAATGAAAACAGGATGTGTTTATTTGTTTTTTTTTTTCAACGTGTTGGTTGGTAGTTTGTGAAAAACTAATCAGCTAGTAATCTGATGTGAGAAACAAAATCCATTGTCATCTTTACTCGGTTCTCCAGCTCATCCCAATGGATTCACTGGCTATTGAGTTTCTTACGATTATCAATGATCTGTCACAAGCAGCAAGACAAACATCTAATTCATATCCTAATCCCATCTGATGTCAAACCCATTTCAGATTCAAAAGTGATGTGATCAACCCAAATTGTCTTGTTCCATGGTGCTTTGTGGTCACATGTGCAAAATGCAAATGTGCAGTGAAATTACTTTCTTACAATCAGCCCAGTAGAGTATCACCGTACCATCCGTGATTAGTAATTGTACAGAAATAGTTTACTGGGCCTGAATACAAGAGGCGCCATGCTTGGCACCATTTTCCACATCCACATGCTCACAGGGAGAATGTACAATCTCCACACACAGACAGTGCCCTAAGTCAGGATTGAACCTCGCCTCGCCAACAGTCTGTCTCGTCCCTTCTCTGTTTCTATATTTTTAAGTAAGTCTTGAATGGATGTTTCAATGTTTCTTGGTATGTTTTATATAGGGAATTGGGGCGGGTGACTTACCTCGACGGAGATGTGATTTTCCTCCGTGTCGTATCCCCCCCCCCCCTGCGGCCTAACAACATGGAGTGGTGCCGCCTTTCCTGGAGGACGGCCTGGAACTTCAAGCTGCAAGCGCGGCGCAGACTTTAACATCGCAGAGCGGGCGATCCTTTGTCGAGGATCACCAGCAAAAGTACTTCGATCGCGGGGCTTGTGAACACCGTGAAGCTTCGGTCGCGGGGCTTGTGAACACCGTGAAGCCGCGATCTCCGCTACAAAGTGGCCGACTCGGAAGCTCCGACGCGGAGTGTTCCGATCCGTCCCGATGCCAGAGTTTCGATCATCTCGACGTGAGAGCTTGAACATCGGACCGACGGCAGCGGCGAACTGTGGAGGGTTCAAAAGCCCCGAACACGGGTGAACAAAGGAGGAAGATGAATGAACTTTATTGTCTTCCATCACAGTGAGGAATGTGGATTCCACAGTGGTGGATGTTTATAATACATTTTATTTCATGTGGCTGTGTGCATTGTTGCTTTTCACTTGGTAAGGCTGTATGGTAACTCAAATTTCACTGTACCGCTGCGCCATTGTGCCACTCTGAATGAATGGTGAATGATATCTTTATTTCGAACGATTAAAAAAAAGAAGAAAAGAAAAGATGAAATGAATAAATAAAAGGAAAATTATATATATACATATATATACATATATACACACATACATACACATACAATACATACATACATATACACACATACATACACATATACATATATACACATACACATATACATATATACACATATACACGTATGTATATATACACACATATACACACATACATAACATATATGTGCATACATAAATTAGAAAATCAAAAGCCAATTTGTACATAATACACATTAGACTCGTTCGAAAAGGGATAGGAAGAAGCCTATGCTTGTCAAGTCCTACCCCCATTCTTCACCATTAACAAATGCAAAATTCAATAAAATAAACTAAACAAACAATTCAAATAAAACTACTCCAATCAAGCTATTAAAAAAAAAGAACAAAAAAAGAAAAGAACAAAAAGAACAAACACCATTAACATCTGTGAGATTTACATTCTCCTTCCTCATTACTGTACTTTTCAAAGATATATCTTTTGTACATTTTTTTAAATTGCATTATATTCATACTTTGTTTAATCTTTTCGTCAAGACCATTCCACAAAACCAACCCACAAATGGAAATACACATACTTTTTAAATTGGTCCGAGCATAATGCTGTTTCGAGTTTAGTTTCCCTCTAAAGTTATAACCCCCCTCTCTGTCTTTGAACAGTTTTTGTATGTTTACAGGTAGCAGTTTATTTTTTGCTTTATAAATTATTTGTGCAGTCTTAAATTCTACCAGATCCTTAATCTTTAAGGTGTGTAATTTTAAATACAGTATATTGGTGTGTTTGTGATATCCTACATTGTTTACTATACGAATAGCTCTTTTTTGTTGTTGTGCTTAGTGATTGTAAGGTGGTTTTGTAGGTGTTTCCCCATACTTCCACACAGTAATCTAAATACGGTAACACAAGTGAGCTGTACAGAATATACCGTGCTCTCTCATTCAAAACATGCCTTGGTTTCTCCATCACTCTCACCTGGACCTGTGCATTTGAGTTATAGGGAAAGGTTGGATAGGCTGGGACTTTTTTCTCAGCAGGGAGGAGACTGCAGAGTGACCTTATTGAGGTGTGCAAAATCATGCGTGGCATGGATAAAGTGAACGCTCACTGTCTCCTTCATGGGGGGGGTGGGGGGGGGGGGGGGGGGGGGGGGGGGGAGAGGTTCTGAAAAGCAGAAGGCATAAGCGGAGTAATTTAAGAGGAAACTCATGGGCAACCGTTTTGCTCAGAAGATATTCCTTATCTGGAATAAGCTGCCAGAGGAAGCTGCAGAAATGGATGTTATTCTGATTTTGAAATACATTTGGACAGAAGTATGGATAGGAAGAATTTAGACGACTATGGGCCAAATGCACACTCATAAAACATACTAGCAGAATTCGGCCATTTAGCCCATCGAGTCTACTCTGCCATTCAATCTTTTTTTAATCTCAATCCCATTTGCATCATCTCCATTCTAACCTTTACAGAGTACTATGTTTACATATCTAGCGTGCTGCTACAAGTAAGAATTTAATTGTTCCATTTTGGGACCAATGACAATAAAATACTTCCATTCTGGGGTTGTGCCTTCTGGTCAATTGGAATTAGCCCAGATTGTCAATTTTCCCTTCAGCCCACTGACTCTGCGATCACCCTGTACACAAGCACTATCCTACACACTAGGAACAATTTACAATTTACAGAAGCCAATTAATCTACAAACCTGCACGTCCATGAAGGATGGGAGGAAACCGGAGCACCGTGGCGGGAACACTTGGGTTTTCTCCGGGTGCTCATATTTCCTCCCACGCTTCAAAGACGTCCAGGTTTGCAGGTTTATTGGCTTGGTAAAAATTGAAAAATTGTCTCTAGTGTGTGTAGGATAGTGTTAATGTGTGGGGATCGCTGGTCGGCACGGACTCGGTGGGCTAAAGGGCTTGTTTCCGCGCTGTTTCTCTAAACTAAGCTAAATCAGCTTCTGTTACAATTCACTGGCCTGGCGTAAAGCAAGAGTTAAATATGGGTGGTATCCAGATGTATCTTCCTCAGTCCATCACCAGCTGGTACAATTTCTGACTTAATAAACCGGAGAGTTCGTCCAAAGTTTACATTCAATCACCTCGTTGGATCTTTTAATTCCAGTGCATTTTTCTTCCCCCTACGGAAATGCAATCTGGATTTCCATCCACTCCAGGCTTCAAGGTATATATTAAACAAAGGCCTGCGCGGAACGATCTGGTAGGACTGACTTGAAGGCTATGATTACACAGAGTACACTGGAGAATGGGGATCACAAGGTGAGCAGTCTCCATTGCATTCACTTTCGGAAATGTTTCAGCGCATCCTGCCTCGTATCTTATTAAAAATCTAATCTAACAACTACAAATTCAAAACCAAGCAAGGAGTTGCATTTAAGTTGTATTGCTTGATGGAATGCTTTGAATTTTTCAAGTATAGTTTTATTCTTAAAAATCTGAAAAGATGATGAGCACAAAATGTATCTATTATATACACGCAGTGAGCAGCACAGAGGTGCAGCGGTAGAGTTGCTGCCTCACAGCACCAGAGATGTTGACTACGGGTGCTGTCTGAATGGAGCTTGTACGTTCTCCCTGTGATCGCATGGGTTTTCTCTGGGATCTTCGGTTTCCTCCCACACTCCAAAGACCGACAGGTTTGTTGGTTAATTGGCTTATGTAGAATTGTAAATTGTCCCTAGTGTGTAGGAGAGTGTGAGTGTGCAGGGATCATGGTCGGCGCAGACTTGGTGGGCTGAAGGGCCTGTTTCCACACTGTATCTCTAAAGTCTAAAGATCAGAGTCTAAAGATTTCCAAGACTGATGTTACCAGACTGGACTGCAGGAACTGTGTTTCCCACAGAAACTATTTGATATTAATTTGTGAGAGGTATAATGATAAAGCTTTGTTTGAAAGTAACTTATTAGTCCATCTTTCTTATCTGAGACCCTCCGCCCGCAGTGTTAGACATGCTTGACATGTCAGTCTTTTGAACCTTTCTCTACTCTCCTCCCATCAATGATTCCATTAACAGGAGAGAAATCATCCCTTCCCTCACCAATTTTGGCTGAAGACCACACTTGGTCTTGATGCACGATGCCTTAGGGGAACTGTAAAATCAACACTTTATATTGTAGTCTACCACTGAGCAATGCTTCTTGCTCAAGGCAAGAACACAGTACTGTATCTCTCGTCCCTCTCATCAGACACACTTGTTTAGTTTAGTTTAGTTTAGTTTAGTTTAGTTTAGTTTAGTTTAGAGACATAGCCCACCGAGTCTGCGCTGACCACCGATCACCCATTCACGCTCGTTCTATGTTATTGCACTTTTGCATCTTACACACTAGGGTCAAATTACAGAAGGCAATTATCCTACAAACCTGCACGTCTTTGGGATGTGGGAGGAAACTGGAGCACCCGGGGGAAACCTGCACATTCACAATGTGAACATACAAACTCTGTACAGACAGCACCCGTAATCAAGAATGAACCCGGATCTCTGGTGCTGTTGGACAGCAACTCTACCATTGTGCCACTGTATGGCCTTTCTTGCTTTCTGCACTTTGAAATAGAAAATAAAGATGAGAGTTGTACCAATATTAGTTCTCCACATAACAAGTGTAAATGATGTCACTGTGACTGAGATAATCTTTGATTCCTCCATAAAATATACAACGCACATCAGACAATGTTTTACTTTGGATTCATTGCAGATCTAGCTTGTTTAAAAATCAAGAGATGGTTACCAGCAGCATAGTGGTGCAACACAGGTAGGTCAAGATTGAAAAATACTGTCATAAGTTCATAAATTCATAAATCATAGGAGCAGAATTAAGCCATTCGACACATTGAGTCTGCTCTGCCATTCAATCATGGCTGATCTATCTCTCCATATTAGAAAGGAAGATAGATCAGCCATGATTGAATGGCAGAGTAGACTCGATGGGTCGAATGGTTCTATATTAGGAAATAATACATGAAATATCACAAACATGGTTTTCAAAATGAGAGACACAAAAATTGAAAAGGTTCTTTGAAAGAATTACTATCCACATATAAAATTTTGGTTATTTTTAGGTTTAAGAAGTTGCAGCTGTAGTGATAACTTACTTAAACTTGGTGTAACCAAGTTTAACATTTTCAGGGAATTTTGCAATGTAAATATTTCATTGCATTACCTTGCATTACAAATGGTTCAGTGCATTCCGGAGAGGAATATAAAACAGTGCAGCCTGTGGCAGAATTGACAGCAGCTTCCACATTTACATGTTTATCTACTTATTTGTGCAATTTAATCTCTTGGTGATTAAAAAAGTCTTGTTTGTGATTAGTTGGAAGTTAACAACAGCAGTTTTTGGATTTCCATGTTTAACCACTAAACCACTAAGTAACTCAAAGTACTGAATATGAATGTGATCACCTGTTATTTCAACCACTATATTTAATCTAATAAAGATACAAAGTGCTGGAGTAACTCAGCTGGTCAGGCAGCATCTCTGAAGAACATGGATAGGTGACGTTTCAGGTCAAGACCCTTCTTCAAACTGATTTTTTGTGGTGGGGGGGGGGGGGGGGGGACGGCCATCAGAAGTCCAGACCCGAAACGTCACCCATCCTTTTTCTCCAGAGATGCTGCCTGGCCCGCTGAGTTACTCCAGCAGTTCGAGATAAACCAGCATTTGCAGTTCCATGTTTCAATCTTATATCGGACTTTATCTTGCAATAAATGTTATTCCCCTTATTCTTTATCTGCACACTGAGGACAACTTGATTGTAATTGTACATTTGACTGGAAAGCACGCAACAAAAGATTTTCAGAGTAAATAAATTGTATGATATGATTGTAAGAACTATAGGTTAACAGCCTAATGAGCAATTGTTGTAAAAGCTTTGGTTCTCAAGATTTTTTCGTAGGTTGTCGTAGCTGTGGTCATGGGTGGACGTCCCAAGTCGCGAGGAATTGTGTCATTGTTTGACGTAGCTTGTCATAGCTTGACTTCAACTAGGTGGTAGCTTGTCGTGGGGTGGGTTCATTTCAGCGTCCCGCTACGACTGTGACTATCACCGGCAGTCGCCTAAAAAATTGCCTAAGTGGGACAGGCTCTTTACGGACATTTCGTCTGACTACCATTGTGTTGCATCATGAGATGAATCACCTGCTGCTTCATTAATAACAAGGACAGAAGGTCTAGTGTGAGGGGGACAACGAGTAGAGGAAATAAAGTGAAACAATTTGGAATATGAAGGAACTGCGGATGCTGGTTTATACCAAAAATAGACACAAAGTGCTGGTGTAACAGAGGGTCTGTGGCATCTCTGGAGAAAGTTCCCGACCCGTAACGTCACCTTTCCATGTTCTCCAGAGATGCTGCCTGACCCGCACAGTTGACTCCTCCACACCCAACACGCCTGATTCCAGTATTTTGTGTCTATGAATGAAATAATGTGTTTGCAGAATATCAGTAAGGAGAAGACTGATATGTCTAAAAGGTAGATAAGGTAGAGTAAATTAGCGGGACAGGCAGCATCTCTGGAGAGAAGGAATGGGTGATGTTTTGGGTCGACACTTTTGCCTAAAAGGTATTTGCTTTGTAAAAATGAGGAATTTTTAGAATTACACGCTTTACACTTTAGATCGTCACACTATCCTGCACACTAGGGACAATTCTATCAAAGGCTTTAGAGAGATACAGCACAAACAGTCCCTTCAGCCCACCGAATCCAAACTGACCAGCGATCACCCCACACACGAGCACCATCCTACACACACAAGGGACAGTTTACAATTTCACTGAATTAACCTACCAACCTGTACGCCTTTGGAATGCGGGAGGAAACCAGAGCACCTGGAGAAAACCCACACAGTCATAGGCAGAATGTATAATCTCCGCACCGACAGCACCAGTACCCCGTTCCTGTCTTCTCCCCATATCCCCTGACTCCGCAATTTTTAAGAGCCCTATCTAGCCTCTCTCTTGGAAGCATCCAGAGAACTGCTGCCGCATCCACCCTCTAAGGCAGAGAATTCTCTTGGAAGCATCCAGAGAACCGGCCGCACCACCCTCTAAGGCAGAGAATTCCCCAGACTCACAACTCTCTGTGAGAAAAAGTGTTTCCTCATCTCTGTTCGAAATGGCTTACTCCTTATTCTTAAACTGTGGCCCCTGGTTCTGGACTCCCCCAACATCGGGAACATGTTTCCTGCCTCTTGCGTGTCCAAACCTATAATAATCTTATATGTTTCAATAAGATCAGGCTATTAAACCTGGCTCGGTTAAAACTCTGATTATTAATAACCACTTTCTGCTATTTGCACTTTATCAGTTTATTTATTCATGTGTGTATATATTTATATCATGGTATATGGACACATTGATCTGTTTTGTAGTAAATGCCTACTATTTTCTGTGTGCTGAAGCAAAACAAGAATTTCATTGTCCTATCAGGGACACATGACAATAAACTCACTTGAACTTGAAGATCCTCTCTCATCCTTCTAAACTCCAGAATGTACAAGCTCTACTAATTCACAATTAAGATTAGTTGATAAATCTCTTTAGATAATCATTTGTTTCAGAACCCAAAGGGAAGTTTATTTCAGCCAATCCATTTTAGCTGCAAGCTTAACAGCAATCCTCCGCTTACCTGCTCCTTTCATCCCTCCACCGCTCTCGTCTCCCCATTCCAGCGAAGTCAGTTATAATTCTACCAAAGCCTAGCATAGAAGTGAAGTAAACAGCCTCATCTGCAGCTCAACCTTTAGTTTAGTTTAGATTAGAGATACAGCATGGAAACAGGACATTCAGCCCACCGAGTCAGCGCCGACCAGCGATCACTAGCACTATCCAATATGCCAGGGACAATTTACAGAAGTCAATTAACCTACAAACATGCATGCCTTTGGAGTGTGGGAGGAAATATTGGAGAACCATTCCTTGGCCCAACTTCCCAACTGATCTAGATTCTGTTGTAAATGTACATATCCTTCCACACTGTCCACTGTACCACTAATTATTGTTTCATCGAAAAACATCTAGTGTCATTTAGTAACAATATTAAACACCTTGTCATCCAAATTATTAATGTAGATATCAAATGACTGTGGGCCCAGCACCAACCCCAGTTGGGTTTTTTACGTACATTGATGATGAATGCAAGGATAGACACAAAATGCTAGAGTAACTCAGCGGGTCAGGCAGCATCTCCAGAGAAAACAGGTGGCGTTTCGGGTCGGGACCCTTCTTCAGCCTCTTCAGTCAGAAGAAGGGTCCTGACCCAAAACGTCATTTATCCTCTTTTTCTGGAGTTGCTGCCTAACCCGATGAGTTACTTCAGCACTTTGTGTCTATCTTCAGTATAAACCAGCATCGGCAGTTCTTTGTTTCCACATGAATGCAAAGAGGTAGATTTTAGACCCTCTCCTTGGCCTGCTTTATTGTCAATGCTAACTTGTTGGTCCTTGTTAAATGATAGTGCTCTCACCCATCAGCCACCCTGTCCATTCCAGAGCCGTAAAAAAAGATATAGAGTCCTGGAATAATTCAACAGGTTAGGCAGCATCTCTGGAAAACATTGGGTCAGGACCTTTCTTCAGATACAACGTTTTCAGACTGTATTCGTTCAAGTTTGTTACATTTATTGTCAAATGGACCAATTGGTACAGTGAGATTTGAGTTACCATACAGCCATACGTATAAAAAAGAACACAATACACAATAGACTTCAACAAAAACATCCCCACACAACGGAATCAACGTTTCCCACAGTGAGGGAAGGCAATAAAGTTCATTCATCTTCCTCTTTGTTCCCCTTTGGTTGGGGCCTTTGAGCCCTCCGCAGTCGTCGCTACGGTGGCCAGGTGTCAGGCCCTCTCGCCGGGATATGGAACTCCGACGTTGGAACACACTCAGCGCTCGTTGTCTCTGTACTGAACACACTCAGCGCTTGGAGTTTCCGAATCGGCCACTTCCTACCGGAGACTGTGGCTCCCGGCCCACAGGCCGAGCTGGATGGAGCTCGAACATTGGTGACCCTCGGCAAATGATCACAGGACTCTGCGATGTTAATGCCAGCGCTGCCCGAGGCTGGAAGCTCTGCAAACCACAGCTCCACAGTGTTGAGCAGCAGGCCCAACACTCCGGAGCTTCAACAGGTGATCCCTGGTAAGGCATCGTCCCGCTCCGCGATGGTCATTCAATACCGCACCGCTGCTGAAGCTCTGGCTAGTCTCCGACAGGAAAGGCCGCGCCAATCCAGTTGGTAGATCGCGAGGAAGGGGCGGAGATGCGACTCGGGAAAAGACACATCCTCGACCAGGAAGTGACTGGGAAACAGTTTCCCCTCCCCCCCACATAAAAAATCTAAGAAATCTTTTAAAACATACTTTTGACACACTAAAAAAAATAACAAAAGGATGAAATGAGGGACAAGCTGCTGGCAAGGCTGCCGCGCCCGTGTCACTTGTATTAACTCCTTACATAAGTAACTCAAAGTATTGAACGTGAAAGTGATCACTTTTGTTATTTCAACCACCATATTTAATCTAAGAAATTACAAAGTGCAGGAGTAACTCAACGGGTCAGGCATCATGTCTAGCGAACACAGATAGAAGATGTTTCGGATCAAGACCTTCTTCCGTCCCGGAAAAGGCACAAAGTGCTGGATAACTCAGTGGATCAGGCACCATCTCTGGAGAACATGTAGGGTCGGGACCCTTCTTGAGACCCAAACACGTCACCTATCCATGTTCTCCAGAGGTGCTGCCTTAAGTTCGAAGTAACTCAACCACTTCGTGTCCTTTTTTGGTGAACCAACATCAGCAGTCCCTTGTGTCTCCATTTCTGAGTCGTACTGGGCAAATGAAATCAGACCAGGACCAAAATCTGCAGCCATTTCGATCAGCAAAGACCTCTGTCCTCCCTCCCTCCCTCCCATTACCCTGTCTGCACTACTTCACACGGTAAAAGAACAAGACTCCCGATGCAATAGACATCTGTTGATATCTTTCATTTTACCTTTGGCAAGTTCTGACCCACACATGCAATGTATCTGGCATCAATATTTAATTTAATATTGATCCAGCTGCAATATCGATCTGTTGTGCCCCCTATATAACACAGGAACACAAGGAACTAGGAGCAGGAATAGACCGCTCGACCCCTCAAGCCAGTCCCAAAATTCGATACAATCATGGCTGATTGACACTGGCCTAAACTCCCCTTCTGAGCCAAAACACAAAATGCTGCAGGAACTCAACAGGTCAGGCAGCATCTGCTGAGGGAAATGGACTGGCAACATTTCTTTCTTCAGAATGATGGAGTCGAGGGGAGATAGTTGGTAGAACGAGGTGAGGGGAAGGGTGCGGAGGAAGAACTGAAGGATAGGAAGGTCCAGGGAAGGAAGAGTGGATTGGTGCATGGGGCAGGTGAGGGAGAGATGCGTGGAGATAGAAGCTAAGGATGGTGGTGGTAAGTGGAGAAGACAAATGAATAGGACAGGTTCAGAAGGAGATGGGCCAAATGCAAGCAGGTGGGACTAGTGTAGATGGAGCATGTAGGTCAGCATGGGCAATTTCGGCAGAAGGGTCTGTTTCTACGCTGTAAGACTATGAACAAAGGGTGTGGAATCTGGTAAGGAAGGAAATTGGGAAATTAAATGTTGAGCCGGGGGAGGGTCGGGGGGTACAAGAGAGGGGAAAGAAAAATGGGACATCCAGAATAAGTAGGGGTGGACTATGGGTTCATGGTGGGGAAACAAATGCGTCGTTGAGATGAAAGTGGACAAATGAGAAAGCCACTTGTGTGGCCCCTTCTGTCCCAGTTCCCCATAACACTCAATTCCTCAATCTTTCAAATGTTTATCAGTCTCCACTTTAAACACCTACAATGATCTACCCTCCACTATCTTCAGGGGCAGAGAATTTCAGAGAGCACTCTCCTGAAGGAAGGAATGTCCACACACATAATCAGATTTATATGACCAGCCCCTTATTTTGACATTGAATCTTCAAGCTCCCAGAGGGGAGTGGCCTGCAAAGGGGAGGTGCCGAGCCGGTCCCCCATAGCCGAACACAAGACCCGATGGATCGCGGCCTGCAGGAGGCGCTGTTGAGCATGTCCCTGCTCGTAGGACCCAGTGGAAAGTGGCCTGGAAGGGGGAGACCAGTGAGTTGGCCCCTGCTTGGCCAGACTAGGGTGAAGGAGCCGGCAACGACGACAGACCTGACGGGAGACAAGGAGGCCAAGAGGGGAGGAGAGAGAACCGGAGTCTGGCCTCACAAAATCTCGAGTTCGGCTGTGGGAGGCTCCCCCTGGGCACAAAGGTGGACAGGTGTGGAGAGGGCATCGGTTCGCTGGTCGATCCACACGTTCCAGAGAATGCAACGGCTGGAGACCCGCAACAGCCTGGGGCTCGCCTGGAACGGGCACCGCTCTTAATACCTAGAGCGAGAACTGGACTTTGGAAATGGCGCCATACTTGGTTTGGTTTCGCTTTTAGTTCAGAGATACAGCGCAGAAACAGGCCCTTCAGCTCACCAAGTCCACACCGACCAGCGATCGTCGCATACTAACACTATTCTACAGGGACAATCTACAATTTTTTTAATGGATGTCAGTTAACCCACAAACGTGTACATCTTTGGAATGTGGGAGGAAACCGGAGCACCCGGAGAAAACCCACGCAGGTCACGGGGAGAATGTATAAAAACTCCGTACAGACAGCACTCATAGTTAGCATAGAACCTGGGACTCTGGCTCTGTTAAGGGCCTGTCCCACTGACGCGACTTTTCAGCGACTGGCTTTGACCTTCAAGCTCGAGGGCACGCCTGAAAAACCTCGCCGGATCGACCGTCAGCGATGAAACCACAAGCTGGATCGACCGTCTACACACACACACACACACACACACACACACACACACACACAAACACATCGCAAAGGCGGGGGCCAGGGAGAGCGGGGGAGCGTTGTCTGAAATTCACACCCGCGATGAAGGGGAAGATAAACGGCTGCACAGTAACGGTAAGTCCTTTAGAGAGCGGGGGGGGGGGGGGGGGCGTGGAGGGGGGGGGAGAAGGGGAGAAAGAGGGGGGGGGGGGGGGGAGGGGAAGAAAGAGTGGAGACACTTTTAAGAAGCCAGACAACGTTTAATAAAGTTTAGCAGGCATTTAACATGTTACTTACCTCTTTTTTTCTCAACGAGATTTACCTTCGATTACCATCGATTGCCTTCAATTACCTAGGATAGCATGCCCACCTACTGTGACCTACCTCGACTAAACCTACGATTTTTTTCCTTAGCGACCATTTTTTACTCGCGGGTATTTTTCAGCATGTTGTAAAAAAGCCGTGACCAAGCTGAGGCCTCGACTACGCGGGGACTACTCTCGGGCATGAAGGAGAGCTACAAAAGATCTCCTAGGACCTCGTGTCGACCATGCTGCGAGTATGAGTCGAGGGCAAACTCTTCTAAACTCGCAAATTTGGTCGCCGCAGTGGGACAGCCCCTTTAGGCACCAACTCTACCGCTGCGAATCCGTGACTTGGTCCATAATTTAACATTTCAAATGGCCATCTCTCCTCTCTGAGAAATTAGCTATTTTGTCTTGATCTTTGAAAGTTCTGCCTCCCAATATTTAACTCGACTCGTGTTCACTGATTAAACATAAAACAACCTATTTCATATGAATTTGTGCCCATAATAGCAAAGGACATTCTATTCCGCTTTGCATTCATAAAGACTTGCAGTTCCCACATCTTTTGGAGACGTCGTTTAATTTTCCACTTCATGGCAACTAATAGAATGTAATTGAATCAATGAGCCACGAATGCTGCCTCTTCAGCACAAATAAAACAACAGCACCTCAACTCTTGCACAAATCTAAACATACTCAGACATTCCTTCAAGAATATGTACTTCGGAAAAATTTCAAATGCAAGAGAGCCGAAATTGAAAGTCAGATGCCCTGTCCTGGGCCCTGCTTATGGATGCAATCACGGAGAAGGTTTTTTGCAGTACCTCCACTTTCTTGAATGTTTAAAGAGATTCAGCATAGTCATAGGAGTCAAGGAAAGGCCGTTTTTGCCGCGGCCCTGTTTCCACTAATCTTTCCACCACCACACACAAGAAGCACTAGCCAGATATCATTGTCTGCAGATGCCGAGATGTGTGTTCAGCTCTGGCTGAACAACTTCTAATCTTGTGTGTGGACTCGAACAAAGAAGCATAGTCTTAGTCAAAGAGTGGAAATAGACCATTCGGCCCAATTTACCAGTGCCAACCAACATGTCCCACCTGTCTGCTTTTAACCCATAACCTTCTAAACCTGTCCTATCCATATACCTGTCTAAATGTTTCTTAAATGTTGTGATCGTACCTGCCATGATTGAATGGCAGAGTAGACTTGATGGGCCGAATGTCCTGATTCTACTATTTTGATGACCTTATGACTTAAACCTGTGTCCTTTGGTTCTCGATTCCCATACTCTGGGTGAAAGACGTGCATTTATCCTATCTGTTCCTCTCACAATTTTGTACACCTCTATAAGATCACATGTCATCCTCTTGCACTGCATGGAACAGAGTCCCAGCCTGCTCAACAGTGCTCCCTATAGCTCAGGCCCACAAATCCTGGCAACATCCTCGAAAATCTTCTCTGCACCTTTTTCCAGCTTGTCACTGAATAATGTAATAAACGACTACAAAAACATTGTGCAAGGTACCCTGGCTGGTTGCATTTGCCTTCCTCACCTATTTCAATGCACAGGAATGACCCAGTGAAAATCCAGACACGTCACAGCCCCGTTTATATCAACGGGTCGATGGTTGAAAGGGTCAAGAACTTCAAATTCCTGGGCGTGCACATCTCTGAAGATCTTTCCTAGTCTGAGAACACTAATGCAATTATCAAGAAAGCTCATCAGCACCTCTACTTCCTGAGAAGATTACGGAGAGTCGGTTTGTCAAGGAGGACTCTAACTAACTTCTACAGGTGCACAGTAGAGAGCATGCAGACTGGTTGCAACTTGAGCGCCCTGGAGAGGAAAAGACTACAAAAAGTAGTAAACACTGCCCAGTCCATCATCGGCTCTGACCTTCCTTCCATCGAGGGGATTTATCGCAGTCACTGCCTCAAAAAGGCTGGCAGTATCATCAAAGACCCACACCATCCTGGCCACACACTCATCTCCCTGCTACCTTCAGGTAGAAGGTACAGGAGCATGAAGACTGCAACGACCAGGTTCAGGAATAGCTACTTCCCCACAGCCAGCAGGCTATTAAACCTGGCTCGGACAAAACTCTGATTATTAATAACCCATTATCTGTTATTTGCACTTCATCAGTTTATTTATTCATGTGTGTGTATATTTATATTATGGTATATGGACACACTGATCTGTTTTGTAGTCAATACCTACTATTTTCTGTCTGCTGAAGCAAAGCAAGAATTTCATTGTCCTATACAGGTACACATGACAATAAACTGACTTGAATTTGAACTTGAACATACAAACTCCATACAAAGAGCTCCCATAAGTAAGGATCGAACCCGGGTCTCTGGCGCTGTACCGCTGCGCTGCCTTGCTGCCCAAATCCTTGTTCTGAAATAAATAGCATCAACTGGAAATAACACCTCGCTGATTTTTGCAACTATTCTCTATTAAATGTCAAACCAGAGTAATTCCAAATCACTGCTTTTTAAGAGGTGTGCTCTGGCAGTTATGAACTGCAAAAGCACATATGATGTTTGGCACTCATTAATAATAATGCAGTGCCTTTATTGATCAAGCAAAGTGCCCAAGTGACCTTTATATTTATATTTCTTACATTTACAAAACTCCCAGTGGAACCATCAAGCCTACAACAGAAGACCATAAAATACAGGCACTTTACTGCACCGTGTTATGAAATAAAATTCACGAGGGAGCCCAAAAACATCTTATGTGTCATAAAAGTTGCTTCAATTATAAAGCCAAAGAGCCTTTAATGTTTTAACGTGCGATTGGCTCAGTTGAAACAGCAGTATGCCAGTTTTAAATATTGAAATCGGCAGATCACTACATCCAGAGAGAAAAGGGAATTTCGTTCAGTCTTTGGTTTCGAGATAGAGCAGGGAAATAAAGGGTCTGTCCCACTATACGAGTTGACCCAAAAGCTCTCCCGAGTTAAAAAAAAAAAATCAAACTTGTGTTAAGTATGTAGAATGCACGTAGCGAGTGCGTCGGAGCTCGGGACGTATCTTAGCGTTGAATGAAACACATCTTATCCCTGGCGCTGTATAAAAATAACAAGAAAAAAACTGCATTGTGTAGAAAGGAACAGCAGGTAAACCAGTATCTGCACATTCCCACATATTTTGTCTGCTCCACTATAAAATCTCCTCAAAGCATTCCAACTTTGAACAACTTTGAACAAGTTCTCCTTCTCTCTCCAACAGCATTTCTGTGAGCTCCACTTTCAGTCTGAAGAAGGGTTCCGACACGAAACGTCGCCCATCCTTTTTCTCCAGAGCTGCTGCTGGGCCCACTGAGGTACTCCAGCACTTTGTGTCTATCTATAGGGTCTGTCCCACTGTACGAGGTAATTCAAGAGTTCTCCCGAGTTTCCCCTGATTCGAACTCGGAGAATTACGGTAATAGCCATTCGTAGGTACTCGGGGCTCTCGTGGACATTTTTAACAGTGCTGAAATACTTCACGAGTTACCGCATTTCCAGAGTAGCATTATGAGCCGCCACGTGACATCCACGAGCTCTGACGTAGCCGCTACCTACATTCTACGTACTTACCACGAGTTTGATTTTTTTTAAACTCGGGAGAGCTCTTGAATTACCTCGTATGGTGGGACAGGCCCTTAAGGAACTGCAGATGCTGGTTTTACCAAAGACAGACACAAAGCGCTGCAATAATTCAGTGGGTCAGGCAGCATCTCTGGAGAAAAAGTAATAGGTGACGTATTGGGTCTGGACCCTTCTGCAGACCCCATTGGACCCCAATGGTAACAACTCCATTGTTAAGTATCAGAAACTAGAAGTCCTTTCAAAACATGTTATGGTTCTAATTATTTTGCATTGCTTCTTGGAAGGTCTTCTCAGAAAATAGCACACAATTGTTTTGCAGGTAGTAGTAGTGAAAATATCACTTTGTCACATCTGCTGTGCTTTTCAGTGACTTGGAGTTATACGTCATTATTGCTAAAAAGTACACAATGCTGAAATTCTTTTAAGTTAATTACCATCGCATTTATCCTCTTTCTACCGTGAAGTCTCCACAATGCGTGTCTCCTCGGAAACAAAATGAACAATACCTCACATATAGCTTCAGGGGAGAGGGCCGCATTGTCAGGATTATTAATGAATCCCAGAGTAATTCTAGTTCCAATTCTATTGCTTTCTGCCCCACTGGCGCAGCAAGCCACAAAGCCAGAAAAACAACAATAGCTGTTCCAGATACGTCAATAGCAACTTAGTTCTTTCATTATGCAACTGCCTCTTGAAGCAAACAGCTCCGTTGAATGTCAAAACATATCTATCCTTGATCTGGTGTCAAAACAATGTCCAAGTGGGCACAAAATACTTGGAGTAACTCAGCGGGACAGGCAGCATCTCTGGAGAGAAGGAAAGGGTGACGTTCGGGTCGAGACTGTTCTTCAGACTGATCTACAAACCCTATGAGAAAGTGGGCACCTTCCTTTCTCACTAAATGCATAGTTGTTTATATTTAATATACCCATTTGTTTTTTAAAGTGTAATTCAGCCTAGTTATTTAAATATAGACAGGCTGGGTGGCCCAGCGGTAGAGTTTCTGCCTTACGCACCAGAGACCCGGGTTCAATCCCGATTACGGGTGCTGTCTATACAGAGTTTGTACCTTCTCCCTGTGACCATGTGAGTTTTCTCCAGGTGCTCCCGTTTCCTCCCATACACCAAAGACGTGCAGGTTTGTAGGTTAATTGTCTTCTGTAAATTGACCCTAGTGTGTAGGATAGAACTAGTATACGGGCAATCGTTGGCTGGTGAGGTCTCTGTAGGATCTGTTTCCTCACTGTATTTCTAAACTAAATAAAACTAACCTAAGACTCTAACATGTTTTGATTTTGAATGATACAAAGGGTGCCTTTGACATTCTTATTAATCAAGAATCTATCAATTTCTGGCTTAAAAAGGCAATTTGTCTGCAGCCCCACAGGTGGGATGTGAGAGGAAACAGAAGCACCCAGAGAAACCCCACAGTGGAGAAAAAGCACCCAGAGGAAACAGGGCCTGTTTCTATGCTGTATCTCTAAACTAAACAAAGGGAACAATTGGAAATAATTATTACATAACAGCTCCACTGGAAAATAGTTCATATACATCTGCAAATAAAACGTTATACCGATTCAAGTCAAGAGAGTTTTATGACCCAGATAGGACAATGAAATTCTTACTTGCTGCAGCACAACTGGGTATTTCTTAAGGTAGAGATAGACAGATTCTTGATTAATACGAGTGTCAGGGGTTATGGGGAGAACGCAAGATAATGGGGTTGAGACGGAAAGATAGATCAGCCATGATTGAATGGCTGGGTTGAATTGATGGGCCGAATGGCCTAATTCTACTCCTATCATTTATTTGGTTAAGAGACAAAGAACATGTAAACACAGAAGTTGTGATTCTATTGTCAAGGAGGTCACAGTACAGTATAATTAAGAATCCATCAAGTGCTAATTTGTCTGGCGGTGAGGGAAAGAGATTGAGAAGGGAGTAATGTTAAGATTGGGGAAAGGCACAAACTGCTCTGATTGTCATCTCTCAATCAATAATTTTAAAATCTCCAATTCAATCAAAATCCATTTACTTCCAAGCAATAAAGCTATTGATTATTGCTATTTCATTGTGGTGTCTTTCTCTCCTAGCTCCATAAAATCACTGACTTCTTTGCAAATGGCAATAGGGCATTTGAAATGGCAATACCAGATGGAAAATCGCAACTCATGAAACCTGACGGATTCCTACCACCAATCCTGTTGCAGGTTGGATTCACGGCAGAAAGAGCCTCGGGGGCATGGGTGGGGTGTGGTGTGGGGGGGGGAGAAAAAGCATATAAATACAAATTTACAAAATTAATGAATATACAGGTTTGGGGCAGGCGGAGACCATTTGGAACCACAAGTCTACACTACCTATCACTAAGACCACGGTTGAACAAATTGTAACATTTCTATCTACTCCTGCAACTGTTTAACCTGTTGCTTAACAACCATCATGTTCTTTCCAAAGTCATTTAAGGATGAGAGTTCCGTGGCAAGACATGAACTTGCAAAGGACACCACAACAACCATGTTAACATTGTCAATTTGCTAAATATTAAATACAATTAAATTGATATGCATATTGTATCTAGACATCTGTTATCAAAGGTCATTGGAAAGACTAAAGAGGATTACAATCAAGCCGTCCACATTGTACAGATGCATGAAGAAGGAAATAACGTTTAGTGTGAGATAAAGTCCAGTGAATTCTCATTAAAGATAGTCCAAAGGTCTCCAATGAGGTAGATAGTAGCTCAGGTCTGCTCTCTAGTTGGTGATAGGATGGTTCAGTGTCTGATAACAGCTGGGAAGAAACTGCCCCTGAGGTGTACGTTTTCACATTTCGGTACCTCTTCTGATTGGAAGAGGGAGTGGTCTGGGTGGGATGAGATGAGAAGAACTTTTTTCACACAGAGAGTGGTGAATCTCTGGAACTCTCTGCCACAGAGGGTAGTTGAGGCCAGTTCATTGGCTATATTTAAGAGGGAGTTAGATGTGGCCCTTGTGGCTAAGGGAATCAGGGGGTATGGAGAGAAGGCAGGTAAGGGATACTGAGTTGGATGATCAGCCATGATCATATCGAATGGCGGTGCAGGCTCGAAGGGCCGAATGGCCTACTCCTGCACCTAATTTCTATGTTTCTATGTTTCTATGACTACTTGATTATGCTGCTGGCCTTGCCGAGGTAGTGGGAGGTGTAGATGGAGTCAATGGATAGGAGGCTGGTTTGTGTGATGGTCTGGGCTGCGTCCAC
Organism: Leucoraja erinaceus; assembly: GCF_028641065.1. NCBI lineage: Eukaryota > Metazoa > Chordata > Chondrichthyes > Rajiformes > Rajidae > Leucoraja > Leucoraja erinaceus. Next base: position 88,258,268 of record NC_073381.1, read on the forward strand.
AATTCTTTTCAATTTCTTGTGGTCTTATTATAGTAAATAGTAACTAAACGGTAAACGGTAAATAGTAAATGGCAATTAAATAGTATTATTTGTCATTAATCTATGGTTTTTTGATTATTACACATTATCTGCATGTTATTGTGTTGAGCCTGTTAAGCTGCAGCAATTAAGAATCTCACTGTTCTGTTAAACATGGACAATACCCTTGACATTTGGAATTTCTATTCTATCCAATTTCTGTACCTGGCCAAAGGAAATCTCTGCAGCTCTGCTCCGGAAGTAAGAAGGATAAAAACCAGGAAAGATGAAATGCTAAGGGTTGAGTCAGCTTTAGCCATCAACAGGATACTTTAAAATCAGCAACTAATCATACACACTGCAACAGAAATATAATCTTGCTCGAGGTGCAAGCCAGCAGTCCAGGATATGACCCGGGAGGATTAGGTTTGAGGATCTTAATTGACAACATTTCTGCCACTGAGCCTATTTAGTTGCAAGATAAATAAACCTTGGATACGATTGCCTTACTGACATGGACTAATCTCCCATTGTAGGCTAACTCGTTTACAGGCCCACTAATAAGGATCACAGACAATTAAGGGCTTTTACAGCATTCCCCTATGGATTGCATTTGTGAACGCGTTTACTTCTGTGGGAGTGCTCTTTATGAACAGGCTTAGTTTAAATTGGGATTAGATTAAATTGGGGTCATGGTTTGCACAAACATTATGGGGCCAAAGGGCCTGTACTTTTCTATGTATTTGGGGTTTTTTTTCAGGACTTCTTCAGGTAAAATTGAGATTAACAAGGTGGAATTAATCCTTAGCTGCTGTTGATTAACATGCAATACAGCAAAGGCTGCCCATCACAGTAAGGACCATGATCGTACATAGACCATTGAATAGTACTGCACATAAACAGGACGAAATGTGTTGGAAGGAACTCAGCGTGACAGGCAGCATCTCTGGAGAGAAGGAGTGGATGACATTTCAGGTTAAGACCCTTCTTCAGACTGAAAGTCGTGGGAAAGGGAAACGAGAGATATAGATGATGATGTGGAAAAATGAATGAAAGATATGCAAAAAAGTAACTTGCATTTAGCCTCACACTGACAATGGAAGTGACCTGGAACAGAAAGGTCAGTGTGGGAATGGGAAGGAGAATTAAAGTGTTTAGCAACCGGGAGATCAGGTAGGTTCAGACGGACTGAATAACAGGTCCTTCGGCCCATGGTGTCTGCCTTATCTGCCTGCACATAATCCATCTTCCGTCTTCACTAAGGAAGACATAAATAATTTGCCGGAAATAGCAGGGGTCAAAGGAGTTGGAGGAATTCAGTGAAATCCAGGTTAGCCGGGAAGTGGTGTTGGGTAAATTGAATGGATTAAAGGCCGATAAATCCCCAGGGCCAGATAGGCTGCATCCCAGAGTACTTAAGGAAGTAGCTCCAGAAATAGTGGATGCATTAGTAATAATCTTTTAAAACTCTTTAGATTCTGTAGTAGTTCCTGAAGATTGGTGGGTAGCAAACGTAACCCCACTTTTTAAGAAGGGAGGGAGAGAGAAAATGGGGAATTACAGACCAGTTAGTCTAACATCGGTAGTGGGGAAACTGCTAGAGTCAGTTATTAAAGATGGGATAGCAGCACGTTTGGAAAGTGGTGAAATCATTGGACAAAATCAGCATGGATTTACGAAAGGTAAATCATGTCTGACGAATCATAGAATTTTTCGAGGATGTAACTAGTAGCGTGGATAGGGGAGAACCAGTGGATGTGGGGTATCTGGACTTCCAGAAGGCTTTCGACAAGGTCCCACATAAGAGATTAGTATACAAACTTAAAGCACAAGGCATTGGGGGTTCAGTATTGATGTGGATAGAGAACTGGCTGGCAAACAGGAAGCAAAGAGTAGGAGTAAACGGGTCCTTTTCACAATGGCAGGCAGTGACTAGTGGGGTACCGCAAGGCTCAGTGCTGGGGACCCCAGCTATTTACAATATATATTAATGATCTGGATGAGGGAATTGAAGGCAATATCTCCAAGTTTGCGGATGACACTAAGCTGGGGGGCAGTGTTAGCTGTGAGGAGGATGCTAGGAGATTGCAAGGTGACTTGGATAGGCTGGGTGAGTGGGCAAATGTTTGGCAGATGCAGTATAATGTGGATAAATGTGAGGTTATCCATTTTGGTGGCAAAAACGGGAAAGCAGACTATTATCTAAATGGTGGCCGATTGGGAAAGGGGGGGATGCAGCGAGACCTGGGTGTCATGGTACACCAGTCATTGAAGGTAGGCATGCAAGTGCAGCAGGCAGTAAAGAAAGCGAATGGTATGTTAGCTTTCATTGCAAAAGGATTTGAGTATAGGAGCAGGGAGGTTCTACTGCAGTTGTACAGGGTCTTGGTGAGACCACACCTGGAGTATTGCGTACAGTTTTGGTCTCCAAATCTGAGGAAGGACATTATTGCCATAGAGGGAGTGCAGAGACGGTTCACCAGACTGATTCCTGGGATGTCAGGACTGTCTTATGAAGAAAGACTGGATAGACTTGGTTTATACTCTCTAGAATTTAGGAGATTGAGAGGGATCTTATAGAAACGTACAAAATTCTTAAGGGGTTGGACAGGCTAGATGCAGGAAGATTGTTCCCGATGTTGGGGAAGTCCAGGACAAGGGGTCACAGCTTAAGGATAAGGGGGGAATACTTTACAACCGAGATGAGAAGAACTTTTTTCACACAGAGAGTGGTGAATCTCTGGAACTCTCTGCCACAGAGGGTAGTTGAGGCCAGTTCATTGGCTATATTTAAGAGGGAGTTAGATGTGGCCCTTGTGGCTAAGGGGATCAGAGGGTATGGAGAGAAGGCAGGTACGGGATACTGAGTTGGATGATCAGCCATGATCATATTGAATGGCGGTGCAGGCTCGAAGGGCCGAATGGCCTACTCCTGCACCTAATTTCTATGTTTCTATGTTTCTATATCCCTCCATATCCCTGCTTATTCAAAAGTCTCTTAAATGCCACTATTGTATCTGTTTCCACCACTACCCCTGGCAGTGCATTCCAGGCACTCTTCTGTGGAAAAACAGGTCCCACACATCCCCTTTAAACTTTGGCCTCTCACCTTAATGCTATGCCCTTTAGTATTTGAGTTTTTTCCACCCTGGTTCTGACTGCCTACCCTATCTATGCCGACCTTACCCTATCTCATAATTTCTTATACTTCTATCAAGTCTCCCACAGCCGCCAGTATTCCTGAAAAAAACAATCCAACTCTGTCCAAAGATCGACACAAAGTACTGGAGTAACAGTGGGACAGGCAGCACCACTGGAGAAAGTTTAAAGGAGGTGTTCAAAGCAAGTTTTTGATTTACACAGGGCATGGAAGGTGCCAGGAGAATCGGAAGAAGGAGATACGATAACAAGATCAGTATGAAGTGGGGTCTCGACCCCAAAACGTCACCCATTCCTTCTCGTCAGAGACGCTGCCTGTCCAGCTGAGTTTCTCCAGCATTTTGTGTCGATCTTCGATTTAAACCAGCATCTGCAGTTCTTTCCGAAACAAAATTTAAGAGGCATTTAGACACGCACATTATCAGGCAGAGAGTGGATCAAAATGGGCCACGTGTAATCAGATGGGATTAATTTAAAGTGCTATTGTGATTGGCACAGATTTTGTGATTTAGCTAATTGTTTAGTTTAGTTTAGAGATACAGTGCGGAAACGGGCCCTCCACCAAGTCCTTTTACATTTTACATTTATACCAAGCCAACTAACCTACAAACCTTCACATCTTTGGAGTGTGGGAGGAAACCGAAGATCTCAGAGAAACCCCACGCAGCCACGGGGAGAACGTACAAACTCCGTACACACAGCACCGGCAGTTGGGATTGAAAGCGCTGTGAGGCAGCAACTCTACTGTTGTGCCACCATGTCTGTCACCCCTGATCTGGTGTTATATTATCCCACAAGGCACTTTTGGGTCACGACTCCCAAATCCCAGGGGCATCGCAGTGGCACAGCGGTAGAGTTGCTGCAGCAGTGTGAAGGCGTGATTGATCGATGGTCAAAGTGGGCTCGGTGGGCCGGTTTCTATGTTGTGCCTCTCAACTCTAAATAAATATTAACCAAGGCTGCAAAATCACAGAACAACCACAAAGCAGTTGCTAAATCCTTTCCTCTATCTTGGCACCCAGCCATCTTACGCTGTAATGAGAGGGAGATAAAAGAAAACCATGTTGCATTGTTGAACTCGGAAAGCTCACCAAAATTTTAACTGCAACTGTTAATTAAATTTAAGACTGCATTAAAGACTAATTTGCCTGCTTTGACGGCTTCTGCCTTCAGATCAGGGTGCGTGTGCAATCCTTGCAAAAACTTCAAACACTTTGCTACTTGATCATGCAAATTACATAAAAATGGAATTGTTCATTCAGAATACTTAGTCACGTAAATTAATTCAAAAATAGATTTTCTCTTATAACCCAAAGCAATAAATCTAAACTTATTATTGTAAAACATGGAAAGCACAATTGTAAGACAAATGACATAATAAATTTTGATAATTGGATATAATGTACATGCAAATTAAGTCAATTATAAATATACTTCCCTCGTTGAAACCAAACATTGTTACATTACTGAATTTTGAGAAAGCAATAATTTGGGAGAGCTTACACGAATAACCGATTTCTGTACATTTTACATTTTCGAAGTTAGTCAATCATAACAAAACATAGAAGTTTCAGTTGTAATTTATTTCTTCTAACTGGTTCCTTCCCCGACCCTCCAACTCCCAGTGCTCAATGCTATTTCTGATCTCATTTTAGTTCAGTTTAGAGATAGAGCATGGAAACAGGCCCTTCGGCCCACTGAGTCTGCATCGACCAGCCAGCATATTCACCTTTTCGCTAGTCCCTTCCTACACACTAGAGACAATTTACTGAAGTCAGTTAACCTACAAATCTGCATATCTTTGGCATGTGGAAGAAAACCAGAGCACCCAGAGAAAACCCACGCAGTCACAGGGAGAACATACAAACTACGCGCGGACAGCACCCGAGATCAGGATGGAACCCGGGCCTCTGGTGCTGTAAGACAGCAACTCAACTGTGGCTCCAACTTGCCGCTCTTTTTTAATGTATCTTCTCGGTTTCTCGTGTCTTTAGGAACAGACCTGGTCCCAGAGTGAGGGTCTCAGTTTTTAATGGTGCAATTTTGACTTCGAAACTAAAAATCGGGAGAAGAGTATTGGAAACATTTGGAGTGCTTTGATCCATATGGTGCATTCTCGTTCCCACCCGAAACATCACCTATTCCCTTTTTTACACAGATGCTGCCTGACCCGTTGAGTTACTCCAACACTTTATGTCTATCTTCAGTGCTATCTCCTCCTGCTTTTCAAGTACCTCTACACTTGTTGGTGCCACAATGTGATATCTTCGTTGAGATAGCACCCAGCAGGATAATTTAATTAAAGTTCACATGATATAGGTGGAAAATGGATGGATTAAATGCAGGTGGAGGAGATTAGTTTATCTTGGCATCATGTTCGGCACAGACATTGTGGGCCAAAGGGCCTGTTTCCTATACTGTACTGTTCTATGATAGATACATATATAGATAGATATTACTGGAGTAACTCAACAGATCAGGCAGCCTCTCTGGAGAAAAGGAATACATGATGTTTTGGGACATGACCCTTCTACAGTCTCGTCCCGAAACATCACCTATTTCTGGTCTCCAGAAATGCTGCCTGGCTGAGTTACTCCAGTACTTTGTATCTATCTTCGGTGTAAACCAGCATTTGCAGTTCCTGCCCATACTATGTAATTGTGAGATTCTCATTTTGGAACATTTTAAAGTTCTGTTTCCCTTTCAAATGGTGGAATTGGACTTCCAAATGATTTATCTCCTCATTCACTTTGTCATCAAACTACCTTCTGGGCGTTTAAGTGGAAAAATTGCTGTTCGTTTGAAAGACACAGCTTGGAAACAAGACCTTCATCCCACCCACTCCATACCAACTGTCAATCATCTGTTCATAACCCACCTTATTTCATGGTATTCTTTGACTTCTTAAAGTAATTTCTCCCAATTTATTCACATCTCTGAACCTGGAAAGATGTGCTCTGATTATACAAAATGTTAGCTTTCGTCTTTGAATGAACAAAAGAAGTTGTTGTGACCAATCAGACAAAGCGTCCATGCTAAATCCATGTAAGCTAAGGGTGTAGTCCCGATCTCCCAACCTACCTCACTCCGTCCCTGCACTTTTTTATCTGCACTTTCTCTGTAGCTGTTATGCTTGAACTGTACCACTCTGGTAATCTTTTCTGTTGCACTTATGTATTGACTTTCGACTTTGTTTTCGACTTTCGAGATACAGTGCAGTAACAGGCCATTTGGCCCATCCTAGTCTGTGTCGACCAGCGATCACCCCGCACACTAACAATATCCTATATATTAGGGACAATTTACAATTTTACCAAAGCCAATTAGCCAAAGCCGGGAGGAAACCGGAAAACCCGGAGAAAACCCACGTGGGAGAATGTACAAACTCTGTACAGACACCACCTGTAGTCAGGAACGAACCAGGGTCTCTGGCGCTGAGTCAGAAATTCTACCGTTGCACCACTCTGCCGCCGTATTCCGTGATTGTATTCATGTCTCGTATCATTTGACTGCATCACATGCCGTGACAGTAATAATCCAATATCAATACCAATAACAAATAAAAATGAGGAAAATAAAATCATTAGCTTCAGTTGAAAGATGTGAACAGGCGAAGTATATCAAGCATAACATCAACCATCGCAATTGATTAAAATGCAATCTCTTGATCAGAGGAACAATTTGCAGAATAAATGAACAAGCTATCACTTAAAGTCTGAAGTCAAGGAAATGAACAGTTTGGGTTCAGGCACTGTAAACCAGAGACCTGACAAGCAAATTTCAGTTCATGGAACGCTGTCTGGTTGAAGACATTCACAACATGAAAAGTCAAAGATGTTAAAAATCAGATGGTGTTTCTTGCAAAAGATCTTTTGGACTGCCACAGGGAGAAGTGGAAAAATGAAATGAGATGTGACAAACACAAAATTAATAAAAAATCAACGCTGAATATCTCAATTCCTTAATTCTGCAGTTGTCATGTCTCATTACATATCTCACTTTGTTGCTCAATAAACCCTTCAGCTCTTAACCGCCAACTGCACCCACTGGTCTGGGCAAATAACCTGCTATGAGTCTTCCATTTGAGCTCAATGTTCCGGTCTTGACTGAAGTTGCCACAAGCTATTTCTCTGTTATTTTTGCTCTCCCTGGTATGGAAGCAAATGGTCCCAATGACATCCAACTGCAGATCTGTCAGAATTTCATAACGTAACAACATCATGTCCCTTTGACATCGAACGCAAACCATCATGCACTAGAGTCTCAGTGTAAATCACAATGATTGTTGACTTCAGAAGAGGCAGAACAAGGCTTGCTCTTGTCCTGTACTGTTTATTTTAGAGATACAGCCCATCGAGTCCATGCCAAAAAATAATCACCCTGTACACTAGATCAATCCCACTCACAAGGGACAATTTATAGAAACCAATTAACCTACAAACCTGCACGTTTTTAGAGTGTAAGAGGAGACCAGAGATTCCGAATAAAACCCACGCGGTCACAGGGAGAACATTCAAACTCCGTACAGACAGCAACCGTAATTAGGATCAATCCCGGGTCTCTGGCGCTGTGAGGCAGCAACTCTATCGCTGCACCACGGTGCCACCTATAACATGGTTCTATGTTCTATGTAACTGTACATAATACTGCAAGTGCTGCTAGCATTTAGTAAAATTGTAAGTGTAACTGTAGTTGGTGTTAGGTGGCACAGTGGCACAGCGGTAGAGTTGCTGCCTTACAGTGCCAAAGACCCTGGAACGATCCTGACTATGGGTGCTGCCTGTACAGAGTTTCTGCATTCTCCCTGTGGCCGAGTGGGTTTCCTCTGGGTGCTCCAGTTTCCTCCCACATCCCAAAGACGTATAGGTTTGTACGTTAATTGGCTTCTGTAAATTGTCCCGTGTGTGGGATAGTGCTAATGTTTGATCACTGGTCATTGTGGACTCGTTGGGCAGAAGGGCCTGTTTCCACACTGCATCTCTAAACTACACTAAATTAAACTAAACTAAACTGATGTAAAGCACAAAGCTGTGAAGTGCTCCATAAAGACTATTTAACTCCACATGGAATTAAATGTGTCCTGCTATGATAATTTGAACAAAAAAAATCACAATGCATTTTCTACACCAGGGAAAGATTTAAAAACAAAATGATGAATGATTTTATTCAAAGATAAAAATTAATCACCATCATGCCCAGAGGGCAGTGGAAGTTGTCATCTAAAGCCCAGACCTGCAGCAGCTGTACATCTGGCTTCCAGGCTGGTTTCATAAGTTCTAGGGGTAGAATTAGGCCATTTACTACATCAAGTCTACTCCGCCATTCAATCATGGCTAATCTACAATCTTTTCCCTCACAATCCCATTCTCTTACCTTCTCCCCATAACCCCTGACACCCTTACTAATACAGAATCGGCCAATATCTTCCTTAAAATTAGCCCTTTACTTGGCCTCCACAGCTGTCTTTGGTAATGAATTCCACAGATTCACCTCCCTCTGACTAAAGACATTCCTGCTCGTCTCTTTTTTAAAGGTGCATCCTTTTATTCTGAGGCTGTGCCCTCTGGTCCAAGACTCTCCCACTAGTGGAAACGTTCTCTCCACATTCACTGTATCCAGGCAGTTCGGTAAGTTTCGGTAAGTTCGGTAAGTTTCAATGAGATATCCCCTCATCCTTCTAAACTTCAGCGAAGCCTTCAAACGCTCACCTTCTGTGTCATCTCTGGTTTCATTATCTTTCAGCTTGGAGGGTTTGCTTCATAGCCAGGAAAATCAGAGCACAGAGGGATTTAGTTCACTGTGGTTTGGGAAGAGAAAAGTCAATTGAGACTGCTACCCTTGATTATTCTGCGCTGAGTCTTATTGGTACAAGGAAGAGTATGGGCAGAGAGGTGGTTACCTAAAATTGGAGAATTCAGTGTTTACACCTGACACACTGAGGAATAAACAATAGACTGACAGAGAGGGGAAAGCTTGAATTGAAATGCGGCACAGTGGCACAGCCGTAGAGTTGTTGCCTTACAGTGCCAGTAACCCGGGTTCAATCCTGACTACGGGTGCTGTCTGCACTGAGTTTGTATGTTCACTCTGTGACCGCTTGGGTTTTCCCTGGGTGCTCCGGTTTCCTCCCACACTCCAAAGACTTACAGGTTTGTCGATTAATTTGCTTGGTATAATTGTAAAATTGTGTGTTGGGTACTGTTCATGTGTGGGGATCGCTGGTCGGTACGGACTCAATGGGCCGAAGGGCTTGTTTCCATGTTGTATCTCTAAACTAAACAAAAGGTCAAGTTGGATACAGAAAACAAAATGCGAGTGACAGTAAGATTGGATCAAGAAAGAGAGACAGATGGAAAGGGAAACGTTTGAAATCATTATTTATATTTATATTTTTTGCCTAGTCATCATCATATACTTATTAAAAATCCGATCTTGGAAGTGTGTAGATGTGTGTGTATATGTGCGGGTATATATATGTGTATATGTGGTTGTCTTTACACTGATTACATTTTTACATATTCTGATTGACATTTCCCCCCTCTTGGCAAATTATAGAATCCAATTAACCTACAAACTTGCACGTCTTTGTAGTGCGGGAGGAAACCGGAGCTCCCAGAGAAAACCCACGCCGTCACATAGAGAATGTAGAAACTCCGCTCAGGCAGCATCCAAAGTCAGGATTGAACCTGGGTCTCTGGTGCTGTGAGGCAGCAACTCTACCGCTGCGCCACTATGCTATTAAGTCACCAAGCACAATTGAAGGAAAGTGTGAGGCCAAGTTCTCTGATGTAAGGCGATAAAGACAGGACCACATGAAACAACCTACATGTCAAAACAATTCCCAACACGAGCCCCATCACATCCTCACCGCGAATCCTGAGTTATTTACATGCTATTAAAGGGATGCACATTAAACTTGGTGATAACATTCTGGACAAATTTATGACCTCTTTCTTCTTCATCAACAGTATTATGCTCACTCCTTTGTACTGTACACACTGCTCAAAAACTCCTTCAAATGTCTTCATCCATTCAAAATGACATAGTGAGAGATGAGATTAAAAATACAAAAACAGTCTAAGATGCACATTTGTCTCTGAAACAGCATAGGCTTGAAAGAAAGCAATTTCAACTGCAGTTAACATAATCTTATTTATTAAGAATAAGTATATTAAAGGGATTAATGGACTAAGCCTCTTTTGTTGCTTTCTGCAACTTTGCCTTGGTAAAATTATGGGAATTAAAATTATGCTTTGAAGTCAATGCCTTCTATCTCTTACATACTCATTTTAATTACAAGAACATCAGATGTGAATAAGATGGCAAAAGAAGCACTTGATATCAAAGATGGCACCCTGCAGAATCTGATGTGTGATGTTTTTAAAACTTTCCATAGCAATAGGATATTAGTCAGCCACTTGTCGAGTGCTAGGGTCGTACAGCACATAAATGGACCCTTCAGCCCAAATTAGCCATGTCAACCTATTTGTTCATTGACAATCATCCCGCTTATCTGTGTGAGCTCCACATTCTTCTGTCCCTTGCCTACTCAAGTCTATATACCTCTGAAACTGAGTAATCCTATGTGATTCTACCACCTCCTCTGGCAGCAAATTCCAGATATCAACCACTCTTTGTGTGAAATCTTTTCCACACTAACCCCCAGTAAATATTCATCCTCTTGCCTTCAACCAATGCCCTCTTGCTTTGATACTCCAACCATGGGGGGATGTGACCATCTACACCACACAAGAAGAACAGAAAAGTTCCAAGATCAACACTGGTTTCAGCCTTCACTGACAAAGTGTCACATTGCCCTATTCAAAAATCTAAAATAGCTTTCAATACACGTCACAGAGTGTGAGTGGGCAGGAGCTGTAAAGCGAGAACAAAATTCACTATTTTTTTTCAAATGTAGTATTAGTTCACTCAATATTAGTCAAAGTCTACAAACTTGCCTTGGCTTACAAGGTTTCATACCGTTCCTAAATTAAAGTTGACAAATTGCTTTCATCCTATCTAAGTGGTCTGAGGACTACCTTGGGAGGTCAAATCTGATGGGAAGGCAAATGAAAGGTCACGGTTAAACCGAGGCTGGAAGGAGAGGAGAGGGAACCGAGGATTGGCCTACTGTGCCCTCGAGGTCGGCTGCGGGAGGCGCCCTGAAGCAGAAAAGTGGAAGGGCGAGGAGAGGTACGTCAGTTCGCTGGACGATCCATGTGTCCAAGGTAAGGTGAAGGAAGGCTGGAGATTAATTGGATTGGTAAAATTGTAAATTGTCCATAATTTGTGTAGGATAGTGCTAATGTACAGAGATCGCTGGTCGGCATGGACTCGGTTGGCCGAAGGATCTGTTTCCGGCTGTATCACTAAACTAAACCTGAGCAGATGAGCAGGCTTCACGTTATAGAAACTCGTGATAAGGACCAATTTCTCAGGAAACAAACCTCCTGTAAGCACCTATTTATGCTTTCCACATATGCTACCTCAGAAACTTGTGTCCTTCTGCGTAAACCAGTATCTGTACACCCATTATGCCAATAGAGCTATTATGTTAAGGATCCCAGTTCTCCCTTTTCTCCAGACAAGTGGTACAGAAATGTGAAAACGCACACCTCCAGATTCAGGGACAGTTTCTTCCCAGCAGTTATCAGGCAACTGAACCATCGTATCATCAAATAGAGAGCGGCCCTGACCTACCATCTACCTCATTGGAGACGCTTGGACTATTTTGAATTGGACCTTACTGCACCAAACGTTATTTCCTTTCTTCTGTATCTGGACACTGTGGCTGGCTAGATTGTAATCATGTATAGTCTTTCCGCTGACTACAAGATACAAGATACAATTTAATTGTCATTTGGACCCCTTGAGGTCCAAACGAAATGCCGTTTCTGCAGCCATACATTACATTACAAACAAATAGACCCAAGACACAACATCATTTACATAAACATCCATCACATCGCTGTGATGGAAGGCCAAAAAAACTTATCTCTCCACTGCACTCCCCCCCCCCCCCCCCCCCCCCCCCCCGATGTCAGAGTCAAAGTCAAAGCCCCCGGCTGGCGATGGCAATTGTCCCGCGGCCATTAAAGCCACGCCGGGTGGTGCGAGGTCGCACACCGGGTCTTGGCGTTGGAGCCCCCGGCGTGCGCTCACAGAGTCCCGCGGCCATTCCAAGCCGCGCGGGGCGGTGATGTCAGGCCCCGCTCCAGGAGCTCTTCGACCCCGCAACTCGGGCGGGAGAAGTCGCCGTTGCAGGAGCCCTGAAAAGTGGTCTCCCTCCCGCCGTCCACCAGACCTGCAGTTGAAGCCTCCGTCTCGCCAGACCCGCAGTTGCAGCCTCCGAATCTCCGGAGGTCGGGCCGCAGCAGCAGCAGCGCTCCGGACTCGGCCAGCTCCACGACGGTGAGGTGAGTCGTCAAGACAAGAGTCCCCGGTCTTCTCCTGTTGGAGGCCGCTCCTCGTTGCAGCCCCAACGATAACGGAGACCCGACAAGAAAAGGTCGGGTCTCCCGTGCAGGGAGAGATTTAAAAGTTTCCCCCTCCCTCCCCCCACCCCCCCCCCCCCCCCCCCACACACACACCCCACCAAAAAATAACAAAAACTACATAGAAACATAGACAGAAAATAATAAAAACGCGGACGGGCTGCAGAGGCCGCTGCTGACGAGAGTCGCGCCGCCTACCTATCGGATAATGGTAGTCTAGGTAAGACTAGATAGGACACAAGAAAAAGTTTTTCACTGTACATCGATACATGTGACAATAATAAACTAGAAGTTGGAGTTATGTTGCAGTTATATAAGATGGTGGTGAGGCCACATTTTTTCTTGTGAGTAAAACGTGAGTATTGTGTTCAGTTTTGGGCACCATGTGATAGGTAACATGTTGTCAAGCTGGAAGGGGTGCATAGAAGATTCACGTGGATGTTGCTAGGACTTGAGGGCCTGAGCTACAGGAAGAGGTTGAGCAGGCTACAGCTCTATTCCTTGGAGCGCAGGAAGATGAAGGATGATCTTATAGAGGTGTACAAAATCATGAGGAATAGATTGGGTAAACGCATAGCGTCACTTGCCCAGAGTTAGGGAATCGAGAACCAGAGGACATAGGTTTAAGGTAAGGGCGGAAAATTGAATCGGGATCTGAGTGGTAACTCTTTTATGCAAAGGGTGGTGGGTGGATGAAACGAGCTGCCGGAAGAAGTAGTTGAGGCAGGTGCTATCACAACACTTAAGAAACATTTAGACAGGTACATGGATAGGATAGGTTAAGAGGGATATGGGTCAAATGCAGGCAGGTGGGACTACTGCATATGGGGTATGTTGGTCGATGTGGGCAAGGTGCTGAAGGGCCTACCTCCATATCGTTTGTTTCTGTGTGACTCTGAACTAAAATAATCAGGTGAATGTTTTCAGCATTTTTTTGTTATTCCATACTTCCAGCCACATATGTATTCCCTCGTTCAGTTCTAACGTGTTTCTTTTGTTATTCTTGATATTTATCTGGCCTTGTTCATTTATTAATCAATGGCTTTACCATCAATGCATCATGAGCTCAGTCTTTGAGAAGACGGATAACAAGATCGTCCGAGTGATGCACTACTGGTTGTAAACAAGACCAGAATAACGAAGAAAACAAAGACTGAAACCAAGCAAGAGGACACACCAGTTGCTGGTAATAGGAAACATAAAAGAATGCTGAAAATACCCAGCAAACCATGCAGCATCTGCAGAGAGAACTTTTCCAGCTGCATCCCTGTGCCACCTAATACGGGGCAAAGCTGCACAGGGAGCAGAACAACCACCCCACAGCGCTGGAAATCCCAGTTCCATCCTGACCTCAGTTACTGTCTGTGTGGAGTTTACACGTTCTTCCTGTGACCGCGTGAGGTTTCTCCATGTGCTCCGGTTTCCTCCCATATCCCCAGAGGTGTGAGTTTAAAGGTCAATTGGCTCCAGGAAATTGTCCCTAGTGTGCAGGATAGATCTTGTTTAGGGTGATCGCTGGTCGACGTGGACTTGGTGAGCCAAAGGGTCTGTTTCAAGACTAAACATTCCAGGGAAAAGATGAACAGGCATTTATTTTGTTCTTCTTCCAGTAAATCCTCTTTGCACCTTAAAACACTGCTGTTTTCTTATATTTGCAGTCCTGATGAATGATCTTTGATCTGAAACATTAACTCTGTTTCCCTCTCCACAGATGCTGACTGACAGACTGAGCTTTCTCCTACATTCTCTCTTGTTACTCACTCATATTCATTCAGGGACTCAACAAGGAAACAGGCCCCTCGGCTCACCCCATCTGTGCCGCCCAAGTTGGCTACTTGGATATTCCCATTTAGCTGCATTTGGCCCATACCTATAAACCTTTTTAATCCATATATCCATTCAAAAGCCTATCAAGAGTTGTAATTGCATCCAATGCCATAGCTTCATCTGGTAGCTCATTCGAGATATGGACCATTTACTACGGATGTTCTGCCGGAGCTTGACATACTAAAGTATAACATTTCACAATTGTCAGCTCAATTACTTGTGGCATTTCCTGGCCTACCTTCCCAACAGATCTAGATGCTGCTGTAAACATAGATATCGTATCTCACTGTCTGCTATACGACCAATTTTGGTGGCAACAGCGAAACTACTATCAATGTTAACGACATTGTTAGTGGCACGGTGGTGCAGCGGTAGAGTTGCTGCCTTACAGCACTAGAGAACCGGGTTCCATCCCGACTATGGGTGCTGTCTGTATGGATTTTGTACGTTCACCCTGTGACCGCGTGGGTTTTCTCCGGGTGCTCCATTTTCCGCCCTCATTCCAAAGACTTACAGGTTTGTAGGTTAATTGGCTTCTGTAAAAAATGGAAAATTGTCCCTGATGTGCAAGATAGTGCGAGTGTATGGGGTGATCGCTGGTCGGCGTGAACACAGTGGTCCAAAGGGCATGTTTCCGTGCTGTATCTCTAAAATCTAAAGTAAATTATCATCCAAATCATGAACGTATACAACAAAAACAGCAATCAACCCCTGTGGCATTCTACTGGTCCAGTCAGAAAGAAACCCCCAACCCAACTGTCTGACATTGAACCCACACCACAGAATGAAGAGCACCAGAGTGAGTTGAAGCTGTACTACATAATATCACTGTCACACATTCATTCTGATAGTTCTACTCAGTGAGAAGGTCAAGTGATTTTTTTTTTTGCTTCATATTGAAGCAACAAAAAGCTGCAGTTAACTGGAAGTACACCAGAACATGTATTGAGGACGTGAACATCCCTGAATGGATGGAAACTGGTACATGGATAGGACAGGTTAAAAGGGATATGGGCCAAATGCAGGCAGGTTAGACTAATGTAGATACAATAGGATATAACTTTATTTATCCCAGGAGGGAAATTGATGGGACATTGAGCAGCGTGGGCAGGTTGGGCCTGTTTCCACCCTGTTTCATACTATGACTCAATGACAGTAAGTACAGATGCTGGAGGAGCTCTGGCCTGTTTCCTGATGTGTTTTCCTTCATTGAATATTCACCATCCAACCCAGACTATCACACAAACCAGACTCTAAACTTTATCATGTATCTGTACACTGTGGATGGATTGATTGTAATCATGTATTTTCTTTCTGCTAACTGGTTAGCACACTACAAAAGCTCTTCGCTGTACCTCAGTACACGTGACAAAAAACTAAACTCACAGCTCAAACTCAATTAAACCATTCCATTGACTCCATCTACACTTCACGCTGCCTTGGCAAGGCCACCAGCATTATCAAGGACCATTCTCACCCTGGTCACGCCCTCTTCCCCCCTCTCCCATCAGGCAAGGGGTACAGAAGTGTGAACACGTACACCTCCAGATTCAGACAGTTTCTTCCCAACTGCTGTCAAACAACTGAACCATCCTAGAGAGTGGTCCTGAACTACCATCAACCTCATCGGAGACCTTCAAACTAACTTTAATTACACTTTACTGGACCTTATCGTGTACTAAATGTTATTCCCCTTATCTGGTATCTGCACACTGTCGATGACTTGATTGTAATCATGTATAGTCTTTCTGCTGACTGGACAGCACACACCTTGGTACATGTGACAGTAATAAACTGAAGTGATAGATGGAGCCAGATATGGGGAAGTTGACTGGCAGGTAAGTCAGATGTGACCAAGACTGGAAGTAGGGAAGACAAAAGATTGGAACTGGTGCACTAGAGCTGAGAACTATATCCTGCACAGTGTATCTTCCTCTTTGCTCTACCTATTGTACTTGAGTCTGATGATTATATTTATGTACAGTCTTATCAGATAGGACAGCATGAAAAACAAAGCTTTTCACTGCACCTCGGTACACATGACTGAAATAAACCAAAATCGAAACATCCTCCTCAATTTTTTCGGCACCATTTCCAGCTCAGTGCCATCCTTCCCATACTGTAGTTGTGTGACCACCTTAGACTAAACACTTCCGCTCCATATCCTGTCCCAAATGCTAGCTCTGTTGTACTTTCCTCCAGTTTCCATACTTCCCGCTCAACAGTGGTCATTGACGATCTCGCTTCTCCATAGCACGAGCATCTTAAATACATTTGGAGACCAGAGACCGTCTCACAAACCTCACTGATTTCCAAGAGGCACCCAGCATTATTTTATTTGTTTCCACAGGCTGTTTCCTGGTGCAGGCCATCTATTCAACAAACATATCAGGCAGCGGCTAATTCAACATGTTATGACCCAAAGCTACATTTGAGCACAAAAATAACTGTAAAAATAATGTGGAATTAATGGAACCTGCCAGCTATAGTTCACAAAAAAAATCAAGTCCTTCGCGAATATATACTCCATGATATTGCACAAATCTTTTCTCCCTCTTATATTTTTTAGCAGCTGGTAGAGCTACTGCTTCGCAGCGCCAGAGACTGAGTTGAGTCCTGAACTCGTGCTGTCTGCATGGTACTTGCACGTTCTCCCTGTGACCGCGTGGGCTTCCTCTGGGTGCTCCGGTTTCCTCCCACATCCCAAAGAACCGTGGGTTTGCAGGTTAACCAGCCCTCTGTAAATTGCCCCTAGTGTGCAGGAAATGGGAGAAAGTGGGATAACATAGAACTGGTGTGAACCTTTCAATCATTCAATTTGATTTCGATGCGTTGCATTGCCCTGTGGTAAGGCTCGAGAAAATGACATTGAATCAGCTGCTCTCCATATCACAAATAGTTCTGAATGGGGAAGGATTGCTGGATGTATGCCATTATTGCAAATTAATCTGGACTCTGGCAAAGTGACCCTGTCTGTTTTCAACATCTGAAAAGAATCCAAATTATTCATTTAAGCAACATCATTCGGTGGTCACTGTGATCCAACAGCAGTCTGATCATTCACAACCAGCACATCTTCACAAACTGATGCATCCATTCCAAAACAGTGCACCCACTGCTAATCACTCCGCAATAACCAAGCTGACTTCCCGGTGGCTCAGCACTTCAACTCCCCCTCCCACTCCGTCTCCGACCTCTCTTTTCTGGGTCTCCTCCATGGCCACAGCGAGCAGCACCGGAAATTGGAGGAACAGCACCTCATATTCCGTTTGGGGAGTCTGCATCCTGGGGGCATGAACATCGAATTCTCCCAATTTTGTTAGTCCTTGCTGTCTCCTCCCCTTCCTCAGTCCCCCTGCTGTCTCCTCCCCTTCCTCAGTCCCCCTGCTGTCTCCTCCCATCCCCTAGCCTTCGGGCTCTTCCTCCTTTGTCCTTTCTGGTCCCCGCCTACCCCCGCCCCCGATCAGTCTGAAGAAGGGTTTTGGCCCGAAACGTTGCCTATTTCCTTCGCTCCATAGATGTTGCTGCACCCGCAGAGTTTCTCCAGCTTTTTTGTGTACCTTCCACTGCTAATCACTGGTGTTTCAAAGAGAAGAGAGATTCAAGAGTGTTTAATTGCCATTATGCACCAAAACTGAACTATAAAATTCTTAATTCCAGCAGGAGCACAACAGAGTTGTAATCAATAGATTATATAATAAGCAAACAAGAGAATACAGGTAATAAATCTAATATAGTGCAAAAACAAAACAAAGCCCAAAGACACCCTAGTGTAACTTTTTTTTGTTTAGTGTAGTTTAGTTTAGAGATACAGTGTGGAAACAGGCCCTTCGGCTCAACAGGTCTGCGCCGACCAGCGATCACCGCATATTAACCCTAACCTACATACGCAAGGGACAATTTCTACATTTATCAAGCCAATTTACCTACGTACCTGTACGTCTTTGGAGTGTGGGAGGAAACCGAAGATCTCAGAGAAACCCCACGCGGTCACAGAGAGGAAGCACAAACTCCTTACGGACGGCAGCCGTCGGGATCGAACCCGGGTCTCCGGCAGTGCAAGCACTGTAACCAGCAGCAAATCTACCACTGTGCCACCGTGTCACCGCACGCCGAACTAAAGCAGTTCGTTGTTCGGCATTTAGATGGAGTTTGTGGTGTTCAATAACCTGATAGTCATTGGGAAGAACTGTTCCTGAATCTGAATGTATGGTTTTCAGATCTTAAGACATAGTAACAGAATTAGTTCATTCAGCCCCTTAAGTCTACTCTTCCATTCATTCATGGGTGATCTATTTTTCGCTCTCAACCCCATTCTCCTGCCTTCTCCCCGTAACCTTTGTTGCCCTTCATAATCAAGAAGATTATAGTCCTATACCTCCTTCCTGATGGCAGGAGAGAAATGAAAGCATGGCCTGGGTGGCGTGGGTCCTTGATGATGCTGGCTGCCTCTTTGAGATGGTGCCTCTTAGAGATCCCATCGATGGTTGGGTCAGGACCTGTGATGGAGATATTGGCATCATTGAAGATGGAATAGCAATAGTGTCTGATCCTCAGGTGCTGTAGGACATGTACTGGTAAGGGACTGGGAAACATCACCCATTCCTTCTCGCCAGAGATGCTGCCTGTCCCGCTGAGTTACTCCAGCTTTTTGTGTCTATCTTCGGTTTAAACCAGCATCTACAGTTCCATCCGACACATGTACTGGTGGTAGTTTGGGGGAGATTTCTTCAGGTTGGCCTTGTTGAAGTCCAGCTCTGATAGGAAAGGAGTTGGGGTATGTCATCTGGTGTTTGTTGATCACGGCGTGCAGCTCCTCCAGTGCTAGATGACGTCTGCCTGGGGTGGGATGTAGAACGTGTTCATGATGATGGTGGTGAATTCCCTCTGGAGGTGGAAGGGACGGCATTTTACCGGCAGGTGTTCCAGGTGCGGGGAGCAGGAGTTGGGCAGGCCTACAACATCTGAGCACCATGAAGAGTTTACCATGAGGCAGATGCCCCCACCTCTCCCTTTTTCCGATGCCTCTATTCTATCCATGCGATGGATGGAGATACCTTCGGGCTGGAATGTTGAGTCTGGGGAAGTTGGGGGGTGAACCATGTCACTGTGAAACAGACTGCACAGCATTCCTTGATCTCCCTTTGATAAAGCAGCCTTGCCCTTAAGTCCTCCACTTTATTAGACTTGTGACTTTAGACAAACAGCGTGGCCCACCGACCAGTAGTACCCATACACTGCCACTAACCTACAGACTAGAGACAATTTTACAATTTGAATGAAGCCAAACAACCTACAAATCCGTACGTTCTTGGAGCATTGCAGGAAACCAGAGCACCCGGAGAAAACCCACATGGTCACAGGGAGAACGTACAAACTCCGTACAGACAGCACCCGCAGTCAGGATCGAAGCCGGTTCTCTGGCGCTGTAAAGCAACAACTCTACCGCTGCGCCACCGTGCCGACCAAAGAGACCGTACATTGGCCAGTAGAATAGTAGAATAGTGGCGGGGGGAGGGGGGAGGGAAGGTTCATAGTTCCCTGTGCTTCAGTCAGTCTCACTTACAGAAAAGCTACTGGATTATGTCAAACAACAAAGGCAGAGATCTTTTTTATAAAGTTGTTATATGTGCTATAACCAGTGTTGAGCTCAGCAAAAATTCACCTTGATAAATGCAGGTAAGATGGTAAGTGCAAGGTTCAACCATCTAATCCTATTTAATCTGATTTAATGCATACATAAACGACCATGTTTCTTAGCTAATAGTCATTTGCAGATACACCAGGGCAAGCCAAATGTAAACAGGGCATGTTATTATACACATCCCGCAGGGATTCTGCAGAGGTTGAGCTAAATTCCAAGAGTCAGCAAAGAAGCTCTGTGTTGCATCACAAGAATTCATCTGAAATTGTTAATTCTGGTCAAATTGGAGATGCCACGATACTAAAACTGAGTAAAGGCTTCTCTGCTGCTAGTCCATTTGGTTAATTTAAATGTGCCTTCTGCAGACATGGGTCAAGCTGCAGAATGGTGCCAGCTTGTCTGGAGCCTAGATAAGAGTTGCGGGGAAAGAATGGGACAACTGTAGATTCTTACAATTAGGTGTAAATTGCATGAAACAGATTGGGTGAATGCTAACCACACATACACTTTGTAAATATTGTTGCAAAGCTTTACTTTGCTGGATGTTGATTGGGTTAAGTGTTGAGCCTTGTCTAGGTTTCTTGAATATCTGGTCAAATGTTGCTATGTTTGCTTCCTTCCTGAAGCTCCATTTGAATACAATGTATTGGTTATTGTATTATTGGGTTAGTGAAGTGTCTATCATGTACAGTATTAATCGATATCTGTTATTGGACTCTCAAGGTTCGAGGACCTATAAAAGGTAGCTCCCACGAGGTCCTGTGTCGATCTTCTGGAAAAATGCTTGGGACTGCGTGACCTTTTGGAGTGTCCCTGCTTGCACGAGGAGTGGCCAAGCAGATACAAGGATCGAACCCGCGGTGGTTAGGTCGAGTAGTGGGGAACTGTTATTGTGTTTTTCCAAAATAAAGTTTAGATGTGCAAATGCTTGACTTGGTATCTTATTGACTGAAACTAGACTGGGGGAAGCTTAGAACAAGCTATTTACATTGGGGGCTCGTCCGGGATCTCAACGGACCCCCAAACACAAGTTTGCAATTAAGGGTGTTGAGCTGTTTCGATCGCGAGTGCAGAAAGATGTGCAGGTTTGTAGGTTAATTGGCTTCAGTAAATTGTAAATTACCCCTAGTGTGTAGAATATTGCTGGTATACGGGACGATCGCAGGTCGGCGAGTACTTGGTGGGCTGAAGGGCCTGTAACAACGCTCTATCTCTAAAGTCTAAAGTAAACAGTAACTTAGGAGAACATTCTATCAAATATGCGATATGTTTGAGTTGGACACTTCACATGTCCTGGTTCACTGATTGATGGGCAATACCTTTAGCAAATTTCAGTCACACATTCAGATATGCTGATCTTTCTACACTTGTGCAGCTTGGGGAAAAAAAACCATGTCAAAATAATTTGTCCTAAAATGCTTCCCGGTGTCACAATCAGACACTTTGATGCCTCAGTGACTGTGTTACCATGTTAGGCGGTTTATTCCAGCAATACTTCAAGTCAGGCTATTGAGCACTGAATTTTATACAGCTGCTGACAGTCCACATGGGTTCAGATCTACAACCTGCCTTTGAAAGCTTACAAAAACTTCCACTGTTAGGGGGGAAAAATAAAATTCCCGAGTTGTTTCATGGAGATATCATCAGAATGCAAAATAATGCTGGGAGAGTGGGAATTGGAATGCTTGGTAAGGATTTCAGAGAGGGGCTGTATTTAGACTAGATAGACACCATGGAAACAGCCCCTTCGGCCCACCGAGTCTGCGCCGACCAGTGATTACGCCATACATTAGCACTATCCTACACACTGTGGACAATATACAATGGAAATAAGCCAATTGACCTACAAATGTGTAGGTGTCTGGGATGTGGGAACCTGGAGAAAATCCACAGGGAAAACTTACAGGGAGAACGTGCAAACGCCACATAGACAGCGGGCATAATGATGATAAAATCTAGGTCTCTGGCGCTGCTTGTCGGCAATTATGCTTTCCTTGAGGGAGGCTAAAAGGAGGATTTAGGAAAGGTTAAAAAAAAGGGACGGTGAAGAGGTTTAAGGAATTTTTAGTCAAGGAAGATAGACACAAAGTGCTTGAGTAGCTGAGCAGGTCAGGCAGCATCTATGAAAGTCAGGTGACCTTTTAGGTCGGGATCCTTCCTCAAACCTGACGCGACCCAAATGTCACCCATTCTTCTTCCCCAGTGACACAAACACTGTGGGCCGAAGGGCCCATTCCTGTGCTGTACTGTGTTCTAATCCTTCGGAAGAATGTTTTCAGGAATTGCAGAAGAGTAGCTGAGCAGTATGAGTGAAAGCCGCATGTTCTTGCTATCTGTCCGGGAGATATTCTGGTGCAGACGTCTTTCTCTATAGACATTCTTTTGAGGGCAAACGGTATAGAAGTGTGAAAACGCACACCTTCAGATACAGGGGTGTATATTGCCGTCGCTGCCTCAAAAAGGCTGGCAGTATCATCAAAGACCCACACCATCCTGGCCACACACTCATCTCCCTGCTACCTTCAGGTAGAAGGTACAGGAGCCTGAAGACTGCAACAACCAGGTTCAGGAATAGCTACTTCCCCACAGCCATCAGGCTATTAAACCTGGCTCAGACAAAACTTTGATTATTAATAACCAATTATCTGTTATTTGCACTTTATTTATTCATGTGTGTATATATTTATATTATGGTATATGGACACATTGATCTGTTTTGTAGTAAATGCCTACTATGTTCTGTGTGCTGAAGCAAAGCAAGAATTTCATTGTCCTATACAGGGACACATGACAACAAACTCACTTGAACTTGAGGGGTGGTTTCTTCCCAGCTGTTATCAGACAACTGAAGCATTCTACCACAACTAGTGAGCAGTCCTGAAATATTATCTACCCTATTAGTGACCTCTGACTCGCTTTGATTAGACTTTACTGGCTTTACCTTGCACTACATGTTATTCCCTTATCATGTATCTATACGGTGTAAATGGCTTGATTGTAATCATGTATTGTCTTTCCGCTGACTGGTTAACACGCAACAAAAGCTTTTCACTGCACATGACAATAAACTAAACTAAATTGTGGCAGCAGAAGGGAAAGGACAGAGTGGACATCAACAGCATTCCAGGTATCATGAGAATGATTCATAAACAAGTGCAGGGAGCAGAGGGATAAGTATCATGTACAGGCAGGTGGGATCAGTTTAACCTGGCATCATGTGTAGGAAGGAACTGCAGATGCTGGTTTACACCGAAGGCAGAGACCAAAAGCTGAAGTAACTCAGCAGGTCAGGCAGCATCTATGAAGGAAAGGAATAGGTAATGTTTTTGGCTTGAGATCATTCTGCAGAAGTCTGAAGAAGGTCTCGACCTGAAACGTCACCTATTCATGTTTTCCAGAGATGCTGTTTAACCTGACATCATGTTTATGACAAACACTGTGGGCCAAAGCTGTATTGTTCTGAGCTGTACTGTTCCATGTTACTGAGCTGTACTGAGCTGTATTGTACTGAGCTGTGTTGTTCTGTAACTGGGCTGTACTGAGCTGTAACTGAGCTGTACTGAGTGTATTGTACTGAGCTGCACTGAGTGTATTGTACTGAGCTGCACTGAGTGTATTGTACTGAGCTGCACTGAGTGTATTGTACTGAGCTGCACTGAGTGTATTGTACTGAGCTGTTCTGTAACTGAGCTGTACTGAGCTGTACTTGTACTGAGCTGTACTGAGTGTATTAAACTGAGCTGTACATGTCCTGAGTTACGTTCTTTGTCATGTGCAAAGACACACACAGTCAGTCACCCATTGAAGAGTGAACTCAAAACTCCATCAAATTAGCTGCCAAAGAAGGTGAAGAGGAAAAACTTTTTCGCCAGACAGTTGTGAATCTGTGGAATTCTCTGTCACAGAAGCCAGTGGAGGCCAATTCACTGGATGTTTTCAAGAGAGAGTTATGTTTAGCTCTTAGGGCTAAAGGAATGAAGTGATATCGGGACATAGAAACATAGAAACATAGAAATTAGGTGCAGGAGTAGGCCATTTGGCCCTTCGAGCCTGCACCGCCATTCAATATGATCATGGCTAATCATCCAACTCAGTATCCCGTACCTGCCTTCTCTCCATACCCCCTGATCCCCTTAGCCACAAGGGCCACATCTAACTCCCTCTTAAATATAGCCAATGAACTGGCCTCAACTACCCTCTGTGGCAGAGAGTTCCAGAGATTCACCACTCTCTGTGTGAAAAAAGTTCTTCTCATCTCGGTTTTAAAGGATTTCCCCCTTATCCTTAAGCTGTGACCCCTTGTCCTGGACTTCCCTAACATCGGGAACAATCTTCCTGCATCTAGCCTGTCCAACCCCTTAAGAAGGGGCAAAGCCGGAACGGGGTAATGATTTTAGATAATCAACCATGATCATATTGAATGGCGGTGCTGGCTCGAAGGGCCGAATAGCCTACTCCTGCACCTATTTTCTATGTTTCTATGTAAGATACAAGAGGGGAAAGTTTAAATGGAGATGTGCACATAAATATTTTTACGCAGAGAGTAGTGGGGGCCTAGAGCTCACTGCCAGGGGTGGTGAGGGAGGCAGATACGATTGTAGCATTTAAGAGGCTTTTGGATAAGCATTTGGAAGTGCAGTTAATAGGGGGGATATGGATCATGTACAGGCAGATGAGGTCAGTTTAACTTGGCATCATGTTTGGCACAAACATTGTGGGCCAAAAGCCCTGTTCCTGTGCTGTATTGTTCTATGTTCTAAGTGGGAAAATGCCAAATCATTTTAGTTCCTCCTTATCGGTTGAACCACAAGCATTAACTGCTTCCCTACTGGAGCTCCAACTGATTTTAAAAAAACGGGTCTCGACTCAAAACAGCATTTATTCTTTTTCTCCAGTGATGCTGCCTTACCGGCTGAGTTACTCCAGCATTTTGTGTCTAACTTTGACTTTAAATGGCTCCACATGGTCCAGTAATTAGTGATCTGCAGGGATGAACCACACTCGCCAGAACATTTATCCAGAGAATCACTGCACTGGCTGAGGAACAAGAGTGACAAGCTGTTAACACTGAGTACAACTGACACCTGTTGAGTCCAGAGTTAAGAGTATTTCACTGTCATATGTCCCAGACAGAACAATGAAATCCTTACCTACAGCAGCACCACAGAATATGACAACATAGTACTCTGTAAACGTTAGTTCAGAGTTACAGCACAGAAACAGGCCCTTCAGCCGATAGAGTCCGCGCCAACCCGCAATCACCTCGCACACGAACACCATCCTACATACAAGAGACAATTTACAATTTACAGAGGGAGGAAACCAGAGCACCCGGAGAAAACCCACGTGGTCACAGGGAGAGCATACAAACTCTATACAGACAGCATCCACAATCGGGATTGAACCCATGTCTCAAGCACTGTAAGGCAGCAACTTTACCGCTGAGCCACTGTGCCGCCCTTTTTGTGTACAAACGTTGACTTGTGGTATGACTTTCAATAGATCGCAGTGAGGTGGCTGCTCTGCTTAATATAATAAACAAAACAAAAAGTTAATTGTGTGCATATATTGGGCGGCACAATGGCACAGTGGTAGAGTTGCTGCCTTACAGCACCAGAGACCCGGGTTCAATCCTGACTCTGGGTGCTGTCTGTATGGAGTTTGTACGTTCTCCCTGTGACCACGTGGATTTTCCTCAGGTGCTGCAGTTTCCTCCCACACTCCAAAGACGTGCAGGTTTGTAGGTTACCTGGCTTCGGAAAAAATTGTTCCTAGTGTGTGGGATCTTGTTAGTGTACGGGGTGATCGCTGGTTGGTGCGGACTCTGTGGCCTGAAAGGTCTATTTCCGCGCTGTATATCTGGTCAAAACTAAGATATTGACTGTATCTAAAATATATATACATACACACAGATAGATATAGATCAGTGGTTCCCAACGTGGGGCGTACGCCCCACAGGGGGGCAATTTGATTTTTAAGGGGGGCAATTGAATGCACCTGAGGCGGTCTGGGTCCAAATTTTCGATTTTTATTTTTTTGGATTTTCCATCAGGTAAACATATGTAGTTTATGTTTCAGATGTTATTTTGAGTAAATATTTTTTTTGGGGTAAAAAATGTCTTTATTGTGTAGTTATTACATAATCACCGCGCCATCGCTCTTCATGCACGTCGCACGAAGCGCACGAGGTCATAGGAGAACCTTATTTATTGAACCATGTTCTTTTGAAGCTTGTTTAAACCAAGGTATTGAAATGATAGGAATTATATATCGCCACATTGGGGGGGGCATCATGATTTTAGAGGTGATTAGGTGGGGCATGGCCAAAAAAAGGTTGGGAACCACTGATATAGATTATATATATATATATAAGTATATATTTAGTTTTGATTTTATATATATATATATATATATATATATGTATGTGTGTGTGTGTGTGTGTGTGTGTGTACACATTCGTACACACATACGCATAAAAACATACATACGTTCACATGGAAACAAACAATCAGTGTCAGAGCGTTAGAAATTGGACAGCTTTAATTGGAAGAATAATATATTTTGATGTGCGACTGTAATTAGGGTTTATGGCTCCTTTCACTCCTCAAGAAGCTAAGATAAAATGTTGAGAAGATGCTGACGGATTTGCGCTTCATTTGTGTGTCTGTGTGTGTCACTAATCTTCACCTCGGACTCCCATCTCAAGTAGCCCGATAAGCTGTAACATATTTAATTAATGTTCACCTATGAAAGGGGGATCAAAGCTACAAATTCAAGCAAAACCATGGGGTGTAATGGCTCATTAGCATGATGTAAATATTTATAAGGCCATGCTGTTATTGACTCTGATGGGTTTGTATGCATGTCTTTGATTCAAGCATTTCCGTGGAGTTCAGTGTCTGGACTCCTGCTGCAGACGCCCAACATTCATCTGTGTGGTGTGAATAGTGAAAGGCCTGGATAGAATGGATGATTAGTCTAGTTTAGAGATACAGCACGGCAACAGGCCATTCAGCCCCCCGAGTCCCTGCTGACCAGCGATCCCCACACACGATCATTATCCTACACACACTAGGGACAATTTACCCATACACCAAGCCAATTAACCTGCGGGAGGAAACTGAAGATCTCAGAGAAACCCCACACAGTCACAGGGAGAACTTACATACTCCGTACAGACAGCACCCATGGTCGGGATCGAACCCGGGTCTCTGGCACTTTGAGGCAGTAACTCTACTCAGTGCGCCACCGTGCCACCCCTGATGCGCCCCGGGTGTGGACAGATTGTTTCCATTAGTGGGTGATTCTAGGACCAGCAGGCACAATATTAGAATAAAAGGACGTTCATTTAGGAAGGAGATGAGGAGGAATTTCTTTAGTGAGGGGTGGGTGTATCTGTGGAATTCATTGCCACAGACGGCACTGGAGGCCGTCATTGGGTATTTTTAAGGCGGAGATTGACAGATTCTTGACTAGTAAGGTGTCATGGGGTTATGGATAGAAGGCAGGAGAATGGGGTTGAGAGGGAAAGATCGATCAGCCTTGGTTGAATGGCGGAGTAGATTTGATGGGCTGAATGGCCTAATTCTGCTCCCACAACTTATGAACATAAATAAATTGACTTCAGCAGAGTCGCATGTACATAAAAACATATTGTTCTGACCATGGGGTTCTTTGCTTGTGATTCCTGTCCACTCATAGTGTCACAGAGTCCTACAGCATTGAAACATGTCCTTCGGCCCAACTTGCCAACTCCGACCATCATGCACCATCTACACTAGTCCCGTCTGCCTGCGATTGGCTGATATCCCTTTGAACCTGTCCTATCCATGTACCTGTCTTTACATTTCTTAAACGTTGCGATAGTCCCTGCCTCAACTACCTCCTCCAGCAGCTCGTATCCGAACACCCGCCACCCTTTGTGTAAAAATGTTACCCCTCAGGCTCCCGTTAAATCATTACCCCCTCACCTTAAACCTGTGTCCTCTGGTTCTCGATTCCTCTACTCTGGGTAAGGGACTCTGGGCTTCTACCCAATCTATTCCTCTCATGATTTTTTATACCTCCATACGATCACCAGTCATCCTGCTGCACTCAAAGGAATAAAATCCCATCCTGCTCAACCTCTTCCAACAGCTCTGGCAAGTCCTGGCAGCATCCTGATCAATCTTCTCTGAACCCTTCAAGCTTGCCAACATCTCTCCCATAACATGGTTCCCAAAACTCAACACAATACTCTAAATGCTGCATCTTATATAAGTGTAACATGATCCCCCCAACTTCTATAGTGTGTTTAGTTTAGTTTAGTTTAGTTTAGTTTAGAGATACAGCGCGGAAACAGGCCCTTCAGCCCACCAGTTGCGCGCCGACCAGCGATCCACTTATATTAACATTATCCAACACACATTTTGCATTTACCAAGCCAATTAACCTACAAACCTGTCCATCTTTGGAGTGTGGGTGAAAACCAAAAACCTTGGAGAAAACCCATGCAGGTCACGGAGAGAACGTACAAACACCATACCCAGCACCCGATTTAACCCGGGTCTCCGGCGCTGCAAGCGCTGTAAGGCACAACTCCCCCACGTGGGATTTATCCCCAAATAAGCCCCCCCTCCCTCCACCCCATTCCTCCATTTCAGGGGCACTGATACTTTTTGTAACATCTCAGCATCCACTCATGCTGAGATCAAGAAACTCAGCACAGACAAGGGTTTGCTGATCTGCCAGACACAGCTACTAACGACCGAGTGAGCACAGATTAAGCAGCATTCGAATAATCAGTCTTGGTTACAAAAAGCAAGAACAGCCATTTCACAGAATTGAAGTGATACTGAAGTGGTATATATTTTGTATTAGGATAGTAACATTGGCCTTCATCAGACAAGGTATGAATATAGAAGTTGGGAGGTTATGATACCGTTGTACAAGACATTGGTGAGGCCGCATTTGGAATATTGTGTTCAGTTTTGATCACCAAGTTATAGGACAGATTTATTTAAGCTGGAAAGGGTACAGTGAAGATTTACAAAAATGTTGTTAGGACTCGACGGCCTGAGCTGTTGGGAGATGTTGAGCAGGGTAGGACTGTATTCCGTAGAGCGCAGGAGGATAAGGAGTGATCTTATGGAAGTGTGTAAGATCATGAGACGAATAAATAGGGTAAATGCACAGTCTTTTACCCAGAGTAGGAGAATCGTGCATCAGACGACAAATGCCTTGGCTAATACCAAGGTGTGCATCTGCACTAATCCCATTGATCAGCAATTGATCCATGGACCACCATGCCTTGGCGATGGCAGTGTTCGTGTTTATGCTGACATTGCATAGCATTGGACTAGTGCATTGCATTCAAACTGCCTTTTGTACAGCAGAGAGCATTGTGACCGGTTGCATCATGGCCTGGTTCGGCAACTCAAATGCCCAAGAGCGAAGAAGACTGCAAAAGGTGGTGAACACTGGGAGGCCATCACGGGTTCTGACTTCACCACCATCGAAGGGATTTACGGGAGTCGCCGCATCAAAAATGCAGCCAGCATCATCAGAGACCCACACCACCCTGGCCCCACACTCAATTCACCCCTGCCATCAGCAAGCAGGGCACAGGAGCCTGTAAACTCTAACATCCAGGTCCAGGAGCAACCTCTTCCCCACAGCCATTAAGCTATTAAACATTACAACCTCAAATAAGCCGACTTGGGGGCATTGGTTTAGTCTTACTGTTTGTTTATTTTATGAGTGTGTAGATATGTATGTCGGTGTGTACGTATGTGATATATATATATATATATATATATATATATATATATATATATATATATATATATCACATACGTACATCACATACGTGCACAGTAAGAATTTCAGCCATGTTTGTGACAATAAAACACTCTTGGTTCTTGCTTATCGACAACAAATTATTTTAAAAAAGCATCAGTGAGACCAGTCAAATATAATAAACGTGATCGTTGATCCGTGATCCACCATTCCTTGACAATGGAAACCCCTGTTGAAGCTAACATCATATCACATTTGATTGGTCCCAGTGATGCATGCTTTTTGCAAACATACTTGCCTTCTCAATTATGGTAAGCTGCTGATGTTAACCTCTATCTTGAGGCTGTCCCCATCTTCAGGAAGAATCTTTACAGCAATTGCAGAATTAGGACGGCACAGTGGCGCAATGGTTGTTATCTTACAGCATCAGAGGCCCAGGTTCAACCCTGACTACGGGTGCTGTCTGTGCCGAGTTTGCATGTTCTCCCTGTGACCGTGTAGGTTTTCTCCGGGTTCTCGGTTTCGTCCTGTACTCCAAAGATGTGCAGGCTTGTAGGTTAATTGGCTTCGGCAAATTGTAAATTGTCCCCAGTGTGTAGAATGGTGCTAGTGTACAGGGTGATTGCTGGTCGGCACGGACATGGTGGGCCAAAAGCCTTATTTCTGTGCCGTAAGTCTGAAGTCTAAAGTTTAAAGCTACATTTGGAACAGTGGATGCAATGGATAAGGTTTCATTCTGGCACCTGGTTACAAAGCAAACAAGAGAAATGCAGTTGCTATTGGAACCTCAGACTCACTTGCTTTTTCTTCTTCAGGTCAATATAGTATCTTCGGTCTCAACTCACCAGCGGTTGGTGCAGTTACTATTGGAAGTATAAACCTTTCAAAGCTTTCGAAACACACAGAACGTGTCAAATACCTTCCTTGCAAAGAATTATACTTGTCCCATCATGCATATACGGCCTTTTAATTGTTATACAATGAAATTTGCAGCGCATTTTCATAGCATTACAATTCACTTTGTATAAATACATGACCTCATCAAATAATTCTGTAGCTTAATTATGGCCAAATATTTGTAAAACTAAGATAAATTGTCATCCACACATGCTGCGAAACACCTTAGCAGGCTGTTCAATACAACTTCTGCTGCACACTAATTATGAATACATATTAATTGCAATTCTTGAACCATTCAATGTCACATTAAGCAAGGTTGCATTGCTAATAAACCAATGTTCCAGTGGATGGCACCCTCAAGCAACCATTTTATGATGCAATTTGGCCAAAATACGTCTGTCAATAGACAATGCACTGCTGTTTATTTTATATAGCTGCTGGTAATGTTTCCGACAATCACAATAACTTCCTCATGGCCAAGAGTGGAACTAATTGATTGAAGTTAGGGACAAAATGCTGGAGTAACTTGGCGGGTCAGGCAACAAGGGTGGGTGACATGGAGTTCCAACCCAAAACGTCACCCATACATTTTCTCCACAGATGCTGCCCGACCCACTGAGTTACTCCAGCACTATTTCTCTTTCCTTGGTAAACCAGCACGTGCGGTTCCATGTTTGTACATAAGATAATAGAAGAGGTCGGAACTGTGAAGCCAGAGGAACAAATATAGGTGGAAGCGACACTTCTTCAGACTTCTTCATGATAACACAAACCACACATTTAATATTAATTCCAACTGGAAACTGAAACAAGCATCAGTAACATCAACGGTAGATAAAAATACTGGAGAAACCCAGGGGGGAGGCAGCATCTATGGAGCGAAGGAATAGGTGACGTTTCGGGTCGAGACCCTTCTTCAGTCTGAAGACCTCAGTTTGATATGTCGAAGACCTCCTACGACTATGTAGAAGGCCTCCTTTAACCTCCTTCGACTATGTTGAAGACCAGCTTTGACTAGCTACAACTAACTTCAGGAAAATTGGACTGAATAATGGAGAGTGAGGACGTACTCCTTCGATCTCCTTCAACCTCCCTTCGACTATGATGAAGACTTTCTACGACTACCTTCGACTACCCTTGATTACCCTTGAATACCTACGACTAACATGTCGACCTACTACGACTAAACGTATGAGTAAAATAAGTATCGATTTTTTCCATGACGACCTTTTTTTACTCGTGGGCATTTTTTTAACATATTGAAAAAAACGCCGCGACCTAACTGAGGCCTCGAGTACGCGGAGACCACTCTCGAGCATGACGGAGAGTTACGAAGACCTCCTACAACCTCGTTTCCACCATGCTGCGAGTTTGAGTCGAGCGCAAACTCGCCAGAACTCGCGTATTAGGTCGCCCAAGTGGGACAGGTGCTTTAAAACATTCAGTAACATCAATGATCGCGGAGGCACAAGAGAATGAACAGCGCCATCTGCAGAACTGCAGATGCTGGATTCGTAATGACTGTTGAGCATCGAAGAGGGACCAAACAAAATGTTGTCCGTCCTTTACTTCCAAACTCAGCCATTCAGTCAATTCAGTCATTTAGTTTAGTTTAGTTTAGTTTACTTTAGTTTAGAGATACAGTGTGGAATTAGGCCCTTCAGCCCACTGCATCCACGCTGACCGATGATCATCCCTACACTCGTTCTTTCCTACACACCAAGGACAATTTGCTGAAGCCAATTATCCTGCAAAATACACGGATGTGGGAGGAAATCGGAGCATCAGGAGGAAACCCACGCGTTCACTGGGCGAATGTACAAACTCTGTACAGTACCAGTAGTCAGGATCGAACCGGGGTGTCTGGCACTGTAAGACAGCAGCTCTATTGCTGCACCACCATTCTGCTGTTGAATGGATGGAGTCGGTGCCCCTTGTGCCGCATGGAACTTGAGGAAGGGTCAGTGGAAAACACAGGCAAAGGCCATAGGAAAAGGCAAAAGGCAAATGGCCACAGGCAAAAGCCATAGGAAACCAAAAGTTCATGCCACATTGCAGCTGGAAAATGACTTGGTGGCCCCTGCAGAGAACATTGAACAGGACAGCATCGGAACAGTCTAGTCGGCCCACAATGTACATGCCAAACATGATGCTAAGACCAATTCTCATCTGTCTGCACATAATGCATATCCCACTTACTGCCTGCTGCACAGAACATAAAACAGCACAGCAATGGAACAGGCTCTTTCTCCCACTATGTTTGTGCCAAACATGATGCCAAGACCCAATCTCATCTGTCTGCACGTGATCCATGTCCCTCAATTCCTTGCATAACCTCCTGCCTATCCAAAAGCCTCTTAAATGCCACGTTCCTATCTGTCTCCCACCACCACTACAAGCAGTGTGTATATGCAGGATATAAACACCTTCTGTTTCTTATAGATCGGGTAACACTTTCTCATTGAGAGACATAGTCATACAAGCATGGAAACAGGCCTTTCAGCCCAACTTGCCCACACCGGCCAGAATGTCCCAGCTACACTAGTCCCACCTGCCTATGTTTGGCCCATATCCCTCCAAAACTGTCCTATTCATGAATCTGTTTAACTGGTTCTAAAACATGATGACATTACCCCTCAGATCTTTTCCCTTTCACCTTAAACCTGTGTCCTCCGATCCTCCATTCACTGACTCTGGGCAAGAGACTCTGTGCATCTACCCGGTCTAATCCTCTCAAGGTTTTGTACACCTCTATTAGATCACCCCTCATCCTCCTGTACTTCAAGGAGTAGAGTACCAGCCCACTCAACCTCTCGCTACAGCTCAAATACTCAAGGCCTGGTA
The DNA here is from genome assembly GCF_028641065.1 of Leucoraja erinaceus. Classification (NCBI taxonomy): domain Eukaryota; kingdom Metazoa; phylum Chordata; class Chondrichthyes; order Rajiformes; family Rajidae; genus Leucoraja; species Leucoraja erinaceus. The sequence goes on from NC_073381.1 coordinate 88,291,931, forward strand.
ATATCATTGTAAACCTTTGCTGTACACTTCCCAACTTGACAATAACTTTCCTATAACATGGTGCCCAAAACTGAACACAATACTCAAAATGCAGCCTCACCAACGACTTATATAACTGCAACATGACGTCCAAACTTCTATATTCAATGTGATGAAGGCGAACTTAGTCCAACTCATTCTCTTAGCACATAGGCACAGACTCTGGTTTTCTCTGGCACAGGATCAGAGTACAGAGCATTGAGTTCCTATTAGCAGCTAATACCATGAAATGCAATAATCTTGTTTAGTGCACTATCAGGCAGTAAAGTGTACTTTAAGGTAGTTCTCAATGTGATAATGCCCAATACAAAGAGAAATGCTGACGTGAAAGGCTATGGGGGATTGTATAATAACCGAGGGTAGTAATTTTCTTCAATTATGTTGCAAGATATTGGTTTTATAGAAAGAAAGAAAGGATTGACTTCTGAAGACCGAGGCAAAATAAGCAGCCATTGGGATGAATACAGAACATACAGGGGATAGTGAGCTTTATAGCCAAGCTTTGAGGTGGCACGGTGACACACTAGTGGAGTTGCTGCCTTGTAGCGCCAGTGACGCGGGTTCGATCCTGACTCTGGGTGCTGTCTGTACGGAGTTTGTGCGTTCTCCCCGTGACCAGTTTTGTCCAGTGTCCTCCCACATATCAATGACTGACAGGTTTGTAGGTTATTTGACTTCCGTAAATTGTCCCTAGTGTGTAGGACTGAACTGGTGTGAATGGCTGATCATTGGTCAGTATAGACTCGGTTGGTTGAGGGGCTTTTTTCTATGTGCAGGAAGGAACTGCAGATGCTGCTTTAAAATGACAATAGACTCAAAAACTGAATGGGATAGGCAGCATCTCTAGTGAGAAGGAATGGGTGACATTTCGTTGCAAGACCCTTCTTCAGACTGGCTTTTTTTCTGTGCTGTATTTATAAACTAAACCAACTATCGCTTATTTATTCTACATGCTCAATTTATAATGTGTAACTGCAGCAATAAATGGCAGAGTGACTATGAGTAACTCTGCCGTGCCCTCTCCCTCCACTCCATCCCATGTACAGTATGTGTCTACTTCATGAACCTCTGAAGCCCAATTTACTTCCATCGTCATCTCCTTTATACTCAAGTGGCAGGATGAAATGTGTCTTCCCACATTTCCAAGCTAACGTCTTTGTGAGCTTTTGAACTCAGCTGGTCACTTGTGATAAATCTCTAATCAACCATTGTTGAATGGTGAGCGTATGAAAAAAGAAATTGAGCAGTCTTTGTGAAAGATTGTTCCGCTTATTCAGCAGCGCAGTGAACTACCGAATACAATCAAACTTTGGCTTTGATTTGTCCTTTTGCATACAGTACCTTTCATTCATTTGTTATTTGTACATCTTCTTATACCTCCCCTGACTCTCAGTCTGTCGACCCAAAACATCACCTATTCCTTTTCTCCAGAGATGCTGCCAGAACCGCTGAGTTACTCCTGCGTTTTGTGCCTATCTTTAGCAATCGTTATCTCTCCACTGAGCCCCACTTGTGAGTGTGTGTGTATATACACACTGATTTTTTTCTCTCTCTCGTTTAACATATTGTTTGCAGTGTCCCATGCTTACATATTCTGTTGTGCTGCAGCAAGTAAGATTTTCATTATTTTATCTGGGACACATGACAATAAAACACTCTTGACTCTTGAATCCATTTTCCGCTGTGCCTCAACAGAGAACACACCTCAATAGAGCATGCTTTCTTTAAAAAGAGTCAATGAATCAATTTATTGTCACATGTACTTAGGTACAGTGAAATGCTTTGTTTTTGCGTACAACTGACAAAGTACACAAAGAGTTGCCAGGTATCTGACGCTGACAAAGTTACAAAACAACTTATTAGAGTCCCTCTGTTTTTGAGACCCCATGCCAGCTCCCTCTGTTCCTAGTGCCCCCCCACCAAAAGCCAGCTCCCTCTTTGTTCTGGGCTTGAACTGGCCGATCCTTATTTATTTACAAGCTATTAATTCCCAGACGAAATGAACGACAGCTCAACAAATCCGACAGCATTTTCTGCATGGGGGAATATGTCAGGTAGGGTGGAGACTTCGTAATGGTCATAATGTGAGGATTCCAGGTCAATTAGGTATACACGTGCTATTGCCAAAGGAACAGCACCTCAAATTCCATGTGGGTAATCTTGGTGGCATGGTGGTGCAGCAGTAGAGTTGCTGCCTTATAGCGCCAGAGACCCGGGTTCCACCCTGACTACGGGTGCTGTCTGCATGGTTTACACGTTCCCCCTGACCTTGTGGGTTTTCTCCGGGTGCTCAGGTTTCCTCCCGCACTCTAAAGATGTACAGGTTTGTAGGTTAATTGGCTTTAATCAGTTGTTCAAAACGGTTCCTAGTGTGTGTGGGATAGTGCTTGTGTACAGGGTGATCGCTGGTCAGCGTGACCTTGGTGGGCCAAAGGGTCTGTTTCCATGCTGCATCTCCAAAGTTTAAAGTCTAAAGTCCAAAGGGTCAGTCAGCATCTCTGGTAAATTCTAACATATGACAATTTAATTTTCCAATCTTGGGTAGCTAAAGTACAATCAACGCCCCCTTCTTCCCCACACCTCCCCTCCCACCTTTTTGTCCTCTCTTTACCCTGTCTCACGATTGGATTCATAACCATTTCTCCCCTTCCCCTTGTCTCAAATGCTGTTGGTACACAATCCACATCTCCGGTATCACAATACGTACCATTCTCTCCCTATCCCCCTTGTTTTGTCTCATCTCTGAGCTTTTGTCCAACCATCTGTACAGCCTGCAATCCACATCCCCCCCCCCGGTATCACAATACGTATCCCCCTCAGTTGTATCTCTATCCTTGCCAAGCTTTGTCCCCACCGCCTCCTTGCTTTTCCTCTACTACCATAATCAGTCAGTGGGCCCGAGCCAAAACGTCACCTATCCATGTTCTCCAAAGATGCGGCCTGACCCACTGAGCTACTCCAGCCTTTCGAATACTTTTTTTAACTTTCAGAAATTCTCTTGCATTCTGAGGGATATATTGGTTGGGTGCAGAATATCACTAACCCCAAACATTAACTCTCTTTATTTCTCTCGCACACTCTTGATCTACTAACTCTTTCCAGCAAGGTCCATTTTTATTTCCTTTCTATTTGTCTCTCATCTGCGGTATTTTGCTTTGAAACTTTAGGTACTGCTCCCACCCAATGTAGAATCCTGAAGTCAGACAGCATGGAAACAGGCCCCGCAGCCCAACTTGCCCAAACCAAGCAACAAGTCTCACCTGCCCGCGTTTGACCCATATCCCACCACACCTGTCCTATCCATGTACCTGTCCAAATGTTTCTTAAACGTTGTGATAGACCCTGCCTCAACCACCTTTCCCGACAACTCATTCCATACACCCACCACCCTTTGTGTAAAAAACTTACCCCTCAGGTTCCTATTCAATCTTTCCCCCCTCCCCCTTAAACCTATGTCCTCTGATTTTTGATTCCCCTGTTCTGGGAAAAAGACTATCTATTCCTCTTGTGATCTTTTCCACCTCTATCAGATCACCCCTTGTCCTCCTGCGCTCCAGAGAATACCGTCCGAGCCTATTCAACCTCTCGCTGTAGCCTAGGCCCGCGAATCCTGGCAACATTTGCACAAATTGTTGATAGACAGAAAATTCTGGAGTAATTCAACGGGTCTGGAAGAGATGACGTTTTGGGTTGGAATGTCACCTATCCATGTTCTCTAGAGATGCTGCCTGATCCGCCGAATTACTCCAGCACTTTGTGTCCATCTTCAGTGTAAATTACCATCTGCAGTTCCTTCCCATACAAATTATTGGTTAGGCTGGGTAAAAGTGTGCATTTACCAGTGAAAACCATATTGGAAATAATTCAGCTGCAGTTTTCTATAACTGATTAAACCAGCTGACAGCAAGATCATTGGAATTTGCTCTAAAGCTTGTCATGTTCCGAGTAAACCAAGCTTTGCGTACCATAATACTTAGTTTGAGAACCCTTCCATTCATTGGTTTTCCTATTCTCCAACTTACAAGGTCTCTGATTTGCATTGCAGTCCAAGCATTAAATGGATAATTTGGGCACTATTGTACCGACAGAGGGCGACACGATCAGAGATGGAGAAGATATGGGTGCACGATGATGTGGGAAGAGATGTTCCCTTTGCAATCTTGTCTTAGAAGGTGCCTTCACAAAATCAGCCAAGAAACTGCAGCACAAATGAAGGGGGAAGCAAATGATGGGCACGCTGCAAATGTGGAGAGAAAGTCTCTCAGCATTTTCATTGCACCAGGGAAATATATGTTTGTCGGCAGCAGGGAAATAATAGACCAGATGGATAAAATGGAAAGGAATCTTCAAAGTATAAAAGTCACACTTAAAGATTGTAAGCTGCATATGAAATGCTTTATTCTCTGAGAATAAAAGATGATTGGCTGAAATCCCTTAAATAATTTGAAAGGCAGTGCTGCAGCCTGTCAGGCCAGATGTAATTTAGTTTACTTCAGTGATACACTGTGGAAATAGACCCTTCGGCCCACTCGTATGTAGGGGCCACAACAACCATTAATGGCCCCTACACATGAGGGGCAATTTACAGCAGCCAATTAACCTACAAATCCGCACATATTTGAGATGTGGGAGGAAACCGGAGCATCCGGAAGAAAAACACACGCCCACAAGGAGAACGTTCAAACTCCGTACAGCCAGCACCCGTAGTCGGGATCGAACCAGAGTCTCTGGCGCTGTGAGGCAGCAATTCCACCGCTGCACCACCGTGCCGTGGGTGGTTGGAGGGCCCCAACATATTTGTTCCAATCTGATTAATTTAAAGGCAGCACTACCAGTCTGATGGGAACGTATAGCAGTCAACTTGGTTCCAAAAATATATCAAAAGTAAGTGTGAATCTGATCAAGAGCAATGTTACAAGAGATTTCCACAGTCGATGTTTGCAAATGGAGAGCCAGAGAAAATGTTGAGATTGTTATTTTTTGTTTAGTTTAGTTTAGTTAAGTCGAGAGTTACAGTGTGCAAACAGGTCCTTCAGCCCACCAAGTAAACACCGACCCACGATCAACCCGTACACCAGTTCTACCCCATACACCAGGAAAGCCAATTTGCCTACAAACCTGCATGTCTTTGGAGGATAGGAGGGAACCGGAGCAATTGGTGAAAGCCCACACAGTCATGGGAGAACGTACAAACTCCATGCTGGCAGCACCAGGAATGCGGGTCGAATCTGATGTTCTGGAGAAAACAATCCAAGTCTGTCCAACGGTAAACCTCCTCTGAGCCCTTTCCAAAGCCTTCACATCTTTCCTGTAATGGGAGTGAACTTGCTCGCTCTTTTGTGCATAAAGATCACATTGAGAGGACAAGAGGAAAAATTATGTGAGCATTGTAAGGAGATATTAAGCAAAATGTCTAACAGCTTGGTCAATAAAGTAGGTTTTATGGAGCATCTCAAACGGAAGATCGGCAAAAAAAAAGAGAGATGAAGGCAAAAACGACTAATGCTGGAATCTGGAAGAGAGAGAGAGAGAGGGGTGGGGAGGGAGAGGGAGAGGGAGGGAGAGGGAGAGGGAGAGAGAGAGAAAGAGAGAGACGGGAGAGGGAGAGGGAGGGAGAGAGAGATAAAGCTGTTCAGGGAACTGATTTAAGAGTGGTGAATCTCTGGAACTCTCTGCCACAGAGGGTAGTCGAGGCCAGTTCATTGGCTCTATTTAAGAGGGAGTTAGATGTTGCCCTTGTGCTAAAGGGATCAGGGGGAATGGAGAGAAGGCAGGTACGGGATACTGAGTTAGATGATCAGCCATGATCATATTGAGCGGTGCAGGCTCGAAGGGCCGAATGGCTACTCCTGCACCTAATTTCTATGTTTCTATGTTTCTATGTAAGAGCTTAGAACTTTGCCAGCTGCCAAAGCACAAGGGATTAAAATTGAGAAAGAGTGCGAAGCCCGAGAAAAAAAAAAGATTATTTTAATAAAATACACCAGAGGATATCATTGAGATGAGGAAAATGTCTTTTGACAACACATATGTGAAATATATTGTATCCCATTTTTAGTTTTGTATTAGTTTAGAGGATCAGGAAAACAGGCCCACTGAGTCCAAATTGACCATCGATTGCCTGATCAAACTAGTTCTATGTTAACCCATTATCACATCCACTCCCAACACATTAGGGACAATTTGCAGAGGTCAATTAACCTACAAACCCACACGCCTTCGGGATGTGGGGGGAAACTTGAGCACCTGGAGGAAACCAGAGCACCCGGAGGAAACCCACGCACTCACAGAGAGAACGTGCAAACTCCACATTGTCATCATCACCCAAGGTCAGGATTGAACCCACGCCTCCCCCAGCTGTGCCACTGTGCTGCCCTTTGTTCATTGAATACCGTAGATCATACAGCCCAGACAAAGTTTACAGAATAGGCAATTGTCACAGAGTCACAGGGTTATACAGCATGCAAACCAGCCCTACAAACTCCATACAGACTGTCCATTGCAGGTGATAGACTTCTGACCGACTCCATTGCAGGTGATAGACTTCTGACCGACATACACTACAAACCCACTGACTCCCATGGCTATCTGGACTACACTTCTTCCCACCCTGCTTCCTGTAAGGACTCCATCCCCTACTCCCAATTCCTCCGTCTACGCCGCATCTGCTCCACGGATGAGGCGTTCCACACCAGGACATCTGAAATGTCCTCATTATTCAGGGAACGGGGGTTCCCCTCCTCCACCATAAATGAGGCTCGCACCAGGGTCTCTTCCATACCCCGCAACACTGCTCTCTCTCCCCACCCCCCACTCGCAACAAGGGCCGAGTCCCCCTAGTCCTCACCTTTCACCCCACCAGCCGTCACATACAAAAAGTAATCCTCCGTTAGTTTCGCCACCTCCAACGTGACCCCACCACTCGCCACATCTTCCCATCTCCCCCCATATCTGCCTTCCGCAAAGACCGCTCCCTCCATAACTCCCTTGTCAATTCTTCCCTTCCCTCTCGTACCACCCCCTCCCCGGGCACTTTCCCTTGCAACCGCAAGAGATGCAACACTTGTCCCTTTACCTCCCCCCTCGACTCCATTCAAGGACCCAAGCAATCGTTCCAGGTGCGACAGAGGTTTACCTGCATCTCTTCCAACCTCATCTATTGCGTCCGCTGCTCTAGATGTCAGCAGATCTATATCGGTGAGACCAAGCGGAGGTTGGGCGATCGTTTCGCCGAACACCTCCGCTCGGTCCGCAATAACCAAGCTGACCTCCCGGTGGCTCAGCACTTCAACTCCCCCTCCCACTCCGTCTCCGACCTCTCTGTCCTAGGTCTCCTCCATGGCCACAGCGAGCAGCACCGGAAATTGGAGGAACAGCACCTCATATTCCGTTTGGGGAGTCTGCATCCCGGGGGCATGAACATCGAATTCTCCCAATTTTGTTAGTCCTTGCTGTCTCCTCCTCCTCCTCAGCCCCCCTGCTGTCTCCTCCCATCCCCCAGCCTTCGGGCTCCTCCCCCTTTTCCCTATATTGTCCCCGCCCACCCCCGTCCCCGATCAGTCTGAAGAAGGGTTTCGGCCCGAAACGTTGCCTATTTCCTTCGCTCCATAGATGCTGCTGTACCCGCTGAGTTTCTCCAGCTTTTTTGTGTAACATGCAAACCAGCCCGTTGGCCCAACTAGTCCATGCTGACCAAGATGCCCCACCTACGTTAGACCCAATAACATCTATTTGCCCCATATCCCGCTAAATCTTCCCTATCCATGTCCCTGTCCAAGGTAAAGTTGTCATTCATGTGGCTTTCAGTGGAAAGAGGACAAAGTGTGAAAAAACACAATTTTGACATATTGAAATAAGAGTTAAAAAAATAGTTCAAATGAGTTTTTTTCTTGGGAACATAATTTTTTCCATCAGAAGAGATACCAATGATCAAAATGACACCCAAGAAGTAGGATCATGGTGGGGGGTGCATGGTAGGTCCCTCTACCCCACGGACTGATGCGTTGCAGGGAGAACGTACAAACTCCATACAGACATCTCCCGTAGTCAGGATCGAACCAGGCTCTCGGCGCTGTGAGGCAGCAACATCCTTCGCTGCGCCACTGTGTCACGCCTTCTTTATCATTAAATACCTTGAGGTATTTATCATCATAAAATAAATATATAAATATTTGTAATTGTTGGTTCATGTAAAGGAATTTGACAAAAAGCACTTACAAATTGCACCCAAAGTGGAAAAGGTTGCCGAACTGAGAGATTAATTTGACAACTTGCTCTCCATAGATGCGTTCTGTCCACTGAATGCATTTAGATATTTTCTGTTTTAACCCCTCAAAGTGTATGATTGAAATGAATGCACTACAATTTCAACCGCAGTTCACAGCTTTCCATCACGCAGTGCAAAATGGGTGAGTCATAGGAACAGAAGGTATTTTGACTTTCACAGTTCCAATGGATGAGACTTTGTTTTAAATCCTGTTTTCTTCCTTTTTTTAAGTTTGCAGATGACAATCAGATTAAGTCAAGTCCAAGAGCGTCTAATTGGCATTTTCACCGGAATGGAACAATGACAGTTTTGCTTGCTGCAGCTTTACAAGCCCATTAAAACAATAACACAACACATAAACACACAATAATCAATAATACAATAAATTATCAGTAATATTAGGAAACCAGAACAGTGCATGCTGAGGTGGGTAGTGCAATTAAACCAAAGTATTTACTCAATCTTTGCTGAGGTGGGTTCGTGTTGTGCGGAGTGGTTCAAGTGTTGGGCAGCACGGTGGCGCAGCGGTAGAGCGGTAGAATTGCTGCCTTACAGCGCCAGAGATCCGAGTTTGATCCTAACTCTAGGTGCTGTCTGTATGGAGTTTATACTCTCCTTGTGATCGCGTGAATTTTCCTCCCACACGCAAAAGACGTACAAGTTTGGAGATTAATTGGTTTCGGTAAAATTATAAATAATGAAGGTGGAATCTCATATAGATAGGGTGGTAAAGAAAGCTTTTGGTGTGCTAGCCTTTATAAATCGGAGCATTGAGTATAGAAGCTGGAATGTAATGTTAAAATTGTACAAGGCATTGGTGAGACCAAATCTGGAGTATGGTGTACAATTTTGGTCACCCAATTATAGGAAGGATGTCGACAAAATAGAGAGAGTACATAGGAGATTTACTAGAATGTTGCCTGGGTTTCAACAACTAAGTTACAGAGATAGGTTGAATAAGTTAGGACTTTATTCTCTGGAGCGCAGAAGGTTAAGGGGGGACTTTATAGAGGTCTTTAAAATGATGAGAGGGATAGACATAGTTGATGTGGACAAGCTTTTCCCTTTGAGAATAGGGAAGATTCAAACAAGAGGACATGACTTCAGAATTAAGGGACAGAAGTTTAGGGGTAACACGAGGGGGAACTTCTTTACGCAGAGAGTGGTAGCGGGGTGGAATGAGCTTCCAGTGGAAGTGGTGACGGCAGGTTCATTGGTATCATTTAAAAATAAATTGGATAGGCATATGGATGAGAAGGGAATGGAGGGTTATGGTATGAGTGCAGGCAGGTGGGACTAAGGGAAAAAAGTTGTTCGGCACGGACTTGTAGGGCCGAGATGGCCTGTTTCCGTGCTGTAATTGTTATATGGTTGTTATATGGTCCATAATGTGTGTAGAATAGTGTTAGTGGTTGGCACGGACTCAGTGTGCCGAAGGGCCCTTTTACATGCCGTAGCTATGAACTAAACTGAACTAAAGAGCTTGACGGTTGAGGGGAGGAAGCTGTTCTTGAATATGTAGGAAGGTACTGCAGATGCTGGTTTCGACCAAAGATAGACACAAAATGCTGCAGCATCTCAGGAGAGAAGGAATAGGTGACGTTTCGACCCAGAACCCTTCTTCAGACTTAAAGATAGAGATAGCTAGAACAAATCAGGACTGGCAACAGATGACCCCAGGAAGGGTGGAGCCCATAATGGGCCATTGCTGGCTGGGGAAGATGTGTTAATGACAGGGTTACAAGGATGTGAAGTGAACAGTGAATGCAAATATAAAATCCATGTTCTCGAGATGCTGAAGAAGGGTCTCGAACCGAAATGTAACCCATTCTTTCTCTTCAGAGATGCTGCCTGTCCCGCTGAGTTATTCCAGTTTTTTGTGTCCTTCTCCAGAGATGCTGCCTGGCCTACTGAGTTACTCCAGCACTTTGCATCTATCTAAACTGGTGTGGAAGTCACAATACTCAGGCCCCTGTACATTCTTCCCAATGGTAGCAGTGAGCTAATAGTGTGGCCAGGGTGGTGTGGATCCCTGGTGCTATCAGCTGCCTCTTTGAGGCTGTGCTTCCTGAAGATCCCCTTAATGGTGTGAGATCAATGAGGTCAATAGATGTGACCAGGGCTGGATCATGTCGACAACTTTCTGCAGGCTCCCTCGCTCCTGTGCATTCAAGTAATGGAACCAAGCCATGAGGCAACCAGTATTCTCTCAATCATACTCTGGTAGATGTTCGATAGTGTAGAGTAGGACATGCAGAATCTCCACAATCTTCTGACAAAGTAAGTTCATAAGTTATTGAAGCAGAATTAAGCCATCTGACCCATCAAGTCTAATCCGCCATTCTATCATGGCTGATCTACCTTTCCCTCTCAACCCAATTCTCCTGCCTTCTCCCCGTAATCCCTGACACCCAGAGTAATCAAGACTCTGTCAATATCCGCCTTCAAAATATTCATTGACTTGATCTCCACCCCCATCTGTGCTTTGAATTCCACAGATTCGTCCCCCTCTGGGTACATAAAATCCTCCTCGTCTCCTTTTGTTCTGAGTCTGTGCCCTCTGGTCCTAAACACTTCTGCTAATGGAAGCACCTTCTTCACATCCACTCTATCCAGGCCTTTCACTATCGGTCAGTTTCAATGAGGTCCCACTCATCCTCAACTCCAGCGAGTACAGACCCAGCGCCGTCAAACACTCAACGTATGTTAAACCAAAGTAGACGTGTCGATGCATTTCCATCAATGTTCTGAGTCCAGGAAAGATCTTAAGAGATATGCACGCCAGGAATTCAAACCTGTCGACTTTCTCCAAATTGCATGCTGAAGATTATTTTAAACCATATTAATTGAAACGGTAAGATAATTTTTTAATGTTTATCACCAGATAATGCAAGCATGCTGATTGAGATAGATAATTATAATGACACTGGAAGTCTCACCAAAGCTGCAATTCAAAACATTTGATGAGCAGCATGATGGCGCAGCAGTAGAGTTGCTGCCTTACAGTGCCAGAGACCCGGATTCAATCCTCACTACAAGTACTGTCTGTATAGAGTTTGTACGTTCTCCCTTGACCCCGTGGTTTTTTTTTCAGATTCCTCCCACACTCCACAGATGTACAGGTTTGTAGATTAATTGGCTTCTGTAGATTGTAAATTGACCCTAGTGTGTTGGATAGTGCTCGTGATCGCTGGTCAAGTGCAGACATGGTCAGCTGAAGGGCCTGAGTCCCTATTTCCACACTGTGTCGCTAAAGTCTAAAGTTAAGTTTCAAGAATCGAGAACAGTCGGAAGACAGAAGCTGAAACGGATTGACAGAATTAGTGCGTGGATTGTGGACGATTAGGCTTAAACGGTCAAAGTAATTATATTTCTGTCAACCTTAACTCGGCAGCCAGCCTCAAATTCACTGAATAAATTAAAAAATAAATCAAAATATACCCTCAAACACTGGACATAATTCAGCGACAATGATAATAATTACAACAGTTTTAACCATCTGTGAATAAATCTTGTCATTGTCATGCTGTTAGTGTGGTTTTAAATGAGACGTTCTCCAGCTTTATGCAGGAGGAGTGTGATTTTATATTATAAGGCATTTCAACGCCTGACCCTGGAAATTCTATCACACACAACAATGTTTCTGTGTGCTGTGAAATAGAATTTAATCAAAAAACCAATCATGAGACATAGGAGAGACGAGGGAACCTGGGTCTGGTCCACCGCGCCTTCAAGGTCGGCTGCGGGAGACCCCTCCTGGGACACAAAGAAGACGGGCGGGGAGAGAGACGTCGATTCGCTGGTCAACCAAGGAAAGCGACGGCTGGAGGCCCGCAGAAACGCAGCTCATAACAACTAGAGGTGTGGACTGGACACGGGAAATGGCTCCAAAATATGGCATTGCCTGCATGCAGGACTGATCAGTGGACTATTACAACACAATTGCTAATTGGGGATGTGCTGAGGTATGGCAATACTCCACTGGACTGTTTATAAGAAGAGTATTTCACTGTGCGTTTGCACTTTGCACGTGAGACAATAAAGCAGCATTGAACCAATGAATACATAGGAGCGGAAATAAGCATTCCAGCCCATCGAGCCTGCTCCGCTCTTCCATCATGGTGCATCCATGTTTCCCTCTGAATCCCATTCTTCTGCCTTCTCCTTATAACCTTTGATACTCAATGACTTGGCCTCAAGATAGAGGTAGATTTATCTCTTAGGGCTAAAGGAATCAAGGGATATGGGGAAAAAGCAGAAACGGGGTACTGATTTCAGATGATCAGCCAAGATCAAATTGAATGGCGGTGCTGGCTCGAAGGCTGAATGGCCTGCGCCTATTTCTCTATGTTTCCACAGCTGGCTATGGCAATGAATTCCACAGATTCACTACTCTCTGGTGAAATAAATTCTTCCTCTTCTCCTTTTGAAAGGTAAGGCTCGGAGGCTGTGCCCTCTGGTCCTTGACTCTCCCGTAGGTGGAATCATGAGCTACACATCCACTCTATCTAGGCCCCAATAAGGCTTAATTCACTCCAAGGGTCATATTGGTTTCAAGTCCTGCTCACACTCGGTGGCGCAGCAGTACAGTTGCTTCTTGCAGCGCCAGAGACCCAGGTTCAAGACTGACTACGGGTACTGTCTATAAACTGAACTTTTACTTTTGTGTATTACATTACAGAGTACTATGTTTACAAATTCTGTTTTGCAGCTGCAAGTAAGAATTTATCTGATTAAATGTTATCTTTATATGCCTCATTGTCTTCATCCCCTAGCTAACTTTTTTCAAGTCAAGTCAAGTTAAGTTTATTTGTCACATACACATACGAGATGTGCAGTGAAATGAAAGTGGCAATGCTCGCGGACTTTTGTGCAAAAGACAAACAACAAAACAACCAAACAAATTATAAACACAATCATAACACACATATTCTTTTACATAATAAATAATGGAAGGAAAAGCGTTCTGTAGAGTTAGTCCCTGGTGAGATAAGCGTTTACAGTCCAAATTGCCTCTGGGAAGAAACTCCTTCTCAACCTCTCCGTTCTCACCGCATGGCAACGGAGGCGTTTGCCTGACCGTAGCAGCTGGAACAGTCCGTTGCAGGGGTGGAAGGGGTCTCCCATGATTTTATTTGCTCTGGAGTTGCACCTCCTGTTGTATAGTTCCTGCAGGGGGGCGAGTGAAGTTCCCATAGTGCGTTCGGCCGAACGCACTACTCTCTGCAGAGCCTTCTTGTCCTTGGCAGAGCAATTCCCAAACCAGATGGTAATGTTCCCGTGATGATTAACTATGATCTATTCTACATTTTCCTTGACTTTCATCGTCTTTGATATCTCAATTTTCACACCTTACCCTTCCATATCTCTGTGCCTCCCACTCCCCTGACTCTCAGTCTGAAGAATCATCTCGATCAGAAATCACCATTACATCTATTTAGAAATGCAGCCTGTCCCGTTGAGTTACTCCCACATTTTGTGTCTATCTTCGGTGTAAACCACCATCCGCAGTTCCTTCATACACGGGAAGAATTTCATTGTTCTGTTTGGGCCACATGACAATAAAACACACTTGACAAGCTTTGATACTCGTTTAATGTGAAGCTGCAGCAGGGCAACTACAGTGTTAAAGGAGGCTGAAGGGAACTGATCAAGTTTCCAACTGTTACATTGAAAATTGGCTGCATTACATCTCCTCCAGCCTAACTAAATGTACACTGCAGCAGCTTCTGCTTAAATCTTAGAGCACACAACAATGCCTTGGATGTAATCTATTACACATTAGTGCCGACGACTTTTAATGAATAATCAAGTGAGAAGTGTTCAGTGTCAGTGACGATCTGATAAATAATTCATGCCAACGCTACCAATGCCAGTGATTTTTTTTTCATTCTTAAGATCAAAAGGTAAAGCTTGTTTTTTTACCCCATATGATTCGCAACGTGGTGAGAGATTTGGGAAGTCATGACAACGTTGACAAGGGTCGTAATAAGTAAGGGGATGATTACATGCATTAAAATTTATCTCACCGAGTTTTTGATATGATTTCCTTTATATGTAAACTGTAACATGTTTACAGACTATATCAACTGAGGGAAGAATTTCTAAATCATTTCCTTAACCTACAACGCAACTAACCAGAGGAATTATATTTGCTGGTGGCGGTACTACAGGTTCACCACCGATTTTCTGGAAACTGGGCGTCCAGCATGTCCTTTAATCCAGACAAAATTACGAGAGAGCATTTGAAATCCCCCCAGAAGTCCCGCTGAAAATGTGGTGCCTGGGCAGCCGATCTCAAGTTTGAGGCTTGTGTAAATTGTCCCGAGTGTGTAGGATAGTCCGAGTGCACGGGGTGATCGTTGGTGTGTCCGGACTCGGTGGGCCGAAGGGCCTGTTGCCACACTGTATCTCGAAAGTTGAAAGTCTAAAGTCTCTCCGCTTGCGACTACTCTTCATGGATTCTCGCACTCTTGGGCAAATCTCCTCGAGGGCTGCTCAAGATCTGAACCGACAATCACTCTACATCTGGGACTCCTCGCTGTTCATCATCAGGCATTCATTACAGAGTGAAAGAGTCATACAGCATGCAAACAGGCCCTCCAGCCCAACTTGCCCATGCCAACCAACATGTCCCATCTGCACTAGTCCCACTTGCCTGCATTTGGCCCATATCTCTCTAGACCTGTCATATTCATGTACATGAATAAATATTTCTGAAATGTGTCATTGTCCAGGGTCACTCCCATTCTATGCCAAACACTCTCGTGGATGGACCTTGTCGAAGAAGCAGTCACTGTCTGGGGGTGGTCAATATCCAGAAGCAACCACTTTGTGTGTTCCTCAAATCAACCAAAGAACATAGTTTAGTTTAGTTTAATTTAAACAGCATGGAAACAAGCCCTTCAGCTCAGTGTCTGCGCTGACTTGCCATCACTAGTTCTATCCAACACATCAGGGACAAGTCACAGAAGCCAATTAAACTATAAACTATTTTTCTAAATGGGGAGAGGATCCAGAAATCAGAGGTACAAAAGGACTTGGGAGTGCTGGTGCAGGATTCCCAAAATGTTAATTTGCAAGTCGAATCGGTAGTAAAGAAAGCAAACACAATGCTAGCATTTATTTCAAGAGGGCTTGTATACAAAAACAGGGATGTAATGCTGAGGCTGGTAAAGCAGCATTTGGAATATTGTGAGCAATTTTGGGCACCATATCTGAGGAAGGATGTGCTGGCTCTGGAGATGTCCAGAGGAGGTTTACAAGAATGATCCCAGGAATGAGTAGATTAACCTAGTGTGTGTCAGCATTGAGCCTGTACTTGCTGGAGTTTAGAAGAATGAGGGGGGGGACCTCATTGAAATGTACAGAATTACGAAAGGTTTGGATAGAGTGGATATGAAGAGGATGGTGGGGAGAGTCTAGGACTAGAGGTAACAGCCTCAGAATTAAAAGCTCTTTTAGGAAGGAGATGAGGAGAAATTTCTTTAGTAAGAGGGTGGTGAATCTGTGGAATTCTTTGCCACAGAAGGCTGTAGAGGCCAAGTCAATGGATATTTTTAAGGCAGAGATAGATAGATTTTTGATTAGTACATGTGTCAGAGGTTATGGGGAGAAGGCAAGAGAATGGGTTTAAGAGGGGGAGAGATAGATCAGCCATGATTGATTGGCGGAATGGACTTGATGGGTCGAATGGCCTAATTCTACCCCTATCCCTTATGACCTTATGACAAATCAGCATGTCTTTGGAGTGTGGGAGGAAACTGGAGCACCCGGAATAAACCCACATGGTCACTGGGAGAACGTACAAACTCTACACTGACAGCGCCCGTAGTCAGGAAACTGGGTCTCTGGCGCTGTGAGGCAATAACTCTACCACTGCGCCATCGTGCTACCCACACTGTATGCCACTGCATAGTCTTGCTCTAAAGTTTCAAATTGCCCGTTTATTTTTAATATCTCCAAAAATAATTGACCACCCACTAATAGGCACTTTATATTTATTTTCCATCAGCATTTTTCTGCTTCCTGTATCGTACACTAACCCACACTTTTATTGCTTATTTAACTATCAGGGGACATCTTTCCACAACCAGTTCAAATGTGCAAAGCATGGGAATCTTCGGGGTGTGCGTTTTAATGAGCATCTCAAGCTGAGAAGACTAAAAATAATTGTGAGGCAGTATATACGTGCACACAGTTTGGCAACCCCATGAAGAATGAATGGTCAAATTCATCTGTAGTTCGCAGCTTGTGAAATACAGGAGGGTGGGCGGCAGGGTGGTGCAGTGATAGAGTTGCTGCCTCACGGCACCAGAGGCCCCGGTTCGATCCTGACAGCGGATGCTGTCTGAACAGAGCTTGTACGTTCTCCCTGCAACTGCACCGAGCGGAGGTGTATCTGCATCAGTGAGACCAAGCGTAGGTTGGCGATCGTTTTGCCGAACACCTCCGCTCGGTCCGCATTAACCAACCTGATCTCCCGGTGGCTCAGCACTTCAACTCCCCCTCCCATTCCAAATCTGGCCTCTCTGTCCTGTTAGGGAACATAATCTCCGTATTATGTTCCCTAAAGCCCTGCAATTTATTCAATCTCATCTGCCCATCAACTCCCTTTTGATTCTATTCCTTACACATTTTGGATAATTTAGAGCATCCAATTTAATCCATCTTTGGGATGTGAAAGGAAATTGAAGAATTAGGTTCAGGTTTAAAGATTGGAATCCAGCAAGATTTAAGCAGGAAAGGTGACAGAAACCCGATTTGCGCTGGTCACAAGTTAGCTTGCAATTCCCTAATCTATTTCAGTTGCAAAGCAAACCCTGACCAACATCATTAAAAACTCCATCGACAATCAATTACTGGAGGACTGAGACTTCACATTTGTAACAGTTTCTTTTTGGTAACATACTGATCAAATGAGAACAAATAACATGTTGTGAAACTTAGCTACATCTACATGTAGTTTCTGTGGTCAGATTAGTTTACAGCAAAGATCTTTGAGTATCTTTGGTTTACAGGGTGGCACAGTGGCTCAGCAGTGTAGAGTTGCTGCCTCACAGCGCCAGAGACCCAGGTTCGATCCTGGCTGTGGGTGCAGTCTGTATGTTCTCCATGTGATTGCATGGATTTTCTCCCACTTCCCTGCATGTAGGAAAAAACTGGAGCACCCGGAGAAAGCCCATACGATCACAGGGAGAATGTGCCAACTGGACAGACAGCTTTATTGTTGAACATAATTTTTGCACTTGTATCAAATGTCTTATCTTTTCAGACACAGTTGCCCATACATATACACACATGTACATGCAAACACTCGCTCATGCTCATATACATACATGTGAGCATACATAAACATACACACCCACACATACATACACATGCACATATACATGTCTGCGTGCACACACACATGTGCACACAAACACATATATTTATACACACACAATCATGCAATAGACGTTCAGAACTAAGTTGGTTTAAAAATGACAGTTTTGTTCTCCCCGCTGCTCATATGATCTGCTGATTTCAGGAACTGACTGCTGCATGGAGATCTGTAATCTGGAAGTCTGCTACCTGGCGATCATGTAATGTGCTGACTTCAGTAACCTGCTGGTATCTGCAGATCATTTCCACAGCTGTGCAGGAAAACTGTTGCAATTCAGGTCACTTCTGATCTTTAGCATTAGCCAGTGACCCAGAACTATATGAAAAGCACCCTTCAGAATCCAATCATGCACTGAGCATGCAGAATCAGAGAAATATCATGAATAATTCTGAGGTCCTCAAAACCCGAGCCACAAATAAGTACCGACTTAAACGAGAGATGGGCACAATTGGATGATTGATAAGAGGCAGGTGGTGTTACCTTCATTGCGGGAGCTAATAAATATATGTACAGTTATTTAAAGATGACCTACCAATAGCAGTGTCATTACTGTTACAAATTAGCCTCTGCACATTTTACTGCATTGACTGTAATCTCATCATTACTGCCGCAGTCATATCATTACAGCTACAAATTGCTCCCCATATATTATGTTGTGGGACGGATTCAACAGGGATGTCTTTTATAACTAACAAGATTTCACAATCGTGTATCTGCTGAACAGTCTTTTGTTCAGTCAACAAAGACTCACTGCTGGCCTTGTTGAAGGTAATGTTTTGGATCACGTTGTCATTTAAGACCTTTTGAAGACATAGATATAAGGTCTTTGCAATCTTTTGATTTCACCTTAAAATCTCAACATAGCAACTCTAAACTCCAAGTCCAACTAGATGGGGCTCTTAAAGATAGTGGAGCCAAAGGATATGGGGAGAAGGTAGGAACGGGGTACTGATTGGGGATGATCAGCCATGATCACATTGAATGGTGGTACTGGCTCGAAGGGCCGAATGGCCTACTCCTGCACCTGTCGTCTATTGTCTATTGTCCAAAGCACTGCTGTTTCCACGAAATGGATAGTTCCTTGCACAATTCTATTGCAGTATTTTCATCCTATTTTAAAACTCCATTGATACACATCTTTACACGTCAGTAAAGCCATCTTTCATATGTCATTAATTACTGCCGTCTGATGGAAAATTGACATATAACCAAAAAAAGGTATTAATTCACGTTGAATCACAAACCTCTTTCAGTTTATGGAGTGGGAATCACTATATTTTTGTGAAAACTATACCTCCAGATTGAAGGACAGTTTCTTCCTGGCTGTTATCAGGCAACAGAACCATCCTCTCACCAAATCGAGAGTGGACCTGACCCTTGGACTATCTTTAATTGGACTTTTCCCTACTTTATCTTGCACTAAATGTTATTCCCTTTATCCTGCATCGGTACATGGCGGCAGGATGGCACAGTGGTAGAGTTGTTGCCTCACAGCGCCAGAGACCCGGATCCAATCCTGACTACGGGTGCTGTCTGTACAGAGTTTGTTCGTTCTCTCCGTGACCGTGTTGGTTTTATGCAAGATCTTCGGTTTCCTCCCACACTCCAAAGACATACAGGTTTGTAGGTTAATTGGCTTGGTATGAATTGTAAATTATCCCAAGCATGTGTAGGATAGTGTTAATGTGCGGTGGTTGCTGGTAGGTGCGGATTCGGTGGGTCGAAGGGCCTGTTTCCGTGCTGTATCTCAAAACTAAACTACACTGTGGACGGCTTGAATGTAATCATGCACAGTCTTTTCACTGATTCGTACCATTTAGATGTAACATGTGTGCAATGTGTGTGGAATTTTGTGTATAGTTTGTGTGCAATTTATGTGCAATACTATGTGCAATCTGTGTGTGATTGATGTGCGATTTATATGCAATTAATGTATAATGTTTTTGTATGTTGCCTGATCTACGACGCTGCAGCCAGCAGGATTTTCATTGCACCTGCACATCACTGTACCAATGCATATGACAATAAACTTGATTTGATTTGACTCATTGAGGGGTTGCAAAGGGAAGCTTGTTCCTTGAAGGGACTGCACAAACATGTTTCCACATCTATTACAACAAGGACAAGGATATTGATGTTTCCATAACTATCATCTCTTCATTTTCAGGGGGTTCCTTCACTTATCTGCAGAAAGACCAGCACTCCCTCCACAGTAGATCCCATGGAAGGAAGGAACAGCAGATGCTGGTTTACACCGAAGATAGACACAAAATGCTGGAGTAACTCAACAGGACAGGCAGCATCTCGGAAGAGAAGAAATGGGTGATGTTTTGTGTCAAGACCCTTCGCATTCTCCAGCACTTTGTGTCTATGTCGAACGCTTCATTTGACTTCCATTTCACTTAAATGTGTCTCAACCAGTACAGAGAACAGAGATTAATCAACCAGGACGTTTTCCTGCTTCAATTAGTATCTCTGCATTCAATTTACAGTTTTTGATAAGATATGTTTAGAGGGATATGGGCCAAATGCAGGCAGGTGGAACCAGTGTAGATGGGGTATGTTGGTTGACGTGGGCATGTTGGGCCAAAGGGCCTGTTTCCACACTGTATGAATCAATGACTCTATAACTGAATTTTCTCATGTGTGGTGTGAGCCAAAAACTTTTGCAACATGGAGGTTTCTGAAAAAGGGAGACAGAGGCACAGATTACAAGTGCAAGTTAAGAAGTTACAGGGTTGTGGAAAAGGCACTCTATGTTACAACTGCATGACCATACAAAGCACAAAGGAAAGTGTCCCATCAGGACCAAAGCCATATCGAAGGGTTCATCAGTCACAGGAGCAGAACTAGGCCATTCGACCCATCGAGTCGACTCTGCCATTCAATCATGGCTGATCTATCTTTCCCACTCAACCACATTGTCCCCATAACCTTTGAAACCCTTACTAATCAAGAACTCGTCAATCTCCACTTTAAAAATACCCAATGACTTCGCCTCCACAGTCATCTGTGGCAATAAATTCCACAGTATTACCATCCAATAGGTGGCGCCAGCAATGGCCGCCTCGCCAACCGTCTGTCTCATTCCTTCCTTCTTAGTTGTTTTTTAGTGTGTGTTAAATGTATGTTTTAGTGTTCTTTAGCTTGTTTTACGTGGGGTGGGGTTGTGGTAAACTTTTTTTAATTCTCTTACCTCGACGGAGATGTGATTGTTTTCCATATCGTATCTCCGTCCACGCTGCGGCCTAACATTGAGTTGGTGGCCTCTGCTGGAGACCGACTTTGCTAGCTCCAACCATGGGAGCCTGTGGACTTTAACATTGTGAAGCTCACCATCCCTGGTCAGAGACTGACTTCGGGAGCTCCAAGCCGCAGGGACTTCGACCGCCAGAACACGGGAGTTTCGATCACTCCGATGTAGGAGTTTCGATTGCCCCAGCGCGGGAGCTTCCATCGCCCCAACGCGGGGGCTTCCATCGCCCCAACGCGGGGGCTTCCATCTCCCCAACGCGGGAGCTTCCATCACCGACTGCGGGAGCTTCCATCACCCCAACGCGGGAGCTTCCATCTCCCCAACGCGGGAGCTTCCATCTCCCCAACGCGGGAGCTTCCATCACCGACTGCGGGAGCTTCCATCACCCCAACGCGGGGGCTTCCATCACCCCAACGCGGGAGCTTCCATCACCCCAGCGCGGGAGCTTCCATCGCCCCAACGCGGGGGCTTCCATCACCCGACTGCGGGAGCTTCCATCACCCCAACGCGGGGGCTTCCATCTCCCCAACGCGGGGGCTTCCATCACCGACTGCGGGAGCTTCCATCACCCCAACGCGGGGGCTTCCATCGCCCCAACGCGGGGGCTTCCATCACCCCAACGTGGGGGCTTCCATCACCCCAACGCGGGAGCTTCCATCGCCCCAACGTGGGGGCTTCCATCACCCCAACGCGGGAGCTTCCATCACCCCAACGCGGGAGCTGCGGGAGCTTCCATCACCCAACGCGGGAGCTTCCATCACCGACTGCGGGAGCTTCCATCACCCCAACGCGGGGGCTTCCATCACCGACTGCGGGAGCTTCCATCACCCCAACGCGGGACTGCGGGCTTCCATCACCCCAACGCGGGGGCTTCCATCACCCCAACGCGGGGGCTTCCATCACCCCAACGCGGGGGCTTCCATCACCCCAACGCGGGGGCTTCCATCGCCCCAACGTGGGGGCTTCCATCACCCCAACGCGGGGGCTTCCATCACCCCAACGCGGGGGCTTCCATCACCCCAACGCGGGGGCTTCCATCACCCCAACACGGGGGCTTCCATCACCCCAACGCGGGGGCTTCCATCACCCCAACACGGGGGCTTCCATCGCCCCAACGCGGGGGCTTCCATCACCCCAACGCGGGGGCTTCCATCGCCCCAACGCGGGGGCTTCCATCACCGGGGGCTTCCATCACCCCAACACGGGAGCTTCCATCACCCCAACGCGGGGGCTTCCATCACCCCAACACGGGGGCTTCCATCACCCCAACGTGGGGGCTTCCATCACCCCAACGCGGGAGCTTCCATCGCCCCAACGTGGGGGCTTCCATCACCCCAACGCGGGAGCTTCCATCACCGACTGCGGGAGCTTCCATCTCCCCAACGCGGGAGCTTCCATCACCGACTGCGGGAGCTTCCATCTCCCCAACGCGGGAGCTTCCATCACCCCAACGCGGGGCTTCCATCTCCCCAACGCGGGAGCTTCCATCTCCCCAACGCGGGAGCTTCCAGCCCCCACACGGGGAGCATCCAGCACCCCAAAGCGGGAGCTTCCATCACCCCAACGCGGGGGCTTCCATCTCCCCAACGCGGGAGCTTCCATCACCCCAACGCGGGGGCTTCCATCACCGACTGCGGGAGCTTCCATCACCGACTGCGGGAGCTTCCATCACCGACTGCGGGAGCTTCCATCACCCCAACGCGGGGGCTTCCATCACCCCAACGCGGGAGCTTCCATCACCCCAACGCGGGGGCTTCCATCACCGACTGCGGGAGCTTCCATCACCCCCACACGGGAGCTTCCATCACCAACTGCGGGGGCTTCCATCACCCCAACGCGGGGGCTTCCATCACCCCAACGCGGGAGCTTCCATCACCGACTGCGGGAGCTTCCATCACCGACTGCGGGAGCTTCCATCACCCCAACGCGGGGGCTTCCATCACCGACTGCGGGAGCTTCCATCGCCCCGACTGTGGAAGGCTTGACTGCCCCGATTGCAGGAGAATAAAGAGGAAATAGATTACACTTTATTGCCTTCCATTCCAGTGAGGAATGTGGGGAATCCGCTGTGGTGGGTGTTTATGTTAACTTTTATGTAGTGGTGTGTCTTGTTGCATTCTTTAGTATGACGAAACATTCGAGGTTCACTGCACCTTAATTGGTACACGTGACAATAAACTGATCTTTGAACCTCTGACTAAAGAAATTCCTCCTCATCTCCTTTCTAAAGGGACGTCCTTTTATTCTGAGGCTGTTCCCTCCGGTCCAAGACTCTCCCATTCGTGGAAACATCTTCTCCACATACAGTCTATCCTGGCCTTTCACTATTCGATAAGTTTCAATGGGGTCTTCCCTCGTCCTTCTAAACTCCAGCGAGTACAGGCCCAGTGCCGTCAAACGCAGACCATACATTAACCTAATCATGCTCGGGATATTTCTCATGAACATTGGGGAAGAGAGAGGGTTGCAATTGATATGGGATGGTGATGGGGAAGGTTCTGTTTCACAAATTGAAAGTAGGGGTCCAGGACAAGAGGGGATTGGGGCGATCATACAGTTGTGGTTTCAAGAAGGCAGGGATCGATATTATGATTAGCGGTGGGGTGGTGGGTGGTTGAAATGTAGGAGGTGAGAATGATGGGAGCATCATGAGAGGGTGGGGGAAGTAAGCTTGAAACTGAGGAAGAGATAAAAAAAAAGGAAAAATGGTGAGTGAATCCTTGCGGATTCCACGGGTCTCTCAAGGAGCCATTGTCTCTGTTTAATGAAGGTCATATTTTCTTGAATGCAACTCCAGGACCTCCACTTATTTTCTGGCAACTGGTGATCCAGCACCTCCTTAAATCCAGACAAAATTACGAGAGTGCACTTGAAACGTCCCGCCCGGAAGTCCCCCTGAAAATGTGGTGCCTATTCCGATTGGTGCAACCGATCTCAACCTCATCGGGACTTTGGCGGCCGATCAGCAGGATTAATTTGCCCCCTGCGGTCGGGGTCCTGGAACTCCAGCCTGGTCGGAGCCGGCAGATCCGTTCTCATAGCCAACTTCCGCGGCCGAGTTTGTGGGCGGACCGTTCCAGTATCGTTGTACTCCTCCCGGAGGCCGTGACCTCTGCTGGTCTGGCAAAACAGATAATCCAGATAGGCTCTGGAACCAAGGGTGTCGGAAAATCGGTGGTGGACCTGGTGTCCAAAGGTTCAATATTGAAAGTTACAAACAAGAGGTTAAATAGGCATTTGGCTTCCAATTGGCATCAACTGTGCTTGATGCTAATGACCATCCTGGTTTTACCAGAATGTATATAGTCTATCTCTCGTGAGCAATGAGCACCTCTTCAGCTACCACTTTGAATATTCAGGCATTTATATTTTACTTGAAATGCGACCATCATGTTATCAAATGCCAAGTTGTGGAAAATATAAATCAAAATGAGGTATTAAAGCATTATGTTTTTTTCTCACAGAAAAGTTTAATGACAATAAATAGAACTCAAAAAAAAATTTACATTTTCTTTTACTTAAATGTGTTCAAGGACATAATTTTCATAAATGCATGGGTGGAAATTTTTTGTGCGTCTGCTAAATTTAAATATAAATTCAGATTAGAAATAGGTGCCTCGGAAGATAAGTGATGTAAATGGTATTCGCAGATTCAAGAGATTTTTGGAAATAATTATAGGAACTGAGGGATTTGATGGAAAGTTGTTTTGTGGTGGAAATTAATGTTTGCTTTCATGTGCTTCACTGTCGCACTAAAGATTGTGTGGGATTGAGATGTGGGGGAAGATCAGTACTTACCACTGGCTCACAGTTAACTCCAAGTCAAGTGTGGCACAGTGGAGCAGAGGTAGAATTGCTGCCTTACAGCACCAGAGATGCGGGTTTAATCCTGATTATGAGGGCTGTCTGTACAGACTTTGCACGTTCTCCCCGTAACCTGCATGCGTTTTCATCCCACGCTCCAAAGACGTACAGGTTTGAAGGTTAATTGGTTTTGGTTACATTGTAAATTGTCCCTAGTGTGTGGAATAGTGCTAGGGTAGGGGTTATCTGTGGGGCATGGTGTTGGTCGGCACAACCTCGTTGGGCCAAAGGGCCTGTTTCTGAGCTGTATCTCTAAACTAATCTCTGAAAGTCATACAAAATATTTGTCCACGCCAACAATAAAATAATTTGGATGGAGCGTTAATGTTAAGACATAAGCGATCAGCAGATGCAGGGAAAGATCCATTGAAGAGAATGTATTGATTTAGTCCGGCATCACAATCATCGTTGTTGGGTAATGGATTCCAACAAGTCATGAATCAGCCATTTTATCAATATAGTGTGAGGCATGCAGGCGTCCATAGACAGGTGCACAATCTATCAACTCACCACGAACCAATACCAGGCAAAATGCAAAGACTCTAAAGCCTGAGAGAAGCAATATTCAGGTCTATTTGACAGCTCCACAGGTAAAAAACAAAAATGTGATTATATTTAGTTTGTACCACTGTAGGACCAATGCACAAAAAATGTCTGCTCCCAAGATCCGCAGCAGTGCAGACTTCAACAGTCAGTTTAACATTTCACTGCAATTTAATTTTTAGCTTTAGAAATATATTGCGTGTAAACAGGCCCTTCGCACCACAGAGCTCGTGGTGACCAGCAATCACCCCCCGTACACAAGCAGTATCCGACATACTAGCAACAATTTACAATTTCTATCAAAAGCATTTAACCTACAAACCTGCACGTCTTTGAAATGTGGGAGGAAATCTGAGCTCCAGGAGGAATCCCACGCGTTCACAGGAGGAACGTGCAAACTCCGTCAGACAGCACCCGTAGTCCGGATCAAACCCGGGTCTTTGGCGCTGTAAGGCAGCAACACTACCGCTGCACCACTGTGCTGCCTCCTGATGCCAAGACCATATCTTATCTGCCTGCTCAGAGGTGGCACGTAAAATTGTCATTTAGAATTATAAATTGTCCGCAGTGTGTGAGATAGTGCTAGTGTATGGGGTGTTCATACCACTCACTGCACACTGTGCCGCCCTATTGTGAGATTTTCCAGTGAAACGCTTCTGGTGCCTAACATTTACCACAACATATCAATGGAGAGTTACCACGGCTACACTGAGCATTTGAAGCTTTATTCAGGTTTAGATTAGGGTTGTTATTGTCAGGCGTACTGAGGTACAGTAGAAAGCTTTGTTTTGCATGCTATCCAATTAGATCATATAGTACTGTACACATATACAATCAAGTCAAACTCAAGTACAATATGGAGCAGTAGAGTCATACAGAGTGGAAACAGGCTCTTCTGCCCAACTTGCCTATGCCGATCAACATGTCCCACCAACACTAGTCCCACCTGTCTGCATTTGGCACATATCCTTCTAAACATATTCTATCTATGTACCTGTCCAAATGTTTCTTAAATGGTGTGATAGTGCCTGCCTCAACTACCTCCTGCAGCCACTCATTCCACAAACCTTCTGCCCTTTGTGTAAAACGTTGCCCCTCAGGTTCCTATTAAATCTTTCCCCCTTCACCTTAAACCTATGTACTCTGGTTCTTGATTCCCTTACCCTGGGTAAAACACTCTGTGCATTTACCCGTTCTATTCCTCTCATGATCCTACGCACCTCTATAAGATCGCCCCTCATTCTAGGTATGTTACAAAACCTACCTGAATCGTGGCTGAGCATCTGCCCTACCCAGTGTACGCGATTTTGGCGCTGTTTAGAGGGGGCGGGTTTAAAACGCGATTTTTACTAGGCTGTTCCAATCGAAAATGTTCAGCCTAGTAAATCATTAACGGAAAATCGCTGAAAGACCCCGTCGCAAAAGGTATTATTAGTTTTTATGGCCTTGTATAATATTTATAGTAGTTTAAAAATCACTCTATCACTCCGCAACCTCTCGCAGCCCCAGGGTTTTATAAAGCAAACAATTAAAGGTATGTACCTTATTTTTACATTAAATGGGGCTTGTGTATAACCCTGTTTATAAAGTTTTCTATAGCGAGTAGCTCATTTTGGGCTCTTTATATCCCGCAGTATTTTTCTGGGCACTTGAGGGCACAAATCCAGCGCAATGTGAACGTTCTAAACCAGCGCGTTCACAGGAACCCACTAGAAAGCCGATTTAAATTGACTTTAATTTACAGCAAATGAACACTAAATTCCTTCCATTTGGCCTATAAATTGATGTAAATGAGATTTAAAAATCATGTTTTATTGTGAATTATTTGTGAATATTATTTGGACACTTGGGCTATTTAAAAATGTTAATCATTTATTAAGAAATGGATAGATGTTTAGATCTAGGAATTGAAGTTTGAAATTATCTACAATTGGGTAACTAACTAATTATATGCTTTAATTTCAGGTCATCCAAGTAAGATTATTTTATATTTGTTTCAGAATGCTTCAATCTATGATAACTGAAAATTTCATTCAGTTCTCTTAATTTTTAAGAAGGCTATGGGCTTTTGACTGTCCACGATCACAGCTTTTTTTGTTATGTCCATAGAAAATCAATAGGGAACAAGATGCTAATTTCCGAGTATGAAAATGGCCATAACTTTTTTATTACTTGAGATATGAAAGTGAATTAGGTGTCAAATTAAACTTATTGTTATGCTTTATCTGATGGGATAAATTGCAGACTTGATTTTTTAAATCTCAAAATTTTGTAACATTGCTACTCATTCTCCTGCACTCCAAGGAATAAAGTCCGAGCGTGTTCAACTGCTACCTGTAGCTTAGTCCCTCGAGTCCTGATATTTGTGGATATTTATGCTGTGTGCAATTAGTTTAGTTTAGAGATACAGCGTGAAAACAGGCTCTTCTGCCCCAGAATGGCACCATTCGGCGCCGCTGTTTCGGCGCCTCCGTTTTGGGGTGTTAGAGTTAGGGTTAGGGTATGGGTTAGGGTTAGGGTATGGGTTAGGGTGCCACAGCGGTGGGCCAATGGAAACCAATTTCCAAACTTGTTAACATAAAGGTGATCTCACTTGCAATATCCTTGGCATAGGAACTTCTTGCAGAGGGTGATGAATCTCTGGAATTCACTATCCCGGAGCATTGTGATGCATGGAACACTTTTATTTATCCGGAGATATTTACAGAGGTTATGGTTAGGGTTAGGGTTAGGGTTAGGGTTCTGATGAGTACAGATATTATAAACGGAGGTGCTGAAACGGCAGCACCAAAAAGTACCCAACCCCTTCTGCCCACCAAGTCAGCACCGCCCACGCTGTCACAGGGAGAACGTACAAATTCCACACATACCGCACCCGTAGTCAGAATCGATCCTGGGTCTCTGGCAATGTAATGCAGCAACTCTACTGCGGCACGGCCATTATTTCAGTAAACCACTATATATTTCAATCTAAAATATTGTAAAGATCTTGCCAGTGATGCTGTGAAATATTAGAATATCAGAAAAAAAATGTGACATGTAATTCACAGAACATGGTTACTGACCAAGATTTGCAAATTAGTACTTACCTGGAGATCCCTTCTTCAACTTGAATAAGATACATTAAGCCCAAAACAATCTCCTTCTGTGCCATAAATTTAGCTGCACGGCTTCATGCACCATCTGAAGTTCAGTTGTCTTACTTTTGCATTAACATTTCCTGTTATAAATTCTATCAATGGACTTTCAAAAGGTCACTTGATAAAGGCCCGCGCTGAACATCAATCACCGTTCACACTAGTTCTATGGTATTCCACTTTATCTTCCACTCCCTGCACACTAGGGGCAATTTACAGTGCACCAATTAACCTACAAACCCACACATCTTTGGGATGGGGGAGGAAACTGGAGTATCCGGAAGAACCCCATGCAGTCACAGGGAGAATGTTGAAACTCCTCACATACAGCACCTGAGGTCAGGGTTAAACCTGGGTCTCTGGCACTGTAAGGCAGCAGCTCTACCAGCTGTCCCACTATGACTTTGGATTATGGACCTGCATGATGGAGATCATAATTCTATCAAATTAATTTCTGTATTTCTTCAACAAGAGTGGACTCGATGTGCAGCGAGTTTCTATGTTCCCCCTGAGACCACGTGGGATTTATTCTGTTTCCTCCCTCATTCCAACATTGTGCAGATTTGTAGGTTAATTCGCTTGTGTAAAATTATCTGTGGTGTGTAGGACGCAAAAGTGGGAAGGCATAGAACTGACGTACGGGTAAGAGATGGTAGACAAAAATGCTGGAGAAACTTAGCGGGTGAGGCAGCATCTATGGAGCGAAGGAAATAAGCAACATTCAGGTCGAGACCCTTCTTCAGACTGGTAAGAGACGGTCGGCGCAGACTCGATGGTTTGAAGGGGCCGTTTACACTCTATATGTCTAAACTAAACCAAAAACTAAACTCAACTTCTTAATGTTAAAAACAAGGGTCAAACTATGCAAATTAATGAGTCATTCCATCAAAAAATCACACTTGTGATTAAATCCTCTTTAAGGGCCTTCATTAATATATTTATTTGAAAGCCTCAAGATCCTCTGAGAGACTGGATGTGTGGCTGATTTATTTATGCCAATTAGGCCATAGTCATGGAGAGATAAAGCATAGAAACAGTCTGCACTGATGAAGCACTCATCTTGACACTAATCCTACCCTGACCCATTTTATTCTCCATCTAAATACTACCACTCGTTGACAAACCCAGTGCCCAATTTACCTACCAACCTGTATGTTTTTGTCACGTTGTGTGAAACTGAAGCTGCCAAAGGAAACCCACGTCACAGGAAGAGCTGGAAAACGCCACACAGGCAGCAGCCGCGGTCAGGACCAAATTCAGGCTGCACCTGAGGTCGGCACTGTGGCGCCACAACTCGTGGGTTCGATACCGACCTCGGGTGCTGTCTATGTGGAGTTTGCACATTCATCCCTGTGAGCACTTGGGATTTCTCCGAGTGCTCCGGTCTCCTGCAGGTTTGTAGGTTAATTGGCCCTCTGTAAATCGTCCCGAGTGTGCACAATGCTAAACTGGACTTACATGGAACTAGTGTGTGGGTGATCGTTGCTCACCGTGGATTCAGTGGGCTGAATTGCCAGCTCAGTTGCCATGCTGTATCTCTAAACAAAATAATCTTAACCTCATTGCACCTTCCTGCTTTAGGTGTACAGCCCTGAGTCCTGCACTCCACATCTCTAGTGAGTGGATGGATCCTCACACGAGTTAACATAAAAATAGCCCTAACGGGTGACCGATGGTCGATGCAGCCTCTGTGAGCCGAAGGCCCTGTTTCCTCACTGTATCTTTCAATCAAGAGAAACAAACACTTCAGAAGGTACAACATATCAAACATCCTAGAATGTGTTAAAACCATTCAGAAAATGTGTTAAAACTTCTGCTGAGCAATAATTTTCTTTACGATAAATTTCTGAGGCATACAGTTTATTAGTTATTTCAATAATGGGGTAATGGACAAATTTGAACATATGGCTTGGGGGTAAATGGGAGACCATGTGGCTTTCTGCATGTGTTAACACTCTGATCTCCCACCCAGCACAACCAGTAGTTAATTTTCTTAAAGGTACACAAAAATGCTGGAGAAACTCAGCGGGTGCAGCAGCATCTAAGGAGCGAAGGAAATGGCCAACGTTTCGGGCCGAAACCCTTCTTCAGTTAATTTAATTTTCTTGAGTCGGTTTTGCTACAGTCAGTTTTGCCGGCAAGTCCCTGACAATATCTTTTGCCTACACGTGTGTCAAATTGTACGGACAGCATCTCTTATTTCACTTGGGCAGCCTACAACCCAGTGGTATGATTATAAATATCTTTCATTTCAAGTGAAACTTGCATTTCCACCTGGTTAACCGACAGCCCTGGACGGACGGGACACCGGTCCGGAGCAGTGGAGTTAGCGCTTCTTCTCTGCGCTGGCTGTAAGCCTGGGCCGCCACTGCTCCGGGCCAGTGTCCCGTCAGTCCAGGGTCTCCCCGGACATCTCCAGCCACCCCTGGACAGGGATGGGACAATTGGGAGTGGACGGGGACGGTCCAGTAGTAATTCAAAAGCGCTTGCAATGCTGGAGGCCTGGGTTTCGATCCTGACTACGGATGAAATGCAGGTTTGTATACATGCAGCAGAACAGTTTCCGAGAATGTTTATCACGATTGACCTTTGACAAATCCCATGATTCCTTGCGTTTTTCAGAATACCGAACTCACTTATTGTTCCTGATATTTGTTACCTATAAATTTCTCCAGTGATAAAGAGGAGGAACATTACATGAATTGCAATGCAAATGCAGAATCCATCTAATTAGATTTCAGAACATTATTGCAGCAGCAAACTTCAAATTCAATATTCCTACTTCATTCCTTCTCTTTACTTGGCTGTGGAGTGCTTAATGTGACAATCAGGTCAGGGAAAAGAAAATCACAAAAATGCATTACAAGCATCTAATAAATAGCTGGCAATAGCTTTGGGCAAATAATTCAACTTCCAAGTTTTCAACCAAAGAGAGTCTCTTATCTCACTAAGAAATGTCTTATCCTGCATTCAATTAATACTGCTCAGCATAATAGTTGCTTACCATTTTAACACCCATTCCCATACTATCCCATTTCTATTCAGGGCCTCCTCCATTGCCAGGGTGAGACCACACACAAACTACACCTTGTATTCTGCTTAGGTAGCTTAAAACCTAACGGTATGAACTTTAAGTTCTCCAATTGTAAGTAATTAAACTAGGAACGACCCCTCCCCTTTTCCGACCCCTCCGCCCTATTCCCCATGTGCCCCCACCTGGACTCACATCTCAGACTCCCCTTCCCCCACCACCCCTGACCCCTTCTTTCTATAGTCTTCCTCTAGCTTCACAATTCTCATCTATCCTTATCTCACACTTTTGTCTTTTCATCTCTGGCCTAGGGTCAAGGAAAGAGCATGCACATCGCGGCCCTGTTTCCACCAATTTTTCCACCACTATGTACAAGAAGCACAAGAAGCGCAAGACACCATTGTATGCAAATGCTGAGAAGTGTGTTCAGCTCTGGCTAAACAATTTCTAATCTTGTGATGTGGACTCGATAAGAAGATCTCTGGCCTCTATCCAACCATCTGCCTATCAGACCACCCTCCATCTTTCCAGGGTACACAAAAATGCTGGAGAAACTCAGCGGGTGCAGCAGCATCTTCGGAGCGAAGGAAATAGGCAATGTTTCGGGTCGAGACCCTTCTTCAGAAGAAGAGTTTTGGCCCAAAACGTTGCCTGTTTCCTTCGCTCCATAGATGCTGCTGCACCCGCTGAGTTTCTCCAGCATTTTTGTGTACCTTCAATTTTCCAGCATCTGCAGTTCCTTCTGAAACACCTTCATCTTTCCAGTATCCACCTATCACTTGCCAAGCTTGGCCCTGTCCCACCTCAATAGATTTCTCCATCCCTCTCCTCCGGCACCACAATTGGTCCGGAGAAGGGCCCTGACCTGAAATGTCACCGATCCATGTTCTCCAGAGATGCTGCCTGACCCTCTGAGTTACTCCGGCACTTTATGTCCTTGTTTATGACAAAATACTTAATGGCTTTCAGTCCAATATTTAATCCCATTTCCTCACTGTACTGTTGGGAATGGTATTTATTCTCACCTCTGTATGCATGCATTTTCCATCACAGATAGTTAGTTTATCTAGTTTAGAGGTAAAGCAAGGAAACAGCTCCTTCGGCCCACTGAATCCACACCAACCCGCAGTGATCCACGTACACTAGCTATCCAAAACACCAGAGACAATTTACAAGTTTTACCAAAGCCAATTAATCTACAAACCCACACGCCTTTGGAAATTTTGAAATTAGACAATTTAGACTTCAGAGATACAGTGCAGAAACAGGGCCTTCGGCCCACTGAGTCCGTGCCAATGAGCGATCACCCCGTACACAAACACTATCCTGCACACACTCAAGACAATCTTACCAAAGCCAATTAACCTACAAATCTGTATGCTTTGGAGGGTGGCAGGAAACTAGAGAACCCGGAGAAAACCCACGTGATCACAGGGAGAACATACAAACTCCGTACAGACAGCACCCTTGGTCAGGATCGGACCAAGACCTCTGGCACTGTAAGGCTGCACCACTGTGCTGCCAGAGAGACTCCACCCTGTGTTTGAAATTTGCCCTCATTCTTGAAATGATTAATAAAATGTATTTCTCAGAAATTCATCAAATAAAGAAAATTATTGTTCTTGTTGAATTAATGAATGCCGTATCAATTTAATTCCATAACTCCTGCATATCCTTTGCACATGATTATGATGTGACACAGTATCGCTTCAGTTTCAGAGTCCTGGGTTCGAGTCTGAAGAAGGGTGTCGACCCGAAACGTCACCCATTCCTTCTCTCCAGAGCTGCTGCCGGTCCCGCTGAGTTGCTCCAGCTTTTTGTGTCTATCTTCAATCCTGACCTCAGGTACACACACTCCTTGTGACTGAGTGGGTTTTCTCCGGGTGCTCTGGTTTCCTCCCACATTGCAAAAGCATGCAGGTTTGTCGGTTAAATGGTCTCGGAACAAATTGTAAATTGTCCTGAGTGTGTGGGACAGTGCTAGTGAACAGGTTGTTCTTGGCTGGCAAGGATTCGGAGGGCCGAAGGGCCTGTTACTGTGCAGCATCTCTAAAACCTAAAGTCTAATTTCAATCTTAAATGGTCAAGCCCCAATGAGTCTATGCCACAGGGTTAAACCCACCAAACAAACTCCATCCTGTTACATTGTTCTAGGATCCAATATGTTGCAATCACGTCTCCCAGTCTTGGAAACTCTATTGCGTGTGGCCATTTTTACTGAAGCTTTCTTCAAAGGGCAACACGTCATCCCACTGAAATAAAGCAAGATATCCTTTCTGAGGGGGATGCGAGTCTTCAGAATGGCTGAAGATGCTTAGCTACTTGGTATGTTTGTGTTTGAGATCAATAATGGTTGGGCCAAAGGAGGATATGTGAATCAGGCATGTGAGTGGAGCTTAGGCAGAGGATCAATCATGATCTTTTTGACTGACAAAGCAAGCTTGAGGGACTAAATGGCCTACTTTTGTTTCTTATACGAGTATGTACTCTTATCTCAGAGATCATGGTTAGCTTGGAGCAATTATGATTTTTCAGAGTTTGCTGAGGAAGTTTAAGGGCCCGTCCCACTTTCACGACCTAATTCACGACCTTTTTTACTCGTGGACATTTTTCATCTTGCTAGAAAAAACGCCCGACCTACTTAATGCCACGAGTACCTAAGACTAGCATCACGACCTGCTGCCACCTACCTATGACCTCCTACGACCTCGTGACGACCATATTGTGAGTATGAGTCAAGGACAAACTCAGCAGAGGTCGTGAATTAGGTTGTGAAAGTGGGACAGGCCCTTCAATTATTTATTTGGGTTTCTTTGCTGAATTATCTTTTACTTCGTTCTTGTTTCAACCTTCCAGGAGATGTAGCATTTATTTCGAGAGGGTTTGTATACAAAAACAGGAATGCAATGTTGAGGCTCCATCCGGCGTTAGTCGGGCCGGTTTGGGAATATTGTGAGCAATTTTGGGCCGCATATCTGAGGAAGGATGTGCTGGCTCTGCATAGGGTCCAGAGGTTTACAAAAATTATCACAGGAATGAGTAGGTCAACATATGATGAGCGTTTGATGGCACTGGGCCTGTACTCGCTGGAGTTTATAAGAATGAGGGGGAATCGCATTGGAACGTACAGAACAGTGAAAGGCTTGGATAGAGTGGATGTGGAAAGGATGTTTCCACTAGTGGGAGAGTCTAGGACTAGAAATCATAGCCTCATAATTAAAGGATGTTATTTTAGGAACAAGATGAGGAGGAATTTCTTTAGTCAGAGGATGGTGAATCTGTGGAATTCTTTTCCACTGAAGGCTGTAGAGGCCAAGTCAGTGGATATTTTTAAGGCAGAGATAGATAGACTTGATTAATACAGGTGTCAGAGGTTAGAGGGGAGAAGGCAGGAGAATGGGGTTAGGAGAGATAGGTCAGCCATCATTGACTGGCAGAGCAGACTTGATGGGCCCAATTCTACTCCTACTTATGATCTTATGACCTTCTGAAAGTTGCAAGAGCTCTTGCGGCCTTTTGTGATCAGGCCTTAAACCATGTATTTACACAAGCAGGAATTGCCAACAAGCTTGCGTTCATGGCTCCATCTGCTTACATTTCTTTGTAAAGCTGCTGATCATGCAAATTTCCTGGTAGCCTCCAGCTTAAACTCACTTCAAACTGCAGGAAATGTAGTGTTTACGCATCTATCTGCATTTCCACAGAATAAAGTCGCCGCAAACTTGGCTGAAGATTCAAACAGTAATCCACCGATGATTAATTAATCTGTGAAAAATGCCCGGCAGCTTCAAATTTATGATCCATATGTATGAATTTCCGACCAATCTCCTGTAAGATTTAGTAAGACAGTGAGGAATGGCAAGACAATTATTTTACTTCAGTGGCAGTGAGAATATATTGCTTTCACTCATCCTTGAATTCACACCAGGAGACTTGTTTCTTTTTGCTTCAGAGGACACACCGTAAACACTATGGGGAGTGTTATATTTTCAATTTTGTTCCATTACTAACAGCAATTGTCATATTAGACACAGATGCCCAGAACACGCTCTCTGGTTGGTGATAATCAACAATGGGAAGGATTAGCTAAATCACTTAGTTACACGTGATCCATATACTCCCTGTATATAGAAAGGCCTCTTAAACACCACTATCATATCTGCTTCCACTGCCAGCCCTGGCAGCACATTCCAGGCATCCTTCAATCTCTGTGCAAAAAAACTGCCCCGCATATCTCTTTTAAACTTTACCCCTCTTGCCTGAAAGCAATGATATCTAGTCTTTGACATTTCCACCCTTGGCAAAAAAAGGTTCTGACTGTCTATCCATGCCTCTCATTATTTTATACACTTCGAACAGGTCTTCCCACAACCTCTGATGTTCCAGAGAAAACACTCCAAGTTTGTCCAACCTTTCCTTTGCTTACCTCACCTCTTCACTTGGGTGATACGGTGGCACAGCAGTATAGTTGCTGCATCACAGCGCCAGGGTTCGATCCTGACCTCGGCTGCTGTCTGTGTGCAGTTTGTACTTTCTCCCCATGACTGCATGGGTTTTCTCCGGGTGCTTTGGTTTCCTCCCACATTCCAAAGACGTGGAGGTTTGTAGGTTAATTGGCTTCTGTAAAATTGCAAATTGTCTCGAGTGTGTAGCGTAGTTTTTACTGAAGCCAATTTATATACGAACCTGTACGCTTTTGGAGTGTGGAAGGAATCCAGAGCACCCAGAGAAAACCCACGCTGTCACATGGAGAATGTACAAATTCCTTACAGGCAGTACCCAGAATAAGGATCGAAACTGGATCTCCGGTGCTGCAAGGCAACAACCTCCGCTGCATCACTGTGCCGCCCCGTAAAGAGCTCACGTGAAAAGCACCCGCAGAACATCCACATGGTCTCTTAACTGCATGCACATAACCCACAACCCTCCATTATCTGCATATCCATGTGCCGATCCAAACAGTCTTTAAAATGTCAGGTTGGCTAAGTGGGAGTTAGGGTCAATGGAAAACATGACAGGAGAAGATAGAAGGGAGAACGGATGGGGATGTGCAGGAGATGGATGGGAGATCGGGCTGGCAGTAAGTTATTCTGGTCGTCCCGTGAACCGTCGTCCCTCTCCTCACCTAAGCCCTCTTCAGTCCTTGTTCCCCAGAGGGGCGGCTCCCACAGCCGACCTTGAGGATGTGAAAGGTAAGACCCACCAGTTCCATATCATTCCTCATGATGGCTTCTACCTCTACCCTTGACCAGCATCCAAATAATTCAAGCAAACCCCTTGAAAAAACTTTTGTTTAATATCTACGTTTATTGACAAGAAACAAGTTTATGTTGTTTAATTTGCCACCAAAAAAAAAAAACCAGGGCCATTATTACTTCACTGCAGAGGTAGATTTATTATTTTCACTAATGTTAAAGTACAGTTTTTACAACAGGTCATAAAAATTTATGTCTCATTGCTGCAAATGTTAGGTTATATAATGGAATTTAAATGCATGAACTAAGTGTTGACTCTTAATTCTTCTCTTAATAGCATTTTTGCTGGAACCTTTTTGAAACGTGGGCGTATTTATCATTGATACATGGCCTGATAAATTGTGCATTTAAAGGGATATTTAAGTGACATTTAAAGGACATTTAAGCGGGTCAAGTGACATTTGTGGAGGAAATGTACAGATGACGTTTCAGATTGGGACCCTTCTTCATACCGATTGGAGAAGAGGGGGGAGATAAAGTTGGGAAAAAAGGGCAAGTAATAGGTGGGTCAAAGCCTGGCAAACAATAGGTGGAAGGAGGAACTGTAGATGCTGGGTTTACACCGTAGATAGACACAAAATGCTGGAGTAACTCAGCGGGTCAGGCAGCATCTCTGGCGAAAAGGAATAGGTGACGATTCGGGTCGAGACCCTTTTTCGGACTGAGAGTCAGGGAGGGGAGAGGTATGAAAAGGTTCAGAACAAATCAGAGCCAACACCAATGTCCAAGGAGACAACAATGGAAATAAACTTTCAGAAAGAGTTGAAAGCTCGGGAATAATTTAACAAGTGGGCACGACAGTAGGTGAGCCTCTATCAGCTGGGATGTAGGCTGTAGCAAAGGGATACGGACAATGATTTAGCTTTCTCTCTGCAGGCCTCTCCTCTCAATTAATTTAATTAATTTTTTGTTGTCTTTTTCTATCCTGCACTGTGGGGAGCAAAGTGGTGCTGCAGCAGAGTTATTGCCTTCGAGCACCAAAGACTCGGGTTCGATCCTGACTAGTCAAGTCAAGTCAAGTCAAGTTTATTTGTCACATACACATACGAGATGTGCAGTGAAATGAAAGTGGCAATGCTCGCGGACTTTTGTGCAAAAGACAAACAACTGGTGCTGTCTGTACAGTGATTGCGCGTTCTCTGTACGACCACATGGGTTTTCTCCGGGTGCTCTGGTTTCCTCCCACACTCCAAAGACGTGCAGGTTTGTAGGTTAATTGGCTTCTGCAAATTGCCCCCAGTGTGTAGGATGCGAAACTGGGATAACCTATAACTAGTGTGAACAGGTGATCACTGGTCGGCGTGACCTCGGTGGGCTGAAGGGCCTGTTTCCACGCTGTATCTCTAAACAAAACTAAACTGAAGGCAAATTGGCTCCTCTGCCCAGCTGCTATTTTATGGTTCCTTGAAATGGTAAGCAGACATAACAATTGGTGGGTTGCTTCAATATAATGATGTACCATTATACTCCTGTAAATGGAAAGCATTTGAAATATTGCATTGTAATGGTACACAATACAACAGTGCAACATCATGGTGGTCAGATTGCAAATGTCTCAACCGGCATGCATTGGATAAAGCTTCTGAAGAAGGGTCTCGACGCAAAACGTCGCCCATTCCTTCTACCCACAGATGCTGCCTGTCCTGCTGAGTTACTCCAGCATGTTTTGTCTATCTTCAGACTCACATATATGCATTATCCAAAGTTTTAAGCGCCGTCCAAACAATGGCAATAGTGGCAGAATATCTCAGGAGAATAAAGTGGGTATAAGTGTTAAGAAAGACTGCAGACTGGAATAGTCCTGGCAACCAGAAAGAATATGATTGTTGGAAGTACAACCACAGGTGAAAGGAACCAGTGGGTCAACACCATTTTGAAGACACCATTCCATTTGTGGCAATAGAAAAGCTGCATGTTATGTAACCAAGTTATGTAGCCAAGGGAAAGAAATGAATAAGGACTCCTTGCTCAAATAATCATAATGCAGTGTGTTGCAACATGGGTTGCTGAGGACTAATGAAAAGATGTATCTAAATGGTTGTGGTAAAATGCAGGAATGGATTCTAAAGAAAGGTTGATCAGATTATCAGGCTGGCATAGTGGCAGAATGGTAGAGTTGCTGCCTTACAGTGCCACAGACCCAGGTTCATTCCTGACCTTGGGTGCTATATGTATGACGTTTGTACGTTTTCGCTGTGCCCGCGCGATTTTCTCTGGGTACTCCGGTTTCCTCCCACACTCAAAAGATGTGAGGGTTTGAAGGTTAATTGTCTTCTATAAAATTGACCCACGTGTATAGTATAGTGCTCGTGTTCGTGGTGGTTGCTGGTCAGTGGGCCGAAGGGCCTGTTTGCACGCAGTATCTCCAAAGTCTAAAGTCTAAAGATTAATTAAATAAATGTACTGAGAGATGCCTTATGGGGTGCAAAAAAAGTTATGACAAGCATGTTAGGACAAAAGTTCAGTAAATTCTAGCAAATCCTACATAATCTAAGACAACAACTTGAAATGTGCATCCAACAAAACTGCTAAGACTTTGCAATCTGTCCTTTATCATGCCCTGGGCTATCATTGCACTCTGGAGTAGGTGAGGAAACTCATTGGGAAGCACAAAAGCATACTGCAAGGGTGAGGGGTGAACAAAACTTACAGTACAGTTTGGTCTACATTGATATTGTTAAACTGTTTCACACAGTACGTTACACATGAGAACAAACCAATTAGTTATTGCCACCACAAGAATATAAGCCATCCCCAAGCCTTCCTATGCATCATTTAAACTCTCATTGGATTAAAAGAGGACATATATCTTCAGCGTAATGTCATTTAAAGTAAGAGCTTCCACTGATAGAGAAGAAGTAAGATATATTTGTTGATAACCTGAAATATAAATGGTTAAAGGACAGCACCACAGCACATTTAGTGCAAGATAAAGTCTGATTAAAGATTCAAGAGGCAGGCGACAAAGTTGCTGGAGCAGATTGATGAGAGAAATAAATTTATCACAAAATGAAAAGACAACATTGAAAACCCAAATCAATTTTTCTTTCATTGCGTTCTTAATCAAATATTCACCTTGCATTTTAAAACTGTTAATTAACATCTGATAATTATTCTTTCAAGGATTTCGAGACCATGAGCAGGCAACAAAGAGGCTTTTTACTGTATCGCAGTACATGTAACAATAATAAACTAAATTAATTTGCACTAGTTAAAAGAAAAGTACTCCTAAATTACAAGTCAGGATTGTTAGTGGTGTGCTTGCGTGCTTGCGATCTTGTGTCTGTCTGTCTCTGTCGGTCTATGATCTTCTGTTGTGCTTGTGTGTGGCTTCATTTACTCATGCATAGCATTAACTGAATTTATTCTAAAACATGCAAACAAAAGCTTTTTATTTGTTTCTCTGTACACATTAAAATAATAGAC
Source organism: Leucoraja erinaceus (assembly GCF_028641065.1). Lineage (NCBI taxonomy): Eukaryota > Metazoa > Chordata > Chondrichthyes > Rajiformes > Rajidae > Leucoraja > Leucoraja erinaceus. The sequence continues at coordinate 88,332,136 of NC_073381.1, forward strand.
CAATACCAACGTGTGTCCTCGTGTGTCTGTCCATGTATCTGTGTATATGTGAGTGTCAGTCTTAATCTGTTTGTAATTATTGGGCAGCATAATGGTACAGCGCCAGAGACCCGGGTTCCATTCTGACTATGGGTGCTGCCTGTATGGAGTTTGTTCCGATGGGCCTATTTCCACATTGTATCTCTAAAGTATCAAGAGATGTCCTTGAATCAAAATCCTCAATCTTTTGCAGATGCTGGTTGATCAAGGAAAGATACAAAATGTTGGAGTAACTCAGCGGGTCAGGCATCATCCCAGGAGAACATGGATAGGTGATGTTTCGGGTTGGGAACCTTCTTCTGAAGAAGCCTTCTTCAGTCTCAACCTTTTGCTGAGAGCTCACTGCAATACCATTAAGATTTGCAGTTGTTTCCTTTTTAATTGTCTTTTTTCTTTAACTGAAAAGTCAATTTTATGAACCCCTGCAAAATCTCAAATAAATGTTATAATCGCAAGTTAAATCTTCCTATCTTAATTTCCCTCCTATCAAAGGTGGATCGTGTTCCCACTTCCTTCATATCCATGCTTATATCTGAGGTAAAACTAGCTTTATAAATTAAATATAATTGATATATTATTTATCACCTTATTTTATTGTGCACTATCAGTTTTCCTTTCACCAGAAAGTCCTTTTACGATATGAATCAGAAAGTGAGTAAAAATTCCTGGGAGAGATACTGCATCTTATTATTTGGGAGATTTATTGATCCTCAGTTAGGTACAGACATATAATCTGATTTAACGTTACTCCTGACATCGCACCAAAAAAGATCTCATTATGAGAGGATGTATTAAAAACGCAATTAATGCGACTTTGTGATCAAACAGGGCAGTGTTTTGTATAGTGTGGTACAGTAATACATCAAGCAATAAGATTTAGCAGCAGATTGAGACCAGAACAATTGACTCTGGGCCAAACAAAATGAGATCATTCCAGTTGACTACATTTACAATCATTGTCCTTGTGAAGGGAAGATCTGAAACTGTGTGGACCAGATTAGAAATGATCACTACCAGTATCGCATCTGACTTACCTTCTCAAACCAGTTAGTCAAAAATGCTGGAGAAACTCAGTGGTGAGGCACAGTGCTAGATTTACGTATAAACTAAACAAGCTATAGCTTAGGGCCCCCACTTTCTAGGGGGCCCCCCGAAAAAATTGATGGGCCTCGAGGTCTAGGGGGGTCTCCGGCCAAGGCAGAACACCTATCGTTCAACTCTGGGCGGCCCCCCTCTCTATCTCTCTCTCTCCATCTCCTCCCGCTATCCGTGTCCGGGCCGCCGGGCTCCGCTCGCTCCTCATCCGCCGGCACGGCAGGCCGTCTTACACATGCGCACAACCACGGCCAGCACATCATCAGCCGCCCTGTGCATGCGCACTGCAACGGCAACTGGTCGGCACTGGGCACTTTCTCCCTCGCTTTGAATTGTGGGAGATTTGGCCGCCATGGCTGTCCGGTCGTTGGGGGCCTCACAAGTGGAACAGCTTAGGGCCTCTCTTCATCTAAATCCGGCACTGGTGAGGCAGCATCTATGGAGTGAAGGAATAGGTGACGTTTCGGGTCGAGACCCTTCTTCAGACTGATGTGGGGGGGGGGGCAGGAAGAGGAAATGAAGAGGCGGAGAGAGTAGGCTTGTGAGAGAGCGGGGAAGGGGAGGGGAAGGAGGGAGAAATGGTGAACTACCTGAAATTGGAGAAGTCAATGTTCATACCGCTGGGGTGTAAACTACCAAAACTAAAACTAAATATGAGGTGCTGTTCCTCCAATTTGCGGGGGGACTCTGGCCATGGAGGAGGCCCAGGAGACAATGGTCAGATTCAAAATGGGAGGGGGAGTTGAAGTGCTGAGCCACCGAGAGATCAGGTTGGTTAATGCGAACTGAGCGGAGGTGTTGGGCAAAGCGATCGCTAAGCCTGCGCTTGGTCTCACCGATGTAGAGCAGTTGACACCTGGAGCAGTGGATGCAATAGGTGAGATTGGAGGAGGTGCAGGTGGCATTTCTCTTCAAAATAACAAACACCAGTGGCAAAATGGGAAGCAGTGTGATTAAGAACAATAGTGGGCAACACATTGGTGCAATGTTAGAGTTGCTGGCTTACAGTGCCAGAGACACGGGTTTGATCCTGTCTCTGGGTGCATGTTTTGTAGCATGTACTCCATTTCCTTCAGCATCACCAGGAAACTTGACAATCCAATGAAAATAACATGAATGTTGAATTCTCCAAATCTATTATTAAGGCACACCCCATCCCATTTTTTGCTCTTCCCCTTGCCCTTGCACAATCCCCTTTTTTTCCTGACACCTCTTCTCAAACCATACTACCCACCCCCCCCATCCCCCCCCCCCCCCCCCCCCCCCCCCCCCATTCCCTAGCTTTATCTCACCCTGTGACTTACACTATTAGAGTCAGAGTGTCTTAGAAACAAAGTAAAATAGAAACACTGGAATTTAGAAGGATGAGGGTGGATCTTATAGAAACATATAAAATTATAAAAGGACTGGACAATCTACATGCAGGAAAAATGTTCCTAATGTTGGGCGAGTCCAGAACCAGGGGCCACAGTCTTAGAATAAAGGGGAGGCCATTTAAGACTGAGGTGAGAAAAAACTTTTTCACCCAGAGAGTTGTGATTTTGTGGAATTCCCTGCCACAGAGGGCAGTGGAGGACAAATCACTGGATGGATTTAAGAAAGAGTTAGATAGAGCTCTCGGGGCTAGAGGAATTAAGGGATATGGGGAGAAGGCAGGCACGGGTTATTGATTGGGGACAATCAGCCATGATCACAATGAAAGGGCCGAATGGACTCCTCCTGCACGTGTTTTCTATGTTTCTATGTTTCTATAGGTTAAAGAGTAGGCCATTTGGCCCTTCGAGCCAGCACCGCTGGTCATCCAGAATCAGTACCATGTTGCTGCTTTCCCCCCATATCTGTTGATTCCATTAGCCCTCAACTCTCTCTTGAATACATGTGCATTGGTCTGCACTGTCTTCTGTGGCACAGCATTACACAGATTCACAACTCTCTGGGTGAAAAGATTTTTCCTCATCTCAATCCTAACTGGCTGACCCCTTATTCTGAAACTGTAACCCCTGGTTCTGGACACCCCCAGCATCGGGAACATGTTTCCTGCATCTAGTGTGTCTAATCCCATAATAATTGAATATGTTTCTATAAAAACCCCTCTCAACCTTCTAAATTCCAGTGAATACAAACCCAGACGGTCGATTCTTTCATCATATGTCAGTCCCGCCATCCTGGGAATTAACCTGGTGAACCTATGGTACATGTCCGCAATAGCAAGAATGTCCTTCCTTAAAGTTGGAGACCAAAACTGCACACAATTTTCTTGTTACCTGTATTCAAAGAGTCATACATTGTGGAAACAGCCCTTCAGGCCAACGTGCCCCACTAACTCGAGTCCCCTAGCCTCCATTTGGCCCATATCCCTCTGAACCTATCCTATCCATGTACCTCCTGAACTCTTCCTCCCTCCTTGTTTCCTTTTTGTCTCCCTTAGTCCTCTTTCACATCCTTTTCTCACCCTTTTGTCTCCCTTTCATCTCCAGCCTTTATCCACCCATATGCAAATCCCCCCAAAAACCCCTGACCTGTATTCACCAGACACATGCCAGGCTTTGACCATACCTTATCTTTCTTCCAGCTTTCACTACCCCACTACAATCAGCCTGAATAATCCATGTCCTCTGGAGATGCTGCTGAGTTATCCCAGCACCAGCACCAGTTATTTTATTAGACTATAAGACTTTGTCACAAGGTCACGAGTGATAGGGGTAGAATTAGACCATTTGGCCCATCAATTCTACTCCACCATTCAATCATGGCTGATCTATCTTCCCTTCTTAACCCCATTCTCCTGCCTTCTCCCCATAACCTCTGACACCTATACTAATCAAGAATGTGTTCTTAATTAGATTGTTAGGGGTGGCACAGTAGCGCAGTGGTCGAGTTGCTTCACTTTGGGTGCTGTCTGTATGGAGTTTGCATGTTCTCTCTGTGACTAAAGTGAATTTTCTCCGGGTGCTCTGGTTTCCTCCCATATTCCAAAGGCATCCAGGTTTGTTGGTTAATTAGCTTTGGTTAAAATTGTACATGGTTCCTCGTGTGTGGGATAGTGCTCATGTATGGGGTGATCACTGGTCGGCGTGGATTCGCTGGGCCGAAGGGCCTGTTTCCATACTGTATCTCTAAAGTCTGAAGACTACATATTTTTAGGTTCAAGTCTTCTTATGCAAACTTGAGCTCATGAGTTAATTTACTCCTAGGATATTTCCAATATTCTCGATCTGTTTTGTAGTGCTCTTTTAAAAAATAATCTCACTAGTTCATGTTTACAAATTGCTTTTCTATGACACTCACTCTTCTCTTTCATTAACCACTTGCCCCACTTTGGAATTTATTGCTGTTTATTTCTTTGTATATACTGTAGCTCTTGGAGCATCACTCCTTGGCCTTGAACAAAGATTTTAACCTGATGAATAAGATGATTGTAATCAATATTCATCCCTGTAATTGGCTGTCAGACTGCAGGAAACCGAGTGGTGCGCTGACAGAGAATTGTAAATATTTTTCCTCTCCCTCGTAACTCTATTATACTTCTGATACAGCAACCAAACTATGGAGCATTTGCTTGATTTGGAGAAATTGTTTAGCTGCCAAGTCTGGGCTTGGAGTCATAGAGTCGTAGAGTGATACTGTATCTAAACAGGCACTTCGGCCCAACTTGCCTACACCAGCCAACATGTCCCTTCTACACGAGTCCCACCGGCCTGCGTTTGGACCATATCCCTCTAAACCTGTCCAATCCACGTACCTGTCTAAATGTTTAATTAAATGTTGCGATAGTCCCTGCCTCAACTACCTGTTCCGGCAGCTCGTTCCATACACCCACCACCCTTTGAGTGAAAAAGTTACCCCTCAGGATCCTATTAAATCTTTCCTCTCTCACCTTAAACCTAAGTCCTCTGGTTCTTTGATTCCCTTACTCTGGGCAAGCGACTTTGTGCGAATACCCGATCTATTCTTCTCATGATCTTGTACACTTCTATACTTACAAAATTCTTAAGGGGTTGGACAGGCTAGATGCAGGAAGATTATTCCCGATGTTGGGGAAGTCCAGAACTAGGGGTCACAGTTTAAGGATAAGAGGGAAGTATTTTAGGACCGAGATGAGAAAATTATTTTTTACACAGAGAGCGGTGAATCTATGGAATTCTCTGCCACAGAAGGTAGTTGAGGCCAGATCATTGGCTATATTTAAGAGGGAGTTAGATGTGGCCCTTGTGGCTAAATGGATCAGGGGGTATGGAGAGAAGGCAGGGATGGGATACTGAGTTGGATGATCAGCCATGTTCATATCGAATGGCAGTGCAGGCTCGAAGGGTCAAATGGCCTACTCCTGCACCTATTTTCTATGTTTCTAACCTTATCATCCTGCTCCAGAGAATAGAGCCCCAGCCAGCTCGACCTCTCATATAACTCAGGCCCTCGAGTCCTGGCAACATTGTTGTACATCTTCTCTGCACTCGTTCTAGCTTGACATCATCTTTCCTACAACATGGAGCCCAGAACTGAACACAATATTCTAAATGCGGCCTCACCAACGTCATATACAACTGCAACATGACTTCTCAACTTCCATACTGGAATGCTGCGATTTGGAGCTGAAAGGGTCGGAAGGGATCTCCAGAAATTCTGTGTGACGGCAATGATATTAATATTGGTGAATTGTAGTGGCAGCATAGGGGAGAAGATGTGGTGCAATGGCGCAGCGGGTAGGGCAGCTGCCTCACAACGTCAGATACCCCCCTGGGTTCAATCGCGACTGAGGCCCTTCGGCCCACCGAACCCACGCCGATCATTGATCACTCACCCTCACCAGCCCACTTTCATACCTCTGGTGCTGTCTGTGTGGAGTTTGCACGTTCTTTCTGTGACTGCGTGGGGTTTCTCCGGGTGCTCCGGTTTCTTCCCACATCCCAAAGACGTGCGGGTTTGTAGGTTAATTGAGTACCTGCCTTAACTACTTCCTCAGGCAGCACATTCCATATTCCCACCATCCTCTGTGCAAAAAGGTCACCCCTCAGGTTCCAATTACATCTTTCCATTCCCTCTTTAAAAATATCTACTTCCTTGAAAGTCCTTGAAACTGAGCTGTTGTTATCTATCAACAAGTTTAACGGTTTCAGAAGGCTTTGGAAATTAATAATTAATTACTCTCTGAAGTCCTTTGTTGCCTGTGGTTCGAATCATAGAAACAATTTTTTTGTTAAATACCATCAGTGTTTAGAATCAATTTAATATCACGTTGTTTCATGTTCATAACTTAGGCCATTCGGCCCATCAAGTTGACTCCGCCATTCAATCACGGCTGAGCTATCTTTCCCTCTCAATCCCATTCTCCTGCCTTCTCCCCAGAACCCTTCTTTCTTACAGGGTTATCTGTGGTTAGAGAGAAATCCCACAGCAATAAAATAATCTCAGGGACGAAAAAAATCTTTGTCCTGCATCGTTGTTCAGTTCCCTTTGATTACCTTGGTTGCATCGAACACGTGGTAAGTTTGTTGGAGGCTGCAGACATGGCAGTCCAGGCGGAGTTCCTCATCTCATCATGCACGTCATTTTCAGCTGGCATTTCCCTACTGCTTTCATGACCAAAGGTAATTGGATCTCAGCAAGTTCCGTGAAGAGAAGCAGAGACCTGTTCTGTGGAGAGGTGACAGGTCCAGCCTCCTGAGGCAGGTCAAGGTGAACGTGGATATCAAGAGGCACGAGAAGCAAGGAGGGTCGGAGGGTGCGGAAGGCAAGATAATGAAGTAGAAATGCACAGAAGAAGTCATTGGGGAAATGGCTATGGTTAAAAAATGAAATGGCATAGGGGGTGAGAAATACTCCAAGGGTGTTGTTCTGTTGTGTTATGTTATGTGCCTGTAAATCTGTCGTAACTAAGAATTTAATTGTTGCAGTTCATATCCAGTGCACATTGCACATAAATATTCTTGGCGTTTGGCTCTTCTGGCCAAAGGCAGGCTCGGGTGTCCACTCTCCTCCTTTCACTCTTGTTTGTTGTAATTGCTGCTACAATTAATTCAGCTTTCCTTTTCTTGCTCAACCTGCAGGCGTTTGAAATGATTCAATGGCCCCAATCATCTAACTTACGTGTGTTAATTTATCTTGCCTTTCATTCCATTGGGTCTGAGCTTGGCGATTTCCAAAATTAGTTTAGTTTAGTTACGTCCCAGTTACCACTAAATGACGTCAGATATGCTGATACTTTGGAGAGGTTGCGTAGCCTGGGGACTTTATTCTTTGGAGTGTAGAAGGCTGAGGGGTGATCTTATAGAGGCATCTAAAATAATGAGGGGAATGGATACAGTGAATGCACAAAATCTTTTACCCTGGGTAAGAAAATCAAAATCCAGAGGACATAGAGGTGAGGTGAAAATCAAAATCCAGAGGTGAGAGTGGAAAGATTTAATAGAAACATTTAATCTGAACAAGGGTCTTGACCCGAAACGTCACCCATTTCTTCTCTCCAGAGATACTGCCTGTCCCGCTGAGTTACTCCAGTATTTTGTGTCTATCTATGATATAAAGCAGCATCTGCAGTTCCTTCCTACACATAACAGGAAGATTTATGGACTGGACTTTGCTGCCTTCCCCCACAGTGGGAACCATTGTGGGGGGATGTTTTTATGTTTGTTGTTAAATTCTTAATAGTTGTGTCTTATCTTTATTTGTGTGCTGCAATGGCAAGTCAAATTTCACTACACCAATTGGTGTATGTGATAATAATTGTCCTTTGTATCCTTTGTAATAGAATAGTGAGAGTCAACAATTTCACACAGAGGATGGTAGGTATATGGAATGAGCTGCCTGAGGTGCTAGTTGAGGCAGGGTCTATAACAACATCTAAAAGACACTTGGACAGGTGCAGTGGCTTGTGCAGTGGCTTGCAAACACATTTTTCATTACCCCTCAGAGGATTTTTGTTAGAGAACATTAGTGAAAATGCAGCAAATTTTTTTCAAAACTGAAAACGTGCAAAAGGATTCACACACCTAAATAAAACAGTGTCATTGCCTGAGAAAAGTTGTAGAGAAGTTTAAAAGCAGTGTTAGTATAAATTATGAAGGCCTCAGAGGTTTGTTAAAAAATTATCCCAAGCTTTGAACATCTCACGGAGCACTGTTCAATCCATCATCCGAAAATGGCAAGAGTATGGCACAACTGCAAACCTACCAAGACATGGCCGTCCACCTAAACTGACAGGCCGGGCAAGGAGAGCATTGATCAGAGAAGCAGCCAAGAGGCCCATGGTAACTCTGGAGGAGCTGCAGAGATCCGCAGCTCAGGTGGGAGAATCTGTCCACAGGACAACTATTAGTCATGCACGCCACAAATCGGGCCTTTATGGAAGAGTGGCAAGAAGAAAGCCATTGTTGAAAAAAAGCCATAAGAAGTCCCGTTTGCAGTTTGCCACAAGCCATGTGGGGGACACAGCAAACATGTGGAGGAAGGTGCTCTGGTCAGATGAGACCAAAATTGAAGTTTGGGCCTAAATGCAAAACGCTATGTGTGGCGGAAAACTAACACTGCACATCATCCTGAACACACCATCCCTACTGTGAAATATGGTGGTGGCAGCATCATGCTGTGGGGATGCTTTTCTTCAGCAGGGACAGGGAAGCTGGTCAGAGTTGATGGGAAGATGGATGGAGCCAAATACAGGGCAATCTTGGAAGAAAACCTGTTAGAGTCTGCAAAAGACTTGAGACTGGGGTGGAGGTTCACCTTCCAGCAGGACAACGACCCTAAACATACAGCCAGAGCTACAATGGAATGGTTAAGATCAAAGCATATTCATGTGTTAGAATGGCCCAGCCAAAGTCCAGACCTAAATCCAATTGAGAATCTCTACTTGAAAATTGCTGTTCACAGACGCTCTCCATAAAATCTGACTGAGCTTGAGCTATTTTGCAAAGAAGAATGGGCAAAAATTTCAGTCTCTAGATGTGCAAAGCTGGTAGAGACATACCCCAAAAGACTTGCAGCTGTAATTGCAGCGAAAGGTGGTTCTACAAAGTATTGACTCAGGGGGGCTGAATACTTTTGCACGCCACACTTTTCAGTTTTTTATTTGTAAAAAAAATTGAAAACCATGTATCATTTCCCTTCCACTTCACAATTATGCACCACTTTGTGTTGGTCTATCACATAAAATCCCAATAAAATACATTTACATTTGTGGTTGTAACGTGACAAAATGTGGAAAGGTTCAAGGGGTATGAAAACTTTTGCAAGCCACTGTAAATGGATAAGAAAGGTTTCAGGCAATAGGGGCCAAACGTGGGGAAACGTGGCTTAAATGAGACTTTTGATTGGTGTTGATGTGTTGGGCCAAAGGATCTGTTTCTGTGCTAATGTTTCTCCAATGGTTGAATTGAACTGTTCAAATCAGTCTGAAGAAGGGTCCTGACCTGAAACGATATCTGTCCATTCTCTCCACAGATGCTGCCTGACCCGCTGAGTTACTCCAACACCATGTTTTGTAAAAGCAGCATCTGATTTGTAAAACCAGCATCTGCACTTCCTTATTTCTATATAATTTCAATCGTTCTCTGTTCACTGTTTTTTGAATCAAACTGATTAAATCACTGAAGAGGGGGTCGTGACGTGAATCGTTGTCTGTCCATTCCCTCCACTGATGCTGCCTGATCTGCTGAGTTCCTCCAGCACTTTGTGTCTGGTGTCTCTGTTCAAATCGGTTGCAGACTTTGAGCGATGCAAAAGAGGGCGGCACGTGGCGCGGTGGTTACTACCTTAGAGCACCAGAGACCATGTTCGACCCTGACTACGGGAGCTGTTTGTATGGAGTTTGTCCATTCTACCTGTGATCGCTTGAGTTTTCTCCGGGTGCTCCGGTTTCCACCCACCCTCCAAAGCATACAGGTTTATAGATTAATTGGCTTTGGTGAATATTGAACATCATCCCTCGTGTGCAGAATAGTGCTAGTGTGTGGGGTGATCGCTGGTCGGCACGGACTCGGTGGGCCAAAGGGCCTGTTTCTGCGCTGTATCTCTAAACTCTAAGGCCATGGAGCTCATGTTAGCTAAGAGCAGGTTTGAATGACCCTCTGTATCTAGACTGGATGAATGAGGTTGGGCCAGACTGTGAGTGGTGATTTGGGCAACAGACTACAACCCATATCAAGTATTGGGTATGAATTCCAATATTCAACAGACCTATTCCCTCTGTGCTACTGTCTATTAGATTGTTGAAACATCTCAAATTCACAAATGATCACTCTCCTCAATCATTTAGTTCGGCATAGTGGTTCAGTGGTAGAGTTGTGCCTCACAGCACCAGAGACCCGGGTTTGATCCTGACTATGGCTGCTTTCTGTACGGAGTTTGTACGTTCTCCCTGTGACCACGTGGGTTTTCCTCGGGTGCTGCAGTTTCCTCCCACCCTCCAAAGCATACAGGTTAATTGGCTTTGGTAAAATTGTCTTTCGTGTGTGTTGGATAGTGTTTGTGTAAAGGGTGATCACTCATTGGCACGGACTCAGTGGGCCGAATGCCCTGTTCCCGCACTGTACTGTATCTCTAAAGTCTAAATTCTCGTGTTTTCAGTATTTCCAGCTTACATTATCACCACAGAATCCTGTGCAGTTTTAATTATATTCATTTTAAATTAACGTATTTCTAAAATTAAGCTCCCTATTTATAGCCTGTGGTTATAAGTTGCAGCATGATACATGTCCAGATTGAAAGACTATAAAATGAATAGTACATGTGTTTATTCTTGATGCTTTGCCTTTGTGACTCCTGCAGTTTCCAATTTGAACTTGAGGGTGCCTGGTGTGTAAAGAGAACTCTCCTTTCAGGTCGTTCTTAAAATAAATTGGTTGGGAAAATGCAGCCGTGCTCCAGAATAAGCTGAGGAGCATCTAATACAAATACACAGCATGGAAGGCATGCGTGTTTGCTCTCTCCAGCACTGGCAACATCATCTTTATGGGGAGAAGGAGTGGGTGACAAAGAAGGGTCTCGACCTGAAACGTCACCCGTTCCTTCGCTCCAGAGGTGCTGCCTGTCCCGCTGAGTTACTCCAGCTTTCTGTGTCTATCTTCGGTTTTAACCAGCATCTGCAGTTCTTTCATACAGTAAACATCATCTTTATGATACTAATTAGGAATGGAGGCAACGGCTCTAACGGGTCTTTCTGCATTGTAAAATAGCGACTCTTGAGGGCTGTTCTGTACACTCTGTACTAACCAGGGGACTGTGCCCTCTGTAAGGGGATAGTCTTGCTGAGCTGTATGCAGACAATGTATTTCACTGTACCTGGTGCACGTGACAATAAACAAACCATTGAACTGATCAGGAAAGAAAATTATGTAATTTAAATACTAACATTTTCCAAATACCCCGTGTCAGGATTGATGGCAAATGAAGCGTTTCATGGCCTGAGTGTTTTCAAAATGAGTTTGATGCGCATTATCTTTTGTCCCCTTGCAATAAGTAAATGAAGAGGCATTCACGCTTGGGCAATTCCTATGGGGCTTTGCAGACGGGGATGTTTTTAATTTCCTACTTATCAGATTTCTTCAGCATGCGCTGAAAAATCTTTACTCCTTCAATGCCCTTTTATCAATCAATGTTGCATTGAGCTGGAATGCTCGTGTCCATGCTAACCATCAACTACCTGTTTACATTAATCCTACATTGATCCCCCATTGATTCTGTACTGTATTTCCCATTTCCCCACACACATTCCCATCAATTCCCCTCAGATTCTACCTCACAACCACATCCTACGACCAATTTAAAGTGGCCAACTAATCTTCCGACCCACACAACGTTGAGATGCGGGAAGTAGGCAGTGGATATAGCATCAGTCAAGAATGGTCTCAGCCCAAAATATCACCTATCCATGTTCTCCAGGGATGTTCATAAGTTCACAAGTCATAGGAGCAGAATTAGGCCATTCAGGCAGCCGAGGTTACTTCACATTTCAATCGTGGCTGATCTATCATTCCCTCTCAACCCCATTCTCCTGCCTTCTCCCCAAAACCACTGACACTGGTACTAATGAAGAATACCACCAGGGGGCGCTGTACGATGGCTTCTTCGTCAACGGTCTGTCTTCATCTTTTTCATTCTTTGTGTTCTTAGTTTGTTGTAAAATGTTTGTTTTAGCTTATCTTTAGATTTTTATTTGTGGGGGGTTATGGGGGGGTGGGGGGAGGTGGCGAGGGAACTTTTAAATCTCTTTCCTCTGACGGGGATGCAACTTTTCAGTTTTATCTCTCCATCCGCACTGTGGCCTAACATCATGGAGTTGGCGACCTCGTGTTTGGGACTTCTAGAGCTCCAACGGCGGGAGCCTGTGAACTTTAACATCTCGGAGCGGGCGATTAGGGACCCTGGTTCGGGACCGATATCGGGAACTCCAAGCCGCAGGAGTTTAGACTGTCCCGATGCGGAAGCTTAGACATCCCCGACATGGGAACTCGATCACGGGCTGCGAACAGTTCAACTCCCCCGACCGCGGGAGAAAAGGAGAAATAAGATAAGACTTTATTACCTTCCATCACAGTGTGGAATGTGGAGGAGCCGCTGTGGTGGATGTTTATGTTAATTTTTAATTTAGCTGTGTGTCTTGTTGCTTTTTTGGTATGACTGTATGGCAAACAAAATTCCTCGTTTGTTGCAAAACTTACTAGGCTAATAAATTACGTTTATGATTATGATCTCCGCTTTAAAAGTCCCCAATGACTTGACCTCCACAGCCATCTGTGGCAATGAATTCCACAGATTCACCACCTGCTGGCTAAAGATGCCACCTGGCCGCTGAGTTACTCCAGAATTTTGTGTCTTTAAAAAAAAAAAAATCAGCATCTGCAGTTCCTCGTTTCTATGTTATCACATCCCAACATCAGTGCAGGTCTTTTCATGAATCATTATTCTCAATTGAGAAAGATATCTCCACCAAGGGAGGACAGACTCAGTGTTTACTCTTCAGGAGAGATATTTGAGGGCATGGAGGCAACAGATCTGTGAAAGATCAAAGGAAGAGAGACGGAGAAAGAAAGAGAGACAGAGACAGCAACAGGTAGTGTCTGTTGTGGACTATTATCAGTCAGACATGGATACACGGAACAGCAGGTAAGTGATTTTCAATTAATGCAAGAAGGTTGACACAAAAGGCTGGAGTAACTCAGCGGGTCAGGCAGCATCTCTGGAGAGAAGGAATAGTTGACGTTTCAGGCCGAGACCCTTCTTCAGACTGGTAAGAGAAATGGGAAACGAGAGATATAGACGATGATGTAAAGAGATAAAGAGTCGGAGAGCAGTTGAGTATAGGAGAAAAGAGGTCCTTCTGTCATTGTAAAGGGCCCTAGTGAGACCACACCTGGAGTATTGTGTGCAGTTTGGTCTCCTAATTTTGGGTCTATCTTCGGTTTAAACCAGCAACTGCAGTTCCTTCCTACACATTTCAATTAGTGCAAGATCAATCCATTCATGCTTCATGCTTTCCTGCTCCACACTCCCTGATCTGTGAAGCAGACACCCGTTCCACTCTTTGAACCAGTATCATTTATTCACCCAGCACTGCAGCGCCCATTCGCGATCACCTTTGTCTTCTGCGCCCTTCTTCGCCACTCAAGGAGAAGCGCTCCAAAAACAAAATGATTTTTACTAAGTGTTTCCCTGGCATCTGGCCTTGCTCAAAGTAAAAGGGGGATAGCCATTTATCAACAACAACAGCAGGGCAGGACTCCCCTCTCAAATCACAGCATGTCCATTCAAATAGCAGACATAACAACAGCAAACAGTTTCAGTCTTTGTTTTTGAGATACAGCGTGGAAACAGGCCCTTTGGCCCATGGAGTCCATATTGACCATCGATCACCCCGTACATTAGTTTCCTACACACTAGGGATGATTTACAGAAGCTAATTAATTTACAAACATGCACGTCTTTGGTACATGGGAGGAAACTGGAGCAGCCGGAGAAAGCCCATGTGGTCGCAAGGAGAATGTACAACCTCCGTACAGACAGCACCAGTAGTCTAGATCGAACCCGGGGCTCTGGCGCTGTACGGCAGCAACTCTACCACTGCACCACAGTGCTGCCCTTCTACTGATCATGAAATTCATACATTTGCACATGATATTACATCTTGATGTTGGTCACAGGATCCATTGCTGATGAACAAAATGGCCAAATATTCTCATTGCAACGAAGTTCAAATCCATTTTAAGAACATTACTACTGAACATAACATTAAATACTCAGCAACCGAGGTTTAATTTAAGGGTTAACCATACAGCATTAAGAAGAAATTTAATTAACAGCTTCATGTATTTGACCATAAAATCAAGCTCTATAAATGTAATTCCTTAATGTCCTCATAAACTGATCTTTCTTTGAAATTAATTGGTTCATACTTGCCCAGTTACTGTTGTAATCAACCTCCATCAATGTGGCTGAACGATTACCAAATTGAGCTAAATTAAGTTTCCATTAACTGCCAAGTTCTTTGAGAAATCTTTTCAGCGAGTGTTGTGCATTTCACTTCCCTTCAGGCTGTTCAATATTTTAGCCCAATTCTCGGCTTGCTCCTCCTGGCCCCAAGAACTGTTCCCGGCAGCTCTTTGCCTTTTGGCCACTTATGGAGTCATACCGCACGGAAACAGGCCCTTCAAACCAACTCACCCATGACAACCAAGATAGACCATCTAAGCTCATCCAACTTTCCTAGCAAAAGGATTTGAGTATAGGAGCAGGGAGGTTCTACTGCAGTTGTACAGGGTATTGATGAGACCACACCTGGAGTATTGCGTACAGTTTTGGTCTCCAAATCACAGGAAAGACATTCTTGCCGTAGAGGGAGTACAGAGAAGGTTCACCAGACTGATTCCTGGGATGTCAGGCCTTTCATGTGAAGTAAGACTGGATAGACTCGGCTTGTACTCGATAGAATTTAGAAGATTGAGGGGGGATCTTATAGAAACTTACAACATTTTTAAGGAGTTGGACAGGCTAGATGCAGGAAGATTGTTCCCGATGTTGGAGAAGTCCTGAACAAGGGGTCACAGTTTAAGGATAAAGGGGAAATTATTTAGGACCGAGATGAGAAAAACATTTTTCACACTGAGAGTGGAATCTCTGGAATTCTCTGCCACAGAAGGTAGTTGAGGCTAGTTCATTGGCTATATTTAAGAAGGAGTTAGATGCGGCCCTTGTGGCTAAAGGGATCAGGGGGTATGGAGAGAAGGCAGGTACGGGATACTGTTGGATGATCAGCCATGATCATATTGAATGGCGGTGCAGGCTCGAAGGGCCGAATGGCCTACTCCTGCACCTATTTTCTATGTTTCTATGTTTCTATGCCTGCTTTTGGCCCCTATCCCTCAGAACCTTTGCTATTCATATTCTTACAAAGTGTCTCTTAAAATGCTGTTATCGTACCTGCCACAATTCCTTCCTCTGGCCATTTGATCCATGTATCCACCACCCTCTGTGTGGAAAAAGTTGCTCCTCAGATCCATATTAAATCTTACCCGTCTCACCTTAAACCTATGTCCTCCAGTTCTTGATTCCCCTACTCTGGGCAACATTCACCCTATTAATTGCCCTCATTATTTCATATACCTCTATAAGATTACCACTCAGCCTCCTGTGCTCCAAGGAATAAAGTCCGAGCCTGCCCAACCTCTCCCTCAATCCCTGCAATATCCCCGTAAATCTACTCTGCACTCATTTCGGCTTAATGGCATCCTTCCTATGACAGGGTGACCAAAACTGTACACAATACTCCAAATGTGCTCAAGCTTTAATCTTTGGATGCTCGAACTCCTTCACCAACAGTTCTCCTGAAATAAAGGGAACCAAACCGAGAGAGGAGTACAACAGGAAGCCAAATATCTCGTACAGGCCCAGCACCTCAGGCCAAATACCCTATTGTGCTCAGTGGTAGACCCTCACCAATTATAAAGATGATCTGCAACTAAACCATCTTCTGCTCAAGATAACCAGCATCATCTGGCATCCATGAAGCATCTTTAACATAGAGCCATGGAGCCATATAGCATGGAAACAGGCCTTCGGCCCAACTTACCCTTGCCAACCAACATGCCCCATCTAAACTAGTCCCACCTGCCTGAATTTGGCCCACTAAACCTGTATTTTTCACTACCTTTTTGCTGATCGCTGGTCCCACAAGGTTCACCCACCAACACTTCTGTAACTTGCCCTTCCCAATTTGATCCCAGTTGATCCAATGTTGCCCCCTTTCATGTCCGGTCCTCTACATGTTGTCCGAGGAAACTCTCCTGAACACATTTCACAAATTCCACCCCATCCAAGCCCTTGGCACTATGAGAGGAAATTATCTCAGATGTATACAACATGCAAAAAAATGAAACCAAACTAAAGAAGAATTTATCAGAATAGGTGCCAAGATCATGGCCAAAGAGATCAGTTTAAAAGCAAACCTTAAAGTAATGGAGTCATAGATCTATACAGCATGGAAACTGATCTTCTTTGGTCCACCAAAGATAGACACAAAATATTGGAGTACCTCCGCAGGTCAGGCAGCATCTCTGGACAAAAGGATTAGGTGACATTTCGGGTCAGAGTTCTTCTTCTAAATAGGATGGCGAAGGGTTCCGACCCAAAACGTTACCTAAGTCTGAACTGGGTGGGCCGAAGGGACTGTTTCCACTCTGTCTCTCCAAACTAAACATGCTTCATTCAAACCTATTCTTTCCTTCTCAAGACCCAATGCTATAATTCCTTCTGGATTCGGGGACAGAGAACACACCATGGTGTTAAACACTGGGGCACAGAGAGCAAGGCAGACTGATCAGACCCAAGTTCCGTACAATAACATGCAGGTGCATGTTGGTTTATACAATGTTAACAGGAGAGGACACTGATGACAATACCCGCAGCAAGACTATATTATTGGGCTACACCTGCACTCAATTTCTCAGGGAATGAAGAGCAACGTATTGAGGGCCTGTCCCAATTTCACGACTGAATTCAAAACCTCTGCTGAGTTTAAAGGACCTAAAGAAAAAATCACGATCGTGGTAATCTACGAACTCCTACGACCTTCCACGACGATGTTGACGAATTCCTACGAGTACGTCTACGAATTCCCACCACTATTTCGATGCCCTCTTTACGAGTAAAAAGTTGCAATTTCTTTCATCCCGACCAATTGTTTACTCGTGGACAATTTTTATCGGGCTGGAAAAAACGTCCCGACTTACCTGATGCCACAAATACCTACGGCTAGCATAACGAGCTGCGACGATACATATACGAACTCCTACGACCTCCTACGGACTCGTTACGAACATTCTGCGAGTTTGAATCAAGGTGAAAACTAGGGAGAATTAGTGAATAACTCGTGAAAGTGGGACAGGCCCTTTACTTGCTTCCCAAATTGCTTATTGTTGTACCAGACATAAGGAATTGCAAATGCCGGTTTACAAAAAAAACAAATGCAAAGACAAGTAAATAAGTGGTTCCAATTTTACATTGCAAGACAGAGCTACTTCTGATACATAACTGGTGCTTTATGTAAACATTTAACTGTGACATTTTTTACACATAGGAATGGAACTCAATCATCTGAATTTGATGAAAAGAACATCATATGAAATGATGCGATTGGAAATGCATAAATAGCTGGCAAGCTGACAATGTGCTTTTCATTACTAATATATTACTGATATTTTGCCTGAACAACTACACAAATTTGAAGAACTGCTTTAAGTTCTGCCCTTGATGTCAAATGCAGCCATTGGCTCTTTGCTTTCTGCATCAGTTTAGTTTATTGGTTTATTGTCACGTATAGGTACAGTGAAAAGCTTTTGTTGCAAGCAAACCAGTCAGCAGAAAGATAATACATCAAGTTATTATAGTGTATAGATACCGTTTGGTGCAAGGTAAATTTAGCAAAATCCGATCAAGGATAGTTCGAGGTTCACCAATGAGGTAGATATGAGTTCAGCACTGGTCTCTGGTTGTGGTTGGATGATTCAGTTACTTGATAACAGGTGGGAAGAAATTGTCCCTAAATCTGGTGATGTGCATTTTCACAATTCTACACATTTTGTCTGATGGGACAGGGGAGAAGAGAGAGTGGCCAAGGTGCGACTCATCCTTGATTATGCTGCTGGCCTTGCCGAGGCAGCGCGAGGTGTAAATGGAGTTAGCAGAAGGGAGGTTGGTTTGTGTGATGGTCTGGGCTGCATCCACAATTCGCTGCAATTTCTTGCGGTCTTGGATGGAGCTGTTCCCAATCCAAGCTGTGATGCATCCTGATAAAATGCTGTCTATGGTGCATCTGTAAAATGTGGTGAGAGTTGTAGCAGACATGCCAAATTTCCTAAGCCATCTAAGGAAGTAGATGCAGCGGTGTGATTTCTTTGTCATTGCTTCAATATGGGTGGTCAAGGTTGATTGGGTGGATATGGGTGGACCAACAACATGCCTTTGGAGCAACCTGTAGCAGAGTCTGTGCAATTTTGGCCACAACAGCCACTCTGCTCAGTTGAAGTTTAGTTTTAGTTTAGAGATACAGCATGGAAACGGGCCATTTGGTCCACCAAGTTCACCGACCATCAATCAACCACTCTTATGTATCCCACATTCACTTACACACTAGGGACAATTTACAGAAGACAATTAACCTACTAATCCACACGTCTTTGAGTGTGGGAGGAAACCTGAGCACCCGGAAAAATGCTGTTCTCCGTGTATCTCACGCCATCACAGTAAGAACATGCAAACACCATACAGACAGCACCAATAATCAAGATTGAACCCAGGTCTCTGGCACTGTGAGGCAGCAACTCTACCTCTGCACCATGGTGCTGCCCAAAGTGTGGAGCTAACCTCTATATCTCTCTGAATATTAATTCTCACCGTGAGAAAAAAAGTTCCAGGCTCAAATTTGTATAGGAAGGAACTGCAGATGCTGGTTTATATCAAAGATAGACACAAAGTGCTGGAATAACTCAGCGAGTCAGGTGGAATATCTGAAAAAAAAGGATGGGTGATGTTTCGGGTCATGACCTATCTTCAGCATCATCACTCATCCTTTTATCCCAGAGATGCTGCCTGAGTTACTCCAGCACTTTGTGTCTATCTATATTCAAATTGGTTGCAAAGTCCTGCCTTTCCACCTCCCATTCAATCCCTGAAAGCCTTAGCTCTTCCCTAACTTAGCCTCCTGGCTTTGATGTACACCTTTGTATTTTCTTTAATATTACCTTCTTTTTGCTTTCCTTTAAACATAACTTTACCAATTTTTTGCTGACTCAACGTTTGCTCTAAGCATTAGTTGTTCAACACATTCCCTTTCCTGTGCAGGAAAGAACTGCAGATGCTGGTTTAAATCAAAGGCTGACACAAAATGCTGGAGTAACTCAGCAGGGCAGGCAGCATCTCTGGAAACGTTACCCATTCCTTCTCTCCAGAGATGCTGCCTGTCCCGTTGAGTTACTCCAGCATTTTGTGTCCACATTCCCTTTCATTGTCCTATGCTGTTCTCAATGTATCTCGTTCCTCAAGGGACCTCCAGACTTGACAGCCCCATCCTTTATCTCGTAGAAACAAGGAACGGCAGATGCCGGTTTACATGGAAAAAGAACCGAAGTGCTGGATTAATTTGGCAGGCCAGGCAGCATCTCCGTAGTTTCACTCAAAAGGGCACAAAGTCTGAAGAAGGGATCCAACCCAAAACATCACATATGCAAGTTCCCCAGAGATGTTGCCTGATCCGCTGAGTTACTCCAGAACTCTTTTTCCCTTTGTGGGAATGGATTTATCCTGAAACCCATAAATCTCTTTAAATGCTTCTCATTCTTGTGACACCGATTTCCCTTCCAAGACTTGATTCCAGTTGCATATCTGCCAAATTAATTCTTAGTCTTAATAAAATTTATAATTCTTAATAAAATTTATAATTCTTAATAAAATTAATAATTCTTAATAACATTTATAATTCTTAATAAAATGAATAATTCTTAATAACATTAATTAATTTTAATAAATAAAATTAATAATTCTTAATAAAATTGATTTTGTCCTAATTTAGATGCTTTACTCCCATTTTATCTTTAACTTATAGAGGTACGCACAAGATCACGAAAGGAGTAGATCGGGTAGACGCAAAGAGTAGGGAAATCAAGAACTAGAGACATAGTTTTAAGTTGAGGGGGAAAGATATACTAGGAACCCTAGGATGGCGGGTGTATGGAACAAGTTGCCGGAGGAAGTAGTTGAGACAGGTACTATTACAACATTTAAGAAACATTTTGGACAGGTACATGGATAGGACAGGTTTAGAAACATAGAAAATAGGTGCAGTGTTTGGCTATTCTGACTTTTGAGCCAGCACCACCATTCAATATGATCATGGCTGATCATTCAAAATCAGTAGCTCATTCCAGCTTTCTCCCCATATCCTAGGTATGTTGCAAAACCTACCTTAAGCGTCGCTGCAGATGTGCGCCCGTGTGTGCGATTTTGGCGCCGTTGAGAGGGGGACGGGTTTAAAATGCAATTTTCCCTAGGCTATTCAAATCGAGGTTGTTCAGCCTACTTAGTTGCTGATGAAAAATCGCTTGGAGGTTCGCTCGCTGGAGCTATTTTTAAATTTAATTGGATAAATTAATTATTATAGTAGGTTAAAAATTATCCTCTAAACCCTCCCTCGACAACGGGACGGATCTCATACAGCGGAGAACGGAAGGTAGGTTGTTTATTTTTACATTAAAAAGTGCTTCTTAAGATCCCTTTATACAAAGTTTTATGTTGCGAGTGGGGTACAAATTCACCGCAATGGGAACGTTCTAAACCAGCGCGTTCCACAGAGTTTCACAGGATCCCACTCAAAAGCTGATGGCCATTAATTTACAGCAATTGAACACTAAATTCCTTCCATTTGGCCTATAAATTAATGTAAATGAGAATTTAAAATCATGTTTTATTGTGAATTCTTTGGGAATGTTATTTGGACACTTAGGCTATTTAAAAATGTTAATCGTTCCTTAAGAAATTGCTAGATGTTTAGATCTAATAATTGAAGTTTGGAATTAGCTGCAATTGGGTAACTAACTAATTATATGCTTTAATTTCAGGTCATCCAAGTAAGATTGTTTCATATTTGTTTCAGAATGCTTCAATCTATAATAACTGAACCTTTCTTTCAGTTCTCTTAATGTTTAAGAAAGTTATGGCCATTTCACTATCCTCGATCACAGCTTTTGTGTTAAGTCAATGGAAAATCAATAGGGAACAAGATGCTAATTTCCGAGTATGAAAATGGCCATAACATTTTTAATACTGAAGATATGAAAGTGAATTCAGTGTCAAATTAAACATATTTTTGTGCTTTATCTGATAGGATAAATTGCAAACTTGATTTTTTAAATCTCAAAATTTTGTAACATTGTTACATATCCCTGGATTATTTTAGCCCTAAGAGCTATATTCAACTCTCTTAAATACATCAAGACTTGAATACACCAAGACTTGAATATATCAATACAGGTTTAGAGGGATATGGGCCAAACGCAGGCAGATGAGACAAGTGTAGATGGGACATATTGGTCGCCATGGACAAGTTGGGACTAAGGGCCTGTTTTCACACTGTATCACTCTATGACCCACTGGCTGAATTATGATCACCCGAAGCACCAAAGCATTCTCCATCATTGTAGAATAACTATCTTAGCCTACCTTTACTATATCTATCACCACACATATTATGCATGCTTCACATTCCATATGTAGTCCAGTCCGGATCTTCATCCCTGCCCCGAACTATTGACAACGGTACCTCACCACTACACGGTCAGACTTGATGCTGACTATGGAGACGATAGCAAGTAATGTTTCCTCCACTGGTACAATAAAGGACTATGAGTTGTTACTCCTGTGTATGGGTCTCATTACACACCAATCCTCCTTCAACTTAATCAGCTCAGTTCCCTCGACCATGCCCACAATTCGCTCGTCATGGGCTTGCCAAATAACTGGTCAAAATATTGCTTCATAAAGCAGTTTAAGAATTGTGTGCCTGCCAAACCTTGACACAAATTCTGTCACTGCAATTAATCGCTTTGAAAGGCAAAATCATTCAGTTCCAGTGGCAGAGAAGGTAGTAGCCTGCAATCATCTAATTTCCCCAGGAACCCCCACAATCTTCCAAGTCAAAATTGAGACATTTCATCCCTAACTCTCTGCAAAATTAAACATAATCTGGTTTAAAATGTTTTTAACTACACAAGCAGTTAATCTGATGTCAACCGATGGACGGCACAGTGGTGCAGCGGTAGAGTTGCTGCCTCACAGCACTAGAGACCGCTAGGGACGGCACGGTGGTGCAGCGGTAGAGTTGCTGCCTCACAGCGCTAGAGACCGCTAGGGACGGCACGGTGGTGCAGCGGTTCGATCTTGACAATGGATGCTGTCTGTACGGAGTTTGTACGTTCTCCCCATGACATGCGTGGATTTTCTCCAGATGCTCTGGTTTCGTCCCACACTCCATAGACGTACAGGTTTGTGGGCTAATAGGCTTCAGTAAAATTGTAAATTGTCCCTAGAGTGTGTAGGATAGTGTTAGTGTGCGAGGATTACGGGTCGGCGTGGACTCGGTGGTGTGATGGGCCTGTTTCCGCACTGTATCTCTAAACTAAAAGTAAACTTTCATGATAGTTATGGAACAATTCTGCATCAATTTAAAGCTGCAGCTACATCAGTCTAACATTGCACTTTGTCCGACCTTTCAGAATCCAAGCTCACAGCACTGTTCCGTCAAAAGCTTAAAAGGTTTTAAACAGTTGTTGATTACAATGTCATGTTCCATTAAATCTTTTTAATTGAACTGCAATAAGACTGTGAACGACAGCTCTGTCTGAAAGCACGCCAACAGCTTAATGTCCGGCGGCTAGACTTTGCAGGAACTATCCACTATGCATAGGACCGGTGGTGCAGCGGAAGAGTTGCTGTCCTACAGCGCCAGAGACACAGGTTCAATCCTGACTATGGGTGCTGACTGTACGGAGTTTATATGTTCTCCCCGTGACCTGCGTGTTTTTTTCCAAGACCTTAGGTTTCCTCCCACACTCCAAAGACGTACAGGTTTACAGGCGAATTGGCTTGGTATAATTGTAAATTGTCCCTAGTGTGTGTAGGGTAGTGTTAATGTGCAGGGGATGGCTGTTCACTGCTGACTCGGTTGGCCAAAGGGCCTGTTTCCGCGCTGTAAACTAAACTAAACTAATCTAAACTAAACTAAATTAAAATACACTAAACTAAACTAAACTAAACCATTGTTCCCTCAAACTTGTAGATTGTGTCGTGATGCCAAGCTCAACCTTTCAGGAACTCAATCACCGACAGAACAGTGAAATTACTAGTTTAGGGTACAAAAAAAACTTTTCTTATTGCCTGCTATCGTCAGTGGAAAGGTCACACAGGATTATAATCAAACGATTTAATTTGGCACAGACATTGTGAGGTCTGCTCCTGTGCTGTAATGTTTGTTCTATGTTTAAGGAGGTAGACACAACATGCTGGAGTAACTCAGCGGGACATACAGCACCTCTGGATAAAAGAAAAGGGAAATGTTTGGGTTCGAAACCCTTCTTCAGACTGAGAGTTAGAGGAGAGGGAGACACAGAGATACAGAAGGGTATGGTGTTTCATTTACCTAGCAAATATGTAAGCAGGCTGTGTCATGGTATCACTCAGCACAAAAAGAGCACCTTCCACCTTCCCTGCTGACCATCAAGCATCCGTCATTGGTAATCGCATTTTGCAGCACTTTAGTTTAGTTTGGACTATTTCAATGTCATGCGTACAGAGGTACAGTGAAAAGCTTTTTTGTTGCGTGCTACCCAGTCAGTGGCTGCATGCCGTGGTCAACAGACGTCTTACCCCGAGGCATTTACCACCATTGCTGGGGACTTCAATAAGGCGAACCTCAAGAAATCAATCCCCAACTTCTACCAACATGTCTCCTGCTGCACCAGAGGACCTAACACCCTCGACCACTGCTACACCACCATTAAGAATGCCTATCGTTCTATCCCTCGCCCTCACTTCGGTAAGTCCGACCATACCGCGGTGCTGCTTCTTCCTGCCTACAGGCAGCAATTGAAGAGCGCACCCCAGAAGTGAAGATAGTACAGAGCTGGTCGGGGGGGGGGGCAGAAGAACAACTCCAGGACTGTTTGGAGTCTGTAGACAGGGCAATGTTCAAGGACTCGGCAACGGACTTGAACGAATACACCACAGTTGTTACAGACCTCATAAAGAAATATGTGGAGGACTGCATCCCTACAAAAACCTTCTGAGTGTTTCCCAATCAGAAACCTTGGATGAACTTTGAGATCCGCACTCTCCTGAAGTCCACACACAGGGCATTCACCTCCAATGATACAGTGGCCTACATGAAGACCAGATACGACCTTGGTAAGGCCAAAAGGGACATGCTCCAAACTAGAGGACGAGACAGATGTTCGGCAGCTGTGGCAGGGCCTGAATGCAATCACCTCCTACAAGGCGAAAGCAGGAGGTAGCTCGAATGTCAATGTAACATCACTCCCTGACGAGCTCAATGCGTTTTACGCACGCTTTGACAGGGAGAATACTGATGTGCCTTCCCGATCCCCCATTCGCTGTGATGGCATTTCAGTCTCAGTCACAGAGACTGATGTCAGGAAATCCTTCAGAGGGGTGAACCCTCGAAAAGCGCCTGGGCCTGATGGTATACCCGGTTGTGTTCTAAAAACCTGTGCGGACCAACTGGCTGGAGTTTTTACGGACATTTTCAACCTCTCACTTCTGAGGTCTGAGGTCCCCACCTGCTTTAAAAGGGCATCAATTATACCGGTGCCCAAGAAGAGTAAGGTGAAGTGCCTCAATGACTATCGACCAGTGGCACTAACGCCGGTGGTGATGAAGTACTTTGAGAGGTTGATCATGGAGCAAATCAACTCCTACCTCGACAAAAACCTGGATCCACTGCAGTTCGCTTACCGCCACAACAGATCAACGGTGGATGCGATCTCGCTGGCCCTCCACTCCGCTCTGGACCACTTGGACAACAAAAACTCATATGTCAGGCTGTTATTCATTGATTACAGCTCGGTATTTAACACAATCATCCCCTCCAAACTGGTTACCAAACTCGCAGAACTGGGTTTCTGCGCATCCCTCTGTAACTGGATCTTCGACTTCCTCATCCACAGACCACAGTCTGTTCGTATTGGTGGAAATGTGTCAGCCTCGATAACAATCAGCACGGGATCACCTCAAGGCTGCGTGCTCAGCCCCCTGCTGTACTCACTCTATACCCATGACTGCGTAGCCAGTCACAGTGCGAACTCCATCATCAAGTTCGCTGACGACACCACTGTTGTGGGGCGTATCACTGATGGGGATGAGTCAGAGTATAGAAGAGAGATCGATATGTCCATATGGTGCCAGCGCAATAACCTGGCCCTCAACACCAGCAAAACCAAGGAACTGATTGTGGACTTTGGAAGGAGTAGGAGAGGGACCCACAGCCCCATTTATATCAACGGGTCGATGGTTGAAAGGGTCAAGAACTTCAAATTCCTGGGCGTGCACATCTCTGAAGATCTTTCCTGGTCCGAGAACACTAACGCAATTATCAAAAAAGCTCATCAGCGCCTCTACTTCCTGAGAAGATTACGGAGAGTCGGATTGTCAAGGAAGACTCTCTCTAACTTCTACAGGTGCACAGTAGAGAGCATGCTGACCGGTTGCATCGTGGCTTGGTTCGGCAATTTGAGCGCCCTGGAGAGGAAAAGACTACAAAAAGTAGTAAACACTGCCCAGTCCATCATCGGCTCTGACCTTCCTTCCATCGAGGGGATTTATCGCAGTAGCTGCCTCAAAAAGGCTGGCAGTATCATCACAGACCCACACCATCCTGGCCACACACTCATCTCCCTGCTACCTTCAGGTAGAAGGTACAGGAGCCTGAAGACTGCAACAACCAGGTTCAGGAATAGCTACTTCCCCACAGCCATCAGGCTATTAAACCTGGCTCGGACAAAACTCTGATTATTAATAACCACTTTCTGTTATTTGCACTTTACCAGTTTATTTATTCATGTGTGTACATATTTATATCATGGCATATGGACACATTTATCTGTTTTGTAGTAAATGCCTACTATTTTCTGTGTGCTTAAGCAAAGTAAGAATGTCATTGTCCTATACAGGAACACATGACAATAAATTCACTTGAACTTGAACTTGAACTTACTGGCTTTATCTTGCACTAAGCATTATTCCTGTGCCTGTCTAAATGTTTTCATAATTCTATAGAAACATAGAAAATATGTGCAGGAGTAGGCCATTCGTCCCTTCGAGCCTGCATCGCCATTCAATATGATCATGGCTGATCATCCAACTCAGTATCCCATCCCTGCCTTCTCTCCATACCCCCTGATCCCTTTAGCCACAAGGGCCACATCTAACTCCCTCTTAAATATAGCCAATGAACTGGCCTCAACGACCTTCTGTGGCAGAGAATTCCACAGATTCACCACTCTCTGTGTAAAAAATGATTTTCTCATCTCGGTCCTAAAAGACTCCCTCTTATCCTTAAACTGTGACCCCCTAGTTCTGGACTTCCCCAACATCGGGAATAATCTTCCTGCATCTAGCCTGTCCAACCCCTTAAGAATTTTGTACGTTTCTATAAGATCCCCCCTCAATCTTCTAAATTCTAGCGTGTACAAGCCGAGTCTATCCAGTCTTTCTTCATATGAAAGTCCTGCCATCCCAGGAATCAGTCTGGTGAACCTTCTCTGTACTCTCTCTATGGCAAGAATTGTCTTTCCTCAGATTAGGAGACCAGATTAGGAGACCAAAATTGTAACTCTTGCCTGATGGGAGAGAGGTGAAAAGGGAGCCACTGGGGTGAGATTGGTCCCTGAATATGCTGGTGGCCCAATTGGTTCAGAAGTCAATGAATATGTTTCTGCAGCCCTGAGGGCACATCTGATGGAATGGCCAGAGCAGTATATGTTGGATAGTGGGCATCACTATTAACGGTTGGCAATCTTACTTTTATTGATTGGCACTGAGCTGCAATCATCTCAGAAGACAATCATCGCTTGTTTCCAGGATGGGATTCTACGTCATTGAACAAAATGATGCTTCATGCGCGAGATACACCTGTAGCCAGTGAGTATTTAATCATTTGAATGAAAGGGGGCTGGAAACAATCGCACAAAGCAGCGTTATTGCCCACATACCCAAAGGTTGAGTTAACTACAGGTGGAGTGGAAGAACATCCTATCATATTCTGCTTGGATAAATTACACCCCAACGTTACGAATTCTCCAGGTCACTACAGAATTAGGTCACTCCATAACCCCCCCCACCGTCGTTCTTCTCCCCAATCTCCACTGTGCCCCCCCTAAACTTGCACTTATTTCTCCCCCCCCCCCCCCCCCCCCCCCTTTCACTCATATTCCTTCCTTGCGCTTCGCAATTTTCGTTACTCTTCAATTCCTTTGTCTCACATCTTCTGTCTTTTCATGTTTGGTCTTTGTCTAAACATCTTCACATCAAACTCCCACCCCTCTCCGTCAACTGCATCAACCTGTTACCTGCCAGCTTTACCTTGCCCCTAGATAGACACATAGTCCGAGAGTAATCATAAGATCATGTGATAGTAGAATCAGCCCATCAAGTCTACTCCACCATTCAATCGTGGCTGATTTATCTCTCCCCCCTAACGCCATTCTCCTGCCTTCTCCCCATGACCTCTGACACCCGTACTCATCAAGAATCTGCCTTAGATTTCTGCCTTAAATATATCCACTGACTTTGCCTCCACAGCCTCTGTGGCAAAGAATTCCACAGATTCACCACCCACTGACTAAATACATTTCTCTTCATCTCCTTCCTAAAAGAACATCCTTTAATTCTGAGGCTATGACCTCTGGTCCTAGACTCTCCCACAAATGGAAACATCCTCTCCACAACCAGTCTATCCAAGCCTTTATTCTGTATGTTTCAATGAGGTTCCCCCTCATTCTTCTAAACTCCAGCAGTTATCAAGAGAGTCAAGAGTCAAGAGTCAATTTAATTGTCATTTGGACCCCTGGAGGTCCAAACGAAATGCCGTTTCTGCAGCCATACATTACACACAAATAGACCCCAGACACAACATAATTACATTTAACATAAACATCCATCACATAACTGTGATGGAAGGCCCAAAAAAAACTTATCTCTCCACTGCACTCTCCCCCCCCCCCCGATGTCAGAGTCAAAGTCAAAGCCCCCGGCTGGCGATGGCGATTGTCCCGCGGCCATTAAAGCCACGCCGGGTGATGCGAGGTCGCACACCGGGTCTTGATGTTGGAACCCCCGGCGTGCGCTCGCAAAGTCCCGCGGCCATTCCAGCCGCGCGGGGCAATGGTGTTAGGCCCCGCTCCAGGAGCTCTTCGACCCCGCAACTCGGGCGGGGGAAGTCACCGTTGCAGGAGCCCCGAAAAGCGGTCTCCCTCCAGGGAGCCGCGGGCTCCCGGTGCCGTCGTCCGCAGACCCGCAGCAGCAGCCTCCGACTCAGCAGCAGCAGCAGCAGCGGCAGCGGCAACGCTCCTCCACCGCTCCACCCGCTCCGGTCTCGGCCAGCTCCGCGACGGCAACGGTGAGTCGGCACCAGAGTCCCCGGCTTCTTCCCGTTGGAGGCCGCTCCTCGTTGCGGCCTCAACGACATCTGAGACCCGACGAGAAAAGGTCGGGTCTCCAGTGCAGGGAGAAATTTAAAAGTTTCCCCCCCTCCCTCCAACCCCACCCCCCCCCCCCCCACACACACACCCAACATAAAATAACAAAAAACTACATAAAAACACAGACAAAAAATAATAAAAACGCGGACAGGCTGCAGAGGCCGCTGCTGGCCAGAGCCGCGCCGCCTACCGGAAGCGGCTCTGTTATAGGCCCAGTGCCATCAAACGTTCATCATATGTTAATTCAGCGGGTCAGGCGGCATCTCTGGAGAAAAGGGATGGGTGGCGTTTCGGGTTAGGACCCTTCTTCAGACCGGAATTTGTCCTTCCCTTCTTCTATTCCATCTCTTCCCCTCCTCCGCCCAATTACAATCAGCTTGAAGAAGGGTCCTGACCCGAAACGTTACATACCCACGCTCTCCAGAGATGTCGCCTGACCCGTTGAGTTACTCCAGCACTTTGTGTGATCTTTTGTAAACCAGAACCTGTGGTTCTTTGTCAACTAGTGCCAACTCAGCATCACAGTGTGCCACGAGGAGTCATTAGGCTCCGTAATGAGCCTGAACAAAAGCACAGAATGTGAGCTCAAGAAATCCTGAATTATCTCTGTTCTTCATTGAACCCCTGTGGTCTCACTGTCAACAAGATAATTTAACACATAAATAACAACCACAGTCCCAGCAAGTCTGATTCAGTCCCGGCAGCCTTTGAAACTGTTAAACTTCTGAAATCTCACTGGAATTTAGTTTAGTTTAGTTTAGTTTAGAGATACAGTGTGGAAACAGCCCCTATATCCCACCGAGTCTGCACCGACCAGCGATCCCCGCACATTAACACTATCCTGCACACACGAGGGACAATTTTTACATTCATGCCAAGCTAATTAACCTGTACATCTTTGGAGTGTGGGAGGAAGCCGAAGATCTCGGAGAAAACCCACATGGTCACGGAAAGAACGTACAAACTCCGTACAGACAGATGCCGTAGTCAGGTTTGAACCCTGGTCTCTGGCGCTGCAAACGTTGTAAGGCAGCAACTCTACCACTGTGCCACCATGCCGCCCTAAATTGTAATCTAATTTTTTCTCTCTGTCAAGACATAAATGCAAGGACATTTAGCAGAGTTGTGTGCAGGATGAAGTTGGTAATGTGTATTTTACAACATGAGTTGTAATTTCATTGGAGGTCCATGACTGACCCGGAGGGCCGTGGTCTGTAGGGGGGATCTGCCAAACCGGCCCCTGCTCATCTCCCGAAGCCTAGAGACCAGAGAGGATAGAGTCGGCGACGAGGGATGCGAGGAGCAAGGCCGGTAGGAGAGTGAACCAGCGTCTGGCCTTCCACGCCCTCAAGGTTGGCTATAGGACGTGCCCCCGGCACACAAATGTGGAAGGGCAAGGAGGGGGGTGACAGTTCGCTTGACGATCCTGAGGTCCAAGGGAAGGCGACAGCTGGAGCCTGGGGCTCACTTGGAACAAGCGTGGCTCCATAAGATCACAGGGAGAACATACAAACTCCAAACGGACATCACCAGTAGTCAGGATCGAACCCGGGTCTCTGGCGCTGTGGGGCAGCAAACTCTAACGCTGTATCTGTATGACTCTATTGGTGCTGTGTGTACGGAGTTTGTAGTTCTTCCCATGACCTGCGTGGGTTTTCTTCAGGTGCTCTGGTTTCCCCCCAAACATCATAGACGTACAGGTTTGTAGGCTAATAGGCTTCGGTAAAATTGTAATTTGTTCCTAGAGTGTGTAGGATCGTGTTAGTGTACGAGGATCACGGGTCGGCGTGGACTCGGTGGTGTGATCGGCCTGTTTCCACACTGTATCACTAAACTAACTTTCATGATGGAACAATTCTGCATCAATTTAAAGCTGCAGCTACATCAGTCTAATATTGCACTTTGTCCGACCTTTCAGAATCCAAGCACTGATCCCGCAAAATCTTTTTCCAAGGGTAGAAATGTCCAACACTAGACGGCATGGCTGAGTTGAGAGGGGGAAAGTTTAATGGAGATTTGCAGGGAAGTTTTTTTTTGCACCAAGAGTGGTGGGAGCTGGCAACCTTTGCCAGGAATGGTGGTGGAGGCAGATATAAGAGCAGCATTTAAGCGGGATTTCGATAGGTACACAGAAATACAGGGAATAGAGAGATATGGATCTAACTAGGCATCATCTCCAACACAAACATTGTGGGCCGAAGGGCCCATTCTTGTGCTGTACTCTTCTCTATACTGTGGACCTGCAAAACCCCTAACCTTTTTAGCTTTAGTACCCTGTGAAAGATTTTCTTACTGTCCGTTAACAGAGCTCTGTTGCATTTATACCCAGTAAAGGCGTGAAAACAAATCTAAGTGAGGGGACAGGTAATGCGCGTGCACATATTGTACACATATTGGCATATCAACAAATTATTTGTTGCCTTTCGTAAATTAATTTAAATTCTATTTTCTTCTCTCCCAGGGCTACCACTGTGCTCATTATGACTGTAAGAGACTTTAATTAATAGTTTAATCACACATCACAATGAAAACTGGCAAGCACTAAAGACAAGATTGGTTTTGATGGTTATTTGATGGCCAGCATGGGATAGGCAGACTGAAGGACCAGGTTCTCTTCTGCATCATTCTGTGACTTTGGAACTGAATCCAGATAGTCGCCTCCTACTCTTGCTTCTAAAGTTCTTGTCAACTGAAATTTGGAAAGTGAGCATTTCTATTGATATCGGTACCAACTTTCGGATGGAGTGCAAATACCTGATTTGTGATGGACTTTTTAGCATTTGTATTTGAATACATCCAAAACAATTCAAACCAAATCACAAATGTGTCCCATCGGAGCTACATTGGTCAAAAGGTGTAGGAAACCCATTGCTGGTTTATACCAAATATACAAACAAAATGCTTGAATGTTGATTATGAATGTTGATTCCTGTAATTTCAAGTAACTCCTGTGTTGCCTCCCCCTGTCTCTCTCCACCTCCACAAAACCCTAGTTATCATATGAGTTCCACTGTTCGCAGCCTTGTATCTTTCTCCTTAGCATATCTTCCCCAGCCAGCAATGGGCCATTATGGACTTCACCATGCCTGAGGTACATCTGTTGCCATCCTTGATTTGTTCTGGTCTTTTCACGCCTCCAGTTCCCCCAACCATCTCCCCACCCACTATCTTTCAGTCTGAAGATGGGTCTTGACCCAAAATGTCACCTATTCATTTTCTCCAAAGATGGAGCCTGCATTTTGCCAGCATTTTGTGTCTATGTTAGGAGAGAGGTTAGATTCTGGTTGTAACTTATTCCTGCTTGTGAATAGTAGCTAATTAGAACTAATTAGGTGTAGACTGAGTTGCCAAATCAAGCAACATTAAAAAAAAATTAAAACACAACTTATTTAAAATAAATCTCCACTGTGGTGGTCGAATAGGAGCCTACAGAATGAAACCATCATGTTTCCACAAACCCTTTCTTTTCTTGGCTCCTGCATCCAAAATAATTGCAACAGCCCCAATTTTACTTCGGAGTCACGTGAGTGACTACGTGAAGAACCCACCCAGCGCGCAGGCGCGGCATTACGTCAGCAGTGCAACAGCGGCAGCAGCTGGAGCCAGGCTCTCCAGCGGCAGCATAAAGACAAGACCTCAGGTAAGTGTCTTTTGTGTTACAGAGTCGCTAAACGGAGGAGAAAGAATGGCTTCCCGAAAGCGACCAGCAAGGAGGACTGCCTGCCCAACTCCACCCGAGGAGGGGTCAATATCTGGGCGGCAGCCACCAGCGGCGGAGGAGCTGTTTCGACGCTCCCGCACACCCGAAGCCGAGCCGCTCCCTGTGCCGCCGATTACGACGCCCCGCACAGGGAGGAAAGCAACGCGCAAAACTGACCGGCCGGTGACCTCCGACTCGTCGGAGGAACGGGAACGCTCTCCACCGGCGAAACGGGGAGACAGCCGCATCAGCTGCATGAGGCAGCTGCTTGAGCGGATGCTCGACGAGGAGATGCAGGCTAGGCATCTCCAAGGAGGACGGGCTTTGGCCTCCTCCAAACCGTCGCCACACCCTTCTGTTCCCTCTCTGTTCGAGGGCAGCAAGGGAGGCCAGGACTGGGCTGGCCTATCACAAGGGCAGGCGGACGACAGCACAAGTATGCCGGGCGAGCTGGAGGAAGAAGAGCTACTGGGTGTTGTCAGTCGGTACGCGGCGCGCCCGACGACCGGGATGATACTACCACCAAGGATGGCGGCCAGTATCATCAGGCTCTCCAACAAGCCGTTGCAGGAGAAGGTCGTTCAGGAGGCCCTTGACACCTATACAGCGCCGGAAAACTGCGAGGCGCTGCGGGTAAAGACTGTAAACGGCCAAATATGGAACCAGCTGGGGCAGCAGATCAGGACTCAGGAGGTGAAAATGCAACGAATCCTGAAGCTCCACACTGCAGCCATTACCGCCTTTGCTCGGTCCGTCGGAGACGCAGAGCTCTCTACACCCCAGCAGGATGTGCTGGCGTTAATGTGTAACACACAGTACGAGCTCAATAGCCTACGTCGTGAAAACATCAGGCCTGCCCTCAACCCCAAATATGCAGGCCTCTGCAAAGCTCCGGCGCCAGAAAGGGAGGCGCTGCTATTCGGAGCAGACTTGGCAAAAAAGCTCAAGGAACTAGAAGAGGCGGCCAAACCTGTAGGCCTTATGAGGGCAGCGCCAGGACCGAGCAGGGTGAAGACACCCAGTTGGCAGCACGCCTCGGCATCCACCAGTAGGTACCGAGCTGGTGAAAGCCTGGTGACCGCCTCCCACTACCCCCAGAGCTCTTTTTTAGAGCGGGGCCCAGGGCGGAGCCGTGGGAAGATACGCCGCCCCACCGCAGCACCAACAAGGACACCCTCGGGCCAAACCCATCGGAAACGCTCCCAGAAATAAACATGGAGGTAGGTGGGTCTGGTTCCTGTCGACATACACAGACAAAGGGTGTTGTATTAACAGGAGGGCGTTTGAGGTTCTTCAAACATGTTTGGTGCTCCCTTACTAACAACGAGTTTATACTCAACAGTATCAGTGGATACAAAATTGAATTCAAATCAGGCATAGAACCGCCAGTTCAGCACATGCCCCAAAGGGTATTCCTTCCCTCAGATTTAGAGAAGGTAGAAGGACAAGCTGAACTAGACAGGCTCGTGGCCAAAGGCATCATAGAAAGGACCAGACACGAGCCGTTGGAATTTGTATCCAATATCTTTCTAAAAACTAAAAAAGATGGTGGATGTCGTATTATCATTGATTTGACATCACTTAATCAGTCTGTTGAGTATCAACATTTCAAAATGGAGACGTTTGTCACTGCCAGACAACTGATCTCCAAGGGATACTTCATGGCAAGCATAGATATCAAGGATGCTTACTATCTAGTACCCATTCATAAGGATCATTACAAATATCTGAAATTTATCTGGATGGGGCAACAATGGCAGTATAGAGCATTACCCAATGGTTTAACGACAGCTCCGAGATTATTTACCAAAATCCTTAAAGTGGCCATGAGAAAATTGAGAGAACAAAAACATTTAGTCGTGGCCTATCTGGACGATGTTCTCATATTAGGGAGAACAAGGGAACTAGCTGTCGCAGGAGTTTTAGCCACTAAACAACTCCTTGAAACATTGGGATTTATTCTACACCCAGATAAATCAATATTGGAGCCAACTACTAACATGGATTACCTAGGCTTCACTATTGACACTATCCGTATGACTGTCACTCTGCCTAGAGATAAAAAAGTTACACTTACAGAAGCCTGTAACAGTTTAATCGCAAAACCGCAACCAAGGATACGGCACGTAGCCAGAGTCATTGGTAGCATAGTAGCAGCATTCCCAGCTGCTCAATTTGGGCCCTTGCATTATCAAAATTTGCAAAGAGCAAGGACACATGCACTACGTCTAAGTAGGGGGCATTATGACCGTAAAATGGATTTACCCGCTGAAGCCAAATCAGAACTTCAGTGGTGGGTGGATAATATTTGGCACAGTTACAGTCCTATCGCCGTCACCAATCCTAACATAACCATCACTACGGATGCCAGTGCTTTAGGCTGGGGAGCTACTAACTCTATAGCCAGCACAGGTGGCAGATGGACTAACTCAGAGGCATCGCTACTACAATCACTTGGCATAAACTACTTGGAGATGCTAGCCGCCATTTTATGGGCTAAAAGCATATGCATCCGATATGCGGCACGTGCATGTCAGGGTTATGATTGATAACACAACGGCGGTGTCTTACATCCAGCACATGGGTGGCATAAAATCAGTATCATGCGACAAATTGACTACTATAATCTGGCAATGGTGTGTCGAGAGACATATTTGGCTATCAGCTGCCTACTTACCAGGCAAGCTAAATTCAGTGGCGGACACCAGGTCACGAAAATTCAATGACAACATCGAATGGATGTTAGACCCAAAAATATTTGCTAGAATTGTCAAGCAATACGGTACGCCAGATATAGATTTGTTTGCATCTAGACTAAATCACCAACTACCCATGTATGTGGCTTGGGAACCAGACCCAGAGGCAGCAGCGGTAGATGCCTTCACGCTGGA
Source organism: Leucoraja erinaceus (assembly GCF_028641065.1). Lineage (NCBI taxonomy): Eukaryota > Metazoa > Chordata > Chondrichthyes > Rajiformes > Rajidae > Leucoraja > Leucoraja erinaceus. Next base: position 88,367,613 of record NC_073381.1, read on the forward strand.
TTGGGGAAATTTCTTTTTCTATGCTTTCCCTCCCTTCTGCCTCATCAGTCGGGTACTCCAGAAAATACAAGCTGACTCAGCTTCAGGTATTCTGGTCGTGCCCGACTGGCCTACCCAACCATGGTTCCCAATTTTCCACGACATGGTGGTAGAGTCACCTATGGTTTTTCACAGCCACCCACAACTATTGACTCACCCGGTATCTGGCATAAGCCATCCATGCCATCAAAAATTGAACCTCCTGGTTTCCAGATTCTGAACAGACCTTACCAGGGATTGGGGTTATCAGAACGAACAATCACCACCATGTCGGCATCCCTGCGAGTTTCCACCAAGAAACAGTACTTGACCTACATCAGGAAATGGGAACAGTACTGCCTGAATGCAGGGACATCTTACAAGACAGCTTCGATTACGGACGTGCTGGAGTTCCTGGGCCACTTGCACCATGACCAAAAGATGAGCTACAGTGCCATCAATGCAGCACGAAGCGCCCTGTCCGCATACCTTATGCCCTCAGGACATCACAGTATTGGATCCCACCCCCTGGTTATCAAACTCCTTAAAGGGATTTATAATACCAAACCCCCTACACCTAGATACACCCATGTGTGGGATGTTAGTGTAGTTTTGCAACACCTTCGAGGTTGGCCTCCGGTGGGATCCTTGAGCCTGGAGCAGTCCACTATCAAGACCCTCATGCTCATGGCGCTCGTCTCTGCTCAGAGGGTTCAGTCGCTGCATCAATTAAGACTGGACTACATGGTGACCACCCCAGATTCCATTACTTTTACCATACCGGGGTTGGTTAAACAGAGCAGGCCAGGTACATCCAACTCTCCGTTAATCTTCCGGGCTTACCCTCCAGAACCTAGGCTATGTGTTGTGACCCACCTACATGATTACATAGACACAACCCAATCACTTAGAGGGAGTGAGAAAGCCTTATGGGTCAGCCATAAAAAGCCTTTTGGACGGGTTACCAGCCAGACAATATCTAGATGGTTGAAACAGGTCCTAAATACCGCGGGGATTAACACGGATGTTTTTAAATCCCATTCAACCAGGGCAGCGTCCACGTCAGCGGCGACAAGGATGCAGGTTCCCATAGACCACATCCTTAGTACAGCGGGATGGTCAAGGGAATCGACATTCCAAAAATTCTACCACAAACCGCTGATGGAGAAGGACGTCTTTGCGGAGAAAATTTTAGAATCCGCAAATTTATAATTTATAGCCCAGGGGAGCTATTTTTGTTATTGTGAAATTGGGGAATCTGGACGACAGATAGCACAATGGGCTAAGAGTTTGGCTGGCGACCGGAAGGTAGCCGGTTCAAATCCCGCTTGGAGTGCATACTGTCGTTGTGTCCTTGGGCAAGACACTTCACCCACCTTTGCCTGTAATGGAATGTTACGGCGGCAGGCGCGGGCACACCGCGACGCCCTGTGTCTCCCTTTCAAGGGAGATGCTAAAAATGCATTTCGTTGTCTCTGTACTGTACACTGACAATGACAATAAATTGAATCATTTCATTTTTTTTTTTTTTTTTAAACATTTTTGTTTTGAAAAACTAACAAATTCGTTGGTCTTTAGATACCACTTCCTCCCTCGATGATCTTTCGGCAGTGAGTGATATAACTGTTACACGGTTTGAAATCACAGACCTTTGAAGTCTTCACGTAGTCACTCACGTGACTCCGAAGTAAAATAGTAAGATTAAACGAGTACTTACCAGTACGAAGTTTGATCTGTATTTTATGAGGAGTTACGATGAGGGATTACGTGCCCTCCGCTCCCACCCTCGTTGTATAGATCAAACTTGGGCTGATGTCTCATTAATCTTTACTATCTTTACTTCAATATTGTGTCTACCTGTGATTCCACACCGCTGCTTGGAAGTATGCCGCGCCTGCGCGCTGGGTGGGTTCTTCACGTAATCCCTCATCGTAACTCCTCATAAAATACAGATCAAACTTCGTACTGGTAAGTACTCGTTTAATCTCACTATTCTACATGGTACATCAGCCCCGATATAAAAGGTGCATGACATCATGATCCAGACCGGAGAGAATGATGTACAAATGGAACCAGCACGATAACTAAACTACATTCGGGAATTCATCAATAAATGGGCGAAGTAAATGCTTTCTTTCCAAGTTCAGTTCTTCAGGAAATATTACTTTCACATATTCATTAACATTTTTATTTTCTGTCTGTTTTTCATTTGTTTATGTCATAGGAGCAGAATTGGGTCATTCAGCCCATCGAGCCTTCTCCGCCATTCAATCATGGCTGATCTATCTTTCCCTCTCAACCACATTCTCCTGCCTTCTCCGCATAACCTTTAACACCCGTACTAATCAAGAACCTGGTAATCTCTGCTTTAAAATACCCATGGCTAAGAGGCATATAACTTATGGCTAAGTTATATGTAATTACTCCCAGGTTGACCAATCTTTAAGTGTCCTTGGGTCAATGATCTCATTGTCCCTGTGAATCTGTGGTCTGGAACAAGATTGCATATGGCAAGTACTTCTTGATGGAACTAAATGATAATATAGAGCCAGCTCTGGACAACTCATAGGACTGTATCTTTTGAAAGCAAAGATAACAACAACAAAAATTGGAGTAACTCAACGGGTCAGACAGCAATCCTGGAGAACGTGGATAGGTGACTTTTCAGGTTGGGATCCTAGTAATTCTAGGGAGGCACAGTGGCGCAGATGTGGCACGGAGTAGAGTTGCTCAATCCTGACTACGGAGTTTGTAAGTTCTCCCCTTGACTGTGTGTGTTTTCTCCAAAATCTCCAGTTTCCTCTCACTCTCCAAAGATGTTCAGGTTTTCAAGTTAATTGGCTTGGTTTCATTGTAAATTGTCCCTAGTGTGTGTGGGATGGTGGTAATGCGTGGGGATCACTGGTCGGCGCGAACTCTAGGCTGAAGGACCTGTTGTCGTACTGTATCTCTAAACGAAACTCAGTGGGTCAAGCAACATCCATGGAGATCATGGATGGGTGACCTTTCAGGCCGTGACCCAAGTAATTTAGTGGGTCATGCAACATCCATGGAGGACATGGATAGGTGACGTTTCGGGTCAGGACCCTTCTTCAGATTTCTAGGTTAAGATAGACACAAAGTGCTGGAATAACACACAGAGGCTCAGGCAGCATCTTCAGCAAAAAAGGATGGATGACAATTTGAGTTGGGACACTTCTTCAGACTCTGAAGTCTCCTACCTGACTACCTGAAAGTCCAGGTTTCCTACCTGAAAGGTCACCCATCCTTTTTCTCCAGAGATGCTGCCTGACCCATTCATTTATTCCAGCATTTTGTGTCTATCGTTGGTATAAACCAGCATCTGCGGTTCCTTTTCATGACATTTACATCCAGGACATTTATATATACCACAAACAGCAGAGGTCCCAGCACAGATCCCTGCAGAACTCCACTGGTATTTTTTTTGTGTACACCAGCATCTGCAGTTACTGGTTTCTTCAAAACATTTTTCATGCCCACTGACACCGCATTGCAAGATTTAATTAACAATATGCTGTACAATTTAAACATTGCCGCAAATTATATGGCATTAAGCCACGTCAAGCTCAATGATTGTTCTTGGAACAATGGCTGCACATCACTGAGATGTTTTAAGACCAGTACATCACTAAGCATCAGGCATCGTGCACTTTTAATACAACTCATTAAAAATGTTGATGAAGCATAATTAATTGCTCGGAATGGAGGTTATTACAAGTTCAGAAAAGGGTCGTGAATCGTTAGAATTCTCTACCCCTGAAGGTGGTGGGTGGCCGGATTGTTAGATCATAAGGTCATAAGTGATAGGAGCAAAATTTGGCCATTCTGCCCATCAAGTCTACTCCGCCATTCAATCATGGCTAATCTATCTTTCTATCTCCACCCAATTCTCCTGCCTTCTCCCCATCATCCCTGACACCTGTACTAATCAAGAATCTATCTATGCCTTAAAAATATCCATTGATTTGAACCATAAACTATCAACATTTGTGTTATCACCGAGATTCCATTATGTTTTGAGGCACAGGAGGTTCAAAATATAAATGTAATTATTTTAACTGCAGGAAACTCATTTGCCTGCCTTTGATCCACAGAATTAAAATAAATGAATTCTGAAAACCAAAGTTAAGGACAGATATTGCCCTTGAGCAATATGTGAACAATCCATCAAAGGCTGGATTCACAATCGGATTTAACAATGGATATTGAACCAGAGAAGATATGTAAAAGTTAGCATAGACACAAAGTGCTGGAGTAACTCAACGGGCCAGGCAGCATTTCTGGAGAAAAGGGATGGAGATGGTTTCGAGTCTGAAGAAAGGTCTGACTCAAAAAGTCAGACCATCCTTTTTCTCCAGATATGCTGCCAGAACCGCTGAATTATTGCAGCACTTTGTGTCTATCCTTGGTATAAGCCAGTACCTGCAGTTCTTTGTTTCAATAGACAATAGACAATAGATAATAGGTGCCGGAGTAGGCCATTTGGCCCTTTGGGCCAGCACCGCCATTCAATGTGATCATGGCTGATCATCCCCAATCAGTACCCATATGTTTCAATACTATGTAAAAGTTACACAGACAACATGCAGAAGCTGGCTTATCAAACGATGGATCGCAAGAAGAGTTCCAGATCGAATTGTCGCCCTGTCCATGTTCTCCAGAGATACTGTACGATTTACTCCAGCACTTTGTATCTTTTTTGTAAAAGATAATCGTTTGACAACAGTCACCCTCACAATCTGTGCTTTATGATAATGCAGAAGGGTATTAGTTCTCTCAAGGGTACTTCCCAGCTGTTGTCAGGCAACTGAACTATCCTATTATCAACTAGAGAGACCGATCATCTACCTTACTGAAGACCCTTGGACTATCTTTAAATGGACTTTACCTTGCGTTAAACATTATTCCCTTGATCATGTATTTGTGCACTGTGGATGGCTCGATTGTAATCATGTACAGACTTTTCGCTGACTGGATAGTACACAACAAAAGCTTTTCACTGAACCATGGTACATGTGACAATAAACAAACCTAAACTAATCTAAACTCTACAAGTCTCATGAAACCAGGTTGGAAAAAAAAGCTGACTTTGATATTCTGAGAAAAGAAAGCAGGCAAAATGATGAGCACACTATGATGTGGAACTACAGGAAAAAACCTTTCAAGGCCCCTTCAACAGAAAACATACCTTCCGCTAACAGCAAAATAAAAAGTCACTTGACCCATTGATGAAAAGCACCCAAGGGAGCAATTGATGGTAAAGAAAGTAGCAGTCGTTCAGTCTCTAGGCAGCAGCGGAGTGCATGAGAAAAGAGAACACAAAAGGATTAGGAGAGAAGTCAATATAACAATTAGAAAGACAAAGAAGAACTATGAAAATAAATTATCAATCAACAAAAGAGTAAGATGTTTGCAGACATCAATATAAATGGGCGGGAGAGGAGCATTAATGGAGAAACAGGACAAAAGAGTGTAACTGAAGGAAGGGAGCAGAAATATTTAATCATTATCTTGTTCGATATTTACCGGGAAGAAAGAACATGGGGAGTGCAGAGTAGGGGAATCAAGAACCAGAGGCCATAGATTTAAGGTGAGGAGGAAAGTTTTAATAGGAACTTTTTTACACAAAGGGTGGTGGGTGTATGGAACGAGCTGCCAGACGAGATAGTTGAGACAGGTACAACAACAATTAAGAGATATTTGGATACATGGATAGGACAGATTTAGAGGAATATGGGTGGGCTAGTGTCAATGGGACATGATGGTCGATGTGGGTAAGTTAGGCCGAAGGGCTTGTTTCCACATTGTATGACTAAATGGCAATGGATGATGAGATGAATATTGAAATAAAGGCATTTAAAATAGAAGTGGCTTTATTGTATAAACTATCACAATGAAACAACAGCCAAGCGACCACACCAATGCTTCTTCTAACTCAGAAGACTATGGAAGTTCAGTATGGGGGAAGAAGTCAGAACCCAGCAGCACGGCCCTGTAAGACCGGAGAGTCGAGGAGGAGTAAACCGCTGGCGAATGTGGACGCGAGGAGTGAGCCAGTAGGAGAGGGAGCGAGGTATTGGCTCCAGCACCTTCAGGGTCAGCTGCTGGAGGCACCCCTGGGACACAGAGGCGGTTGAGGGAGCAGAGGGACGCAGGTTGACAGGCAGAGTCGGTCTAGGGGTGATGGAGGAGGCCCTGCAACACCCTGGGGCTTACCTGGATTGGGAGCCGCTCCAGTACGTCGATTATATGGGCCGGACTTTGGACCTTTTGTAAACGGCGCCAAGATATAGTGACTCGTGCATGTGTGAGATAGGCAAAAATAATTTAACTGTGCAGTGCACATGTGCCAATAAAGCACCATAGAACCATTAATACCTCCAAATACCCTAGTGAACTTTCACAGATGCTCCATAGAATGCATCTTTTTATCATGCATCACAGATGCTCTGCTCAAAATGACAGGAAATTGCAGAGTTGTGGATGCAGCCCAACCATCATACAAACTGGTCTCCCTTCCCTTTTATCTACACTTCACACTGCCTCTGCAATGGAGCCATGATAATCAAGGACTACTCAAACCCCAATCATTCCCTTTCTTTCCCCTCTCTCATCGGGCAGATTGAAAGCACAAATCACTGGATTCAAGGACAGCATCTTCCCCGTTATTATCAGTCTCTTGAAAAGACCCGTCATAAACCAAGCATATATTCCTGATCTCCCAACCTACCTTATCGCAGTCCTTACACTTGTTTTTACCTGCAATTTCACTTTAACTGTAGCACAATATACAATGGTTCAATGGTGCTTTTATTGTCTCATGTGCAAAGTGCTAACACGGTGAAATACTTTCAAACAGTCTAGTGGAGTATTGCCATACCCCTGTTCCCCAATTAACACGTGTACACACACGGTCTACCCAGCCTACATGCAAGAGGCGGCAATTTATGAAGTCCACATTCTCGTTTTATTGACCAGTGCCTGTTCCAGCCAAGCCTCCAGCCAACTCCTTCCTTTGACGCCATGTCCCTGTCCTCGCCCATCTATCTTTGTTCCCCAGAAGTGCCCCCCGCAGCTGACCACGAGGGCGCGGTACGTCAGACCCCGGATCAATAGTAACATAGAAACATAGAAAAATAGGTGCAAGAGTAGGCCATTTGGCCCTTCAAACCATGATCAATATCATCATGGCTGATCATCCAGAATCAGTACCCCATTCATGCTTTCTCCTAATTTCCCTTGAATCCGTTAGCCCAAAGAGCTTTATCCAACCCTTGAATACATGCGCATTGGTCTCCACTGCCTTCTGTGGCACAGAACTCCACATATTCACAACTCCCTCTCCTCTCCTCTCCTACCGCTGAACTTTACATTCCTTCTCTCTTTGCACTACCTGGTCGTTAATGGGTCGACTAGGCTTATATTCACTGGAATTTAGAAGGATGAGAGGGTATCTTATAGAAGCATGTAAAATTCTTAAGGGATTGGACAGGCTAGATGCAGGAAAAATGTTCCTGATGTGGCGGAGTCCAGAACCAGGGGTCACAGTTTAAGAATAAGGGGTAGGCCACTTAGGACTGAGATGAGGAAAACCCTTTTCACCGAGAGAGTTGTGAATCTGTGGAATTCTCCCCCACATAAGACAGTGGAGGCCAATTAATTGGATATATTAAAGAGAGACTTAGATTTAGCTCTTTGGGCTAACAGAATCAAGGGATATGGGGAGAAAGCAGGAACGAGGTACTGATAGTGGATGATCAGCCATGTTCATATGGACTGGCAGTGTGGGCTCGAAGGGCCGAATGGCCTACTCCTGCACCTGTTTTCTATGTTTCTATATTTCTGTTATATTCATATATGGTTTGGTCTGCCTGGATAACACATTTTGTAGGGTAAAGAATAGTGAGGGCTAATAATTAGTAACTAGGGATATGGATTGTGTTAATGTGGTGTTATGAAACTGCAGACAAAGCCTAAAAGTAGAGATATGGAATGTAGCAGAGATGAACATTGATTATGTTATAGCATACACCGATCATTGTCACAGAAAATTGGATCTACTGTTAACAAAGTTAGACTTGTGGTTAATCATCTCATTTTGTTTGTCATCTAATTAAGTCTTTCTGGGTTCTATTCTGTGATTTGCTGTTTGTCAAGACCTTGATTTACAGTTTGGCAAGTTTCTGTGCAAGACCTCATTTTACTGCTTGTCGAGTTTCTGCGCAAGACCTTATTTTATTGTTAGTCAAGTTTCTGTGATTATGAACTCGTTTTAATGTCACATTTCTGAGCAATCTTGCCAATTGCGCTGTTTCCCTTCTGTCGTTGCACTACCTGTTGCATCCGTACTGTATATGGTTTGATCTGCCAAACAAAGTTGTTCTCTATATGTGACACAATACCGATACCAAATAAACAAACTCAACGAGAATGCAACTCCCTGGTACAATGGTCGGGAACCATGCATCTCTGGGGGGAATGTAAGGATAAGACAGCAGAATCATTGCTAGACATAATTAATATAGCAAGAGAAAAACTTGGGTCTTGGCAGAAGATTGGCAAGGATATACATATGAGAATAAATAAGAAGAGAGAGAAGATATGTTCTGGGGAAATACATAGGAGAGGCAGCTTATCCCAGCGGGGAAAAAACCCATAATGGAATCATGACTGAAGGAGAGAACAGAAAAAACAAAGAGGCAGAAAGCACAATAATGAACAATCAGAATGGATTTGCGTTTCCAGTTTGCAGGAATTGTCAAGGAGGTAATAGCACAGTTATGCAGTTTATAGGCAAGTCAGACAAAATGCTGGAGTAACTCAGTGGGTCAGACAGCATCTCTGGAGAAAAGGAATGGGCGACGTCTTGGGTTGGGACCCCGCCACCCAAAACATCACCTGTTCCTTTTCTCCAGAGATGATGCCAGGCCTGCTGAGCAACTTGTTTCGATCTTCAGTATAAACCCGCATCGGTAGTGCCTTCCTATATGGTTATGGAACTATAGTTTAAAGATACAGCATGGAAACAGGCCCTTCGGCCCATCATGTCCACGCTGATCATCGATCACCCATTCACACCAATTCTATGTCATTTCACTTTCTCATCCACTCCCTGCACACACGGGGCAATTTTACAGAGGACCAACATGAATACCATTGATAACGTAGTCTATAATAGACTACAGAATATGGACAAAGATTGTGGAGTCCAAGGATAAGCAACAGGAATGGATTCCTAACCATCTCCAAGACAAAAAGCAGAGAGTAGGGGTGAAATGTGACCATTGACAGTGAAAGACCAGGGGAGATGGTGTCTCACTGGTATCAGTGCTGGGGAGCCATTTACAATTTATGTTAACATTTTAAACCCTGGAAGCTAAAACATAATATTGAAATTCACTGATTTCAAACCAAATGCCAAAAGAACGTTAATATGAGGAGTAGTGCAACAAAATGTGGGAGGCTATTTGTAACCTCATTGAACTTGCAAATGAAGTTTAACACTGAGGAAGGTGAGGCTGTGTATTTTAATAGAAAATAGCTTGTTATTTGGTATGTGTGGGACCGGAAGATTTTCAGAACAAAAATAGAATCACCACAAAACGTTTTGCCGGAGATACAAAGACCATAAAACAAAGTGAGGAAGACTTGGTTATTATCATAACAAATGTTGAATCAAGCAACAGTTCTGTTGCCTAGCTTGGGTGAGTGTATTATCATTAAATTTATATGGAAATAACATAAAGGATGCATAGATTTGCAAAGGTCACAGTGAAAATCAGCGCTTAGATACATCAAGTAAACTGCATCTGTTCATTCAGTTTATTATTGTCACGTGTACTGAGATGGTAAAAAGCTTTTTGTTGTGTGCTATCCAGTCAGTGAAAAGACTATACATGATTACAATCAAGCTGCCCACAGTGTACATAGAAACATAGAAAATAGGTGAAGGAGCAGGCCATTCGGCCCTTCGAGCCTGCACCGCCATTCAATATGATCATGGCTGATCATCCAACTGAGTATCCCATCCCTGCCTTCTCTCCATTCCCCCTGATACCTTTAGCCACAAGGGCCACATCTAACTCCCTCTTAAATATAGCCAATGAACTGGCCTCAACTACCTTCTGTGGCAGAGAATTCCAGATTCACCACTCTCTGTGTGACAAATGTTTTTCTCATCTTGGTCCTAAAAGATGTCCCCCTTATCCTTAAATATACAGATACAGGATAAAGGGAATAATGTTTAGTGCAAGATAAAGTTTAGTAAAGTGCAATTAAATATCGTTTGGATGTCTCCTCAGAATCATTTTGATTTGTACGCCAGTTCTAACGTACAGGTTTGGTTTGCATATTTTGAAAATTGTTTGGAGACAACTTCCAGGATGCCAAGATTTACAAAAGATACAGCGAAAATGTGAGGTTAGACACATCAACTGAGCTTCATCTGTTCTCTGGTGAATATTTTATAAAATATTTGGGGATATAGTGGATATGGAGGGAACGTTTCCACGTGGGGAAGAATAAAACCTATCAATAATAAGATGGGATTTTCTGAAGACACATTTTCTAAAGACACAGAGAGAATGGGAACTTGCTCCCATGAGAAGAGATTGAAAGAAAATGGGTTGGATGTTTTTAAGGGGAAGCTGAGGAAGCATCTAAGGAAAAGGCACAGGAAAATGGTGGGAATTCTGATCAGTTTAGATGGGAAAAGTCTAGGAGAAAGGCCAAATGAAGCACACATGCTGGCATGTATTGGTGGGACCAAACGGCCAGTTACAGTCACATGTAATACTGGCCTGCAAATGCACCACAGGCTGATCAGGATCTGAGAAGAGGCAGAAAATTATATAGTAGATAGAAGATGTTTGGGGATTTGTTTGCCAGGACGGCAAATGGGCGGCACAGTGGCGCAGTGGTAGAGCTGCTGCCTTACAGTGCCACAGACCCGGGTTCGATCCTGACGAGCCATCTCCGACCATTTTCCCTGGTCCTTCACTGTCAATCGTTACCTTTCACCCGCACTATACTTTTTTGTTTTGGAGATGGTTAGGAATCTATTCTGTTGCTTTGCCTTGGACTCCACTCTCTCTGTCCATAGTCTATAGTCTAGTATTGTCTGTACAGAGTTGGTACATTTTCCCTGTGACTGCCTGGGTTTTCTCTGGGTTTCTTCCCACATTCCAAAGTCATACAGGTTTGTAGGATAATTGATTAAATTCTAAATTGTCCCTCATGTGCAGGATGATGCTAGTGTATGGCGTGATCGCTGGTCGGGGCGGACTTGATGGGCTGAAGGGGTCTGTCTCCGCACTGTATCTGTATCTCTGAAGTCTAAAGACTATGAAATGGCCTGACCATTCCCTGTAAGAAATGAGCCAATCTCATGTGTGCTCTTTCACTATTTCAGAGAATATCTTTGCCTCCTGTGGTCACAGATGTAACTGCTGGAAATGATTTAAACTCACATTATCAATAGCTCATCTGTTTGTTTTTAATAGAAGAGAAGACAGCCCTCAAGCTTCCAGCTTATTCACATTTCACCCCACAATGCCTCATCAGAATGCAGACTAACTGCAGGATACAAATGAACTGACCTGGAGACTTATCATGTTCCATTACAAGATCTAGAGAGAAGAATTCTTAAACCGACACTAGTAATGGTTTCAAATAAATATTTCAACAATCCCAAAGATTCAAAGGGATTTCTCATCCAGGAATAAGAAGTCGAACTTGATATGAAACAAGACGATAAATCATACTACACTTGACCCACTCAATCTGAGCAAAGTTTGTCACGTGTACCGAGGTACAGTGAAAAGCTTTTGTTGCGTGCTATCCAGTCAGCGGAAAGACAATACATGATTACAATCGAGCCATCAACAAGGTATGTCTGTTAATCTGAGTGATCTGTTCCTTCTTATAATAACTACTCTGAAACACACGAGTGGGAGAGTCTAGGACCACAAGGCACAGCCTCAGCATAAAAGGGCGTATCTTCACAAAGGATATGAAGAGGAATTTCTTTAGTCAGAGGATGGTAAATGTGTGGAAAAAAGGGTGGTAGGTATATGGAACGAGCTGCCAGAGGAGGTAGTTGAGGCAGATGCTCTAACTACATTTAAAAGACATTTCGACAATGACATGGACAGGAAAATTTTAGAGGGATAGGGACCAAACGTGGGCAGGTGGGACACTCAGTGTAGATGGGAATGCTTGGTCAGCATGGGCAGGTTGGGCTAAAGGGCGGGTTCCATGCTGTCTGACTCTATGGCGCCTCCTTAGCCTTGATCGGATATTACATGGACTTGAAAGATGCAAAAATGGCGTCATAAGATGGCGACTTTCTGTGTGCTGTTCCAGAAGAGGATGTATAGACCTCACGTATGCTATGATTTGAAGGAACAAGCATTCTGCTGCATCTCAGTACACTGATAATGAATAAACCATTAAGAAATCATTGAACCAATAAAAAGATCAGAGAGCGCATTCTTTGTTAACGCAAATCATGGAAAACATTTTCGCCACGGTGGCGCAGTGATAGAGTTGCTGCCTCACAGCACCAGAGACCCGGGTTCGATCCTGACCACGGGTGCTGCCTGTACGGAGTTCGTATGTTCTCCCTGTGACCACGTGGTTTTTATACGGATGCTCCGGTTTCTTACAACATTCCAAAGACGTACAGATTTGCAGGCTAATTGGTTTAGTAAAATTGTAAATTGTCCCTCTTGTGTGTAGTATAGTGTTATTGTGCAGGGATTGCTGGTCAGCATGGACTCGGTGGGCCGTAGATCCTGTTTCTGCGCTGTATCTCTAAACTAAACTAAACAGTCAAAATGCTTCAGCTGAGTGCTTTGGAGCAGCTATTGTGACAAGGAGACTGATTGAGTGAACTAAATGGAGTATGATTTATGATCGTGCTTCACATCAAGCAGGACCTCTCATACCAAAGGCTTCACTATTTTTACTGAACTAAAAAAAAATCACATTTCCTCCGGCCTCCAAAAAAAGACATCCCATCATTAAAATTCCATCCTGAAAAATTACCTATTCTTATTTTTCCAGAGATGCTGCTTGACCTACTGAGTTTCTCCAGCATTTTGCGTCTATCTTCAATATAAACCAGCATCCGCAGTTCCATCCTAGACAATTCACTTCTGATCTGGTAAAAAAAACCCTGATACGCCTAACACTGACACACTATTCCAAATTTCTCAATCAAAAAATAATTTTAATCCTATGCACCTTTAATAAATTGACACAATCCATTCCACTCACCCTCACCCACCAGCAAGTTAAGTGCTTAGTTAATTCCGGAATATATCACCATGATTTTGTAGTTGATTTTACAAATGCTAAAGTAATGTGAACAAGTAGAGGCAATTTTTTCAAGAATTTTTTTAAAATTGAAATCAAGAAATGCACGTATGAATTTTTTGCATTTCTTTCTGCTTTTTTTTTAAAGCACTAAATGTTTTATGAGTAGAAGGAGGGAAACACAATCAAGGGAGATAGATTTAGAATATTGAAATACCACATCAGTTAATTCCTGTCCATCTTAACCCCTTTGTGACCTGCCAATGTTAAAATGGGGAACCCTAAAATGTAGAAGGCTGGCACAGATAATTTTGAGGTCAAATTGTACGATGAGGTAAAATTGTACAAATGATCACCTGGAGTATTTATCATAATATAAATGCACTTCTTAAGAATTTTTAAGAATGCGGAATGTTATGATTTCAAATGCAGCCCCGTCCATACCAGGAGAACAACTTGGAGAACTGGTTTCAACTAATATCATTTGGTTGCAATTCCAATTTGAATTGAAACACCTGGTCAGCAGAGTTGGTGCAAATTCCTGGTGCTTAATTGGCAAGGTGGTTTCTTTTTCCATATCAAGCAAATCATGTTGGTTATTTGAACAGATGTTTGTGTTAACATCATCAGCAGAGTGCGATATACCGGGGTAAAATGTGACATGCACAACACAAATAGGTTCAGCAAAGATAGGACAGAGTAGGATTGAAGTGTTAACTCTGTGGGTCTCTGATTCATGCTATAGACCATCGGGCTCATAATAAAGCAGAATCTTGTTAGAGGTCCACCACCGATTTTCCGGTAAACTGTCCGTTATACCGGACAGACTTACGAGTGCGCACTTAAAATCTTCAAACCCCCCCCCCCCCCCCCCCCCCCCAGCGCCACTCTGCAAGTCCCCCTGAAAATATGGTGCCTAAGTCAGGTGAGGTGGCCGATCTCGACCTGATCGGGACTTCCATGGCCGATCTGCGAGTCGAATTTGCCCCCTGCAGCCAGGTCTCTGGAACTCCAGCCCGGCCGGAGCCAGCAGATCCGTTCCCACGGCCAACTTCTGCGGCCGACTTTGCAGGCCGGTGTCTCGGTAGATCCCTCGACTCCTCATGGAGGCAGTTACATCTGTTGGTCCGGCAAAACAGATAATCCAGAAATGCTCATGAATCAAGGATGCTGAAAAATCGATGGTGGACCTGTGTAGGCTAAATTCTTTACGGAATTCTATTGCGGTGCAAGGAGCCTCCTTCTCAACTGATGCAAATCTTCAACATTAGATCTGGAGTTGTACGTTTTGGGGCTCTTTGGAAACATTTAAAAAGAAACAACAATTAAGATATTTAAAGACTTGTGAGAGCAATTTACATTTCAGATCGTTGTGTGCTGTGACATTGACTTTGAAAGAACAAATGCTATGTTACTACAGAGACGATGCATTACATTGAGCATCACCAACTAGGAAATTCACAATCTTGCTCTTCAGATCATTTGTAGTTGCACACATTATACATTCACAATCAGATGGCATGGGCAAAACAACATCAGCATCTGATAATAAATCAAGGCACAACAGTGGAACAGTCAATTCAACATTTCAAGTCAACTTTTCATTGATACAAGTTAACACCAAAACACCATTGCAAACTAACATAAATTCAGCAGCCACATTGTTTTTGTTATATTGTGTAGTCCGACCAAACTTCTCTAGTTTTACAAATATACCCTTTCATGTATAAATATACACAAACACACGCAATAAGTCGTGCAAACAGGTTTCTTTCCCACACTCATTTTATGGCTGATTTTGAATCTTTAGTAGAACACCTGTACAAAATAAAGTATAATCCTGGCCGATGTTAACTTGCAAGTTTCAATGCGTAATTCTATTCTGGTGCTAGGAACCTTCCTTCTCAACTTATTCAAGTAAGTATATTTTATTATTGCACACCTTGATTCAACCAATTCATTGATCCAATATGTTATTTACCAGTAAATCAATTAAAGGATTAGTTGAATCAAGATGTAGAAGACATAAATGACACAATTTCCACATTTACTTATTTCTATAATTGCCTCCAACATGTTATGAGAAGAAGCACGTACTGCAGAAGATAAAGGCAAAATAATTCATGTGTTGAAACAAGAATAATGCATTCATTGACTCACACACAGAACATTTACCAGCTTTTTCTGCAAATGATTTTAAAACATGCAGTCTTTAAATGCCCAAGAAAAAAAAATCAAATTCTGATTTTCTTTGATTGCTCTAATTCTTGATGTCAAATGGATAAAACAGAGCGAGACGGCTCATTCTTTTACGAAATGGATCAAACAATTGATATTGTGTAATCTTGACGGTTTTTATTCTCTTGCTAACACTAATAGGCTATTCTGTGCTTGCTAAGCCTTTAGATAGAGCCTATCTGCCTCAACCATCACAATCCTCATATTGAGCATGGCGAAGTAGAGTCGGATGTGTTTAGTAAACCTTCAACTTAGAATTGAAACAGAAGTGACAGCAAATTAAACAGATTTTCCTCCATGACAATAGTTTAATTAAGGTTTCTGCAAAAAGATTCAGATGTTTCACTTATTTACTGGCTTCAAACAAATGAATGGTTTCAGTAGAAATGTAATTATGTAAAAATGACATCCGATTCTGGGTTCCCTTTCAATAAAAGTTCTCTGTGTATTTTTCTTTTAAGGCTGATGCTCTCACATTGCAGTGCTCAAGGAACAAATGTTACTTACATACGAACCAAGAGTGCAAAAGATTTATATGTTTCCAGATAATTGTACATTCACGAACTCTCCATTTTATTGTGTGAAAGTGAACTTGCTGCAAAGTTGTGCAGCCACGGAATGCGTTCTCAGCATGTCAGTCTATTTATCCCACAGCTCAAACGAGCACCCTGCTGATTTCTCAATGATTTCTTTCTTTCAGGCAATACTTCACAATGTTATGCAATCGTCTTTCTACCCAGCTCCTTTCAACTCTCAAGAATTGAACCAGTGTTTCACCTTCTCAAGCCGAACAGGTTCTATTTTTACAAACGTCCATGATCCATATTTTTCCCCAAAGATCCCATGATATGGAAACCATACCTCCACCATATTGCACTGAACAGCATCAAAGACACATCATAGAATGATACGAAAGAACAATTACTGCAAGTGGAGAAAGACTCAATTAATTCCGCTGCTTTTCAGAACGAACGCAAGCATGTACAGCAAAAATTTTGGATTTAAGACTGTGTGGGAGGTTGATCCCATGTACAGGTGTCCATAAATTGACCGTTTATAGCCCAGGGCAAACTATATAATTTGATTTGAGGTGTAATTTTAATTCTCATCCAAAATAACCTACCTTGCAATTAGTTGTTCCTGCTTGGATGCTAGAAATCGGAGCTCATGGCTGCATAATATGCTCCCCTGGTGGCATAATTAAAGGGAATTTTACATTGAATCCTAGTCTATTTCTGAATCTGTCATTGTCTTTTTTTGCCCCCCAAGACCTTGCTCAATGGCGCATCTTTGGAATGACCACAATAGACGATTGTTCTCAGCTCCCTCATGCCTGATGCACATTGATGAGAAGAGTTTGGCAGGCGTGTTTTACTTCAGACTTGTTGTTTTCCAGACAGTGTGTCACTGTTGGTAATCGAGAGGCAAGGATCAAGAGGCCTAACAATTCCCTGGACAGATATAACAGCTAATAAAGCTTAATTACATTCTAAAACCAAGGGCTGGGCTGCGTCAACTCTTGGCTTCTGTGCTGCAAATGGCTGTATCATTGCTCCAGCTTGCCAAGTGATTATATAATCTCATTAATTTAATAATAAATGTGATACATGAGGAAACAATTGTGGTCATGTAATAGTATTGGTTTGAGCCCTTGCCAATCTTGCCACGCAATCCGTAATTCTCCTTTCAGCTTCATGCGAGTTTATTTCTCTCTGAATATTTCCGAAGCAACTTGCCAGAGGAAGAGGTTTGAAAGATGGAAAGCTGGAAATCATTTTGCCGTGCCTCTGCCATTATTCATGCGCGTTGTGCAACAGTACAGGCACCTTGGTCGCTATCAAGCGTCAATGCATCTGCATTGACAGGTTCCCATTGGGAGGTAGACTTGGCAATGCACTGCTGTGGGGATTGCAGCCCTTAAATATTTCCCTGCACCCTTCACATCACTCTGGCCCAGTTGCAAGATATCAGGCAGGTGCAAGGACCCAGTGCTGAATACCACTCACACATGGCATTTCAGCAACCCATGATAGGAGGTCCATCACATACTATTTTCATCCTGAATATATCGTGGTGTTTGTGTAAAAAAAGAACCTGGAAGTGCTCAGACAACAACATGGATATAGTAGACATCCTAGATGGGTGGTAGAAGTTACAGCCCCATTTTTATACCATAAAACCTTAAGACACAGGTGCAGAATTGAGATTTCTCCACCATCGATCATGGCTGATCTATGTTTCCCTCTTCACACTATTCTCCTGCCTTCTGGCCGTAACCTTTGATGCCTTTATTAATCGAAGACCCATCAATCTCCGCTTTAGACATACTCAATGACTTGGCCTCCACAGCTATCTGTGGCAATCAATTCTGTGGATTCACCACCTTCAGGCTGAAGAAATTCCTCCTTATCTCCATTCCAAAAGGAACTTCCTTTCATTCTGAGGCTGTGCCCGATGGTCCTAGACTCACCTGCTAGTGGAAACATCCTCTCCACATCCACCCTATCCAGGCCTTTCACTACTCGGTATGTTTCAATGAGATCCCCCCCCCCCCCCCCACAACCTTCAAAACTCCAGCGAGTACAGGCCCGGAAACATCAGACGCTCATCATACATTAACCCCACCATCCTCGGGATCATCCTCGTAAACCTCCTCTGGACATTCTCCAATGCCGGCACATCCATCCTTCAGATATAGCGGATTTATTGTCTGTTTGAGTTTGATCCTATCCCGACCCCTATACCAGAACATTCAACATGTTCGCACTCAAGAGACCCGTTACCGTTCTGCTATTTTCCTTTTACGGACAGTGTGTATATTTTCTCCTTAACATGGTCCAAGACTCTTGAGCACAACTAGGCTCTGGAGCGTAGTGAGGGAGAAAGAAAGCAGTCAGGTTTACATCGTACTCATCAAAGACATTGAACAGTTAACCACAAACCTGAAGCTTCAAACAGTCGGAGTTCACAGGTTTCCTCAGGCAGTGCTCGAGTGAAAATTAGACTCACTTTCTTTCCATAACCCAGAAGCACTGAGAACAACTGTAGTCACCTCCACACGAAAGGAGATGAAGCAACTGAGGATCTTTTGGGATAAATGCCTCGCCTGTACATCTCAACATGGCATTAGCTAAACTTGCATAGCTCCGTGAGGGGGGTTCTGTCATCTGTTGATTTCTCAGCTTTGCACAAGTCTTATGTATGCCAAAAAGATGAGTGATATTTGCAACTGCGATTCTGGAAGACTAAGATCTCGCATCATGCGAGTGCACAACAGTTAAACATCACAGTAAGCCTATTACCTTCGTAAACCGCCTTGAATCCTTGAGCGCTGACTGCAAAGTCCGTGGTGAACCAAAGTGTGAGGATTGAACCCGAGCTGACAATCGGCGATGGAAGCTGAAAGCCAGTCACCCTGTGGAAACATGCAACAGGGAAATAGAAAGTGAGAAACAATAACAGACCACGGACAAATAAAGATCATAAGGCAAAGTGAACCGTTGTGCCTTCCTTTACATGTTATGTTTCATGTTATAATCATACCGAACATTAGCCATACCAAACGACAGATACACAGAGTTTGATGCCCCACAGATATCATCTTTCCAGCCGAGGACGCTGCCAGGACTTGAGGGCCTGAGACATAGGGAGAGGTTGGGCAGGCTATGACTTTATTAGTTACATTAGAGATACAGTGTGGAATCAGGCTCTTCAGCCCACCAAGTCCGGGCCAACCAGCAATCCCCGTACACTAACATAATCCTACACGCACTTGGGACAATTTATAATTTTACCAAGCCAATCAGCCTACAAATGTCTTTGAGTGTGAGAGCAAACCGGAGCTCCCAGAGAAAATGCACACAAGACATGGGGAGAACATACAAGCTCCGTACAGAGAGCACTTGTAGTCAGGATTAAACCTCTGGCATTGTAAGGCAGGAATTCTACCGCTGCGCCATCATGCTCCTTGGATCACAGGAGGATGAGGGGTGATCTTTTTGAGGTGTTAAAGATCATAAGAAGGATGGAAAGGGTAAATGCACAGTATTTTACCCAGTAGGGGAATCAAGAACCAGAATATATAGCTTTAAGGTGAGTGGGGAAAGATTCAATAGGAACCGGAGGGGATTCTTTTTATAAGCAAAAGGTGGCAGATGATTGAAATGAGCTGTCAAAGGAAATAGTTGAAGCAGGTACTAACTATCACAACATTAAGAAACATTTAGACAGGTACATGGATAGGATGGGTTTAGAGAGATAGGTGAGACTAGTATAGATGGGGCAAGTCGGGCCGATTGGCCCATTTCCGTGCCGTTTGAATCTAAAATAGCCATTAATATTGAAAATTTAGCAATTGGTGGTTTGAATAAACAAGTTGCACATTGCCTTTCAGAATATCCTCACAAAGTTGTTGTCAATCAAGTACTAAGATACATTTAGTGTTGCAGACGTCAGAGATAAAAAGATAATGTGCGCTTGGCAAGAACACACAAACTCCAAGAACTGAAAGACCAGACATGTTTTTTGTCGATTGAGTTCCTTGAGTGATAAATATTTTCTGCATTGCTCAAAAAATCTGACATTGGATAATTGCCTGAGAATTTGTGGTCCAGGATAAAGCAGCCAAGCCGCAGTTTAACATCTATCTGCTCACTAAGTAGTTCGTCAAAAAATCTACAGTTGCTCAAGTCAATTGGCCGGTTTGCTACACCCACGTGGAAAGATTTTTGTTTGAATTCTGCTGACCAAGTGCCAATCTGACTGAACCGATCAATAACAGTTTGAAACATCACCGTTTTTGATCAAAGCATCCAGAGGCTTGGTTAGTAGGTTTAGGTTTCCTCCCACACTCCAAAGACGTACAGGTTTGTAAGTTAATTGGCTTCAGTAAAATTGTAAATTATCCCTATTGTGTGCAGGATGGTGTTAGTGTGCGTGGATCACAGGTCGATATGGACTCAGTGGTTCGAAGGACCTGTTTCCGCTCTGTATCTCTAAACTAAACAACGTAAATCCAATCAAGCCAAACTCAAGTGCAACACATAGAGTGAAGGGGAAAGATACAGAGTGTTGAACATAGTTCTCAGCATGAAAGTGCAGCAGTTCCAGAGACAGAGTCCAATATATATGCAACGGGGTGGAGGTGAATTGGACAGTCTCCTGGTTTATAGAAGGGCCACTCCCTAGAGCTCAGGTCCTCGAGTTCTGGCAACATCCTTGTAAATCTTCTCTGCACCCATTTTGGCTGAACAACATCATTCCTATAGCAGGGTGACCAAAACTGAACACAATACTCTAAATGTGGCCTCACTAATGCCTTGCACAACTGTAACATGACCTCCCAACTTCTCCACTCAATACTATGACTGATGAAAGCCAATATGGCAAAAGCCTTCTTGACCACCCTGTCAATTTGTGTTCCCGATTGTGGTAGTGCACACTATCAAGCTTCTGTATCTTCTGCCTGACGGGAATGGGGAGAAGGAGCAATGTCCAGGGTGCGAAAGGTCTTTGAATATGATGGCTGCTTTCACAAAGGCTTTGTGAAGTGTGGATGGAGTTATTGGTGGGGAGTCTGGTCTGCGTGATGGACTGGGCTATGTCCTCAACTCCCTGCTATATCTTGCAGTCATGGGCAGAGCTGTTCTCAAACCAGGCTGTAATACAACCCTACACTATGCTTCCATTGTCACATCCATAAATGTTTGTAAGAGTGAATGGAGACATGTCAAATGTCTTCAGCCTCTTGAGGAAATAGAGGCGTTGGTGTGCCTTCTTGGCTGTCGCTTAAACGCGGTTGGTCCACCGCGTTGTTGGCAATATTAACGCCAAAGGAACTTCAAGCTCTCAACCATTTCCACTTCTGCACCATTGATGCTGATTGGGGCATGTAGTCCATCGCGTGCTTCCTGAAGTCGATAATTAGATACTTTGTCTTGCTGACATTGAAGGAGACATTGTTGTTCTGACAACTAACTGTGTGCCAAACAGAGGAGATTCAGGTGCAATCCATCAATGCCACGTTTGGCTAATTCCTGGTCAGCATCTTGCAATAGGGAACTATCCACTGAAGTTTGCTTTTGCATCATGAAACCTGCTCAATTTATTTTTGCAAGTCCATGTTTAGGATTTTGTGATACAGAGAATGGGAGTCAAGTGATTCAACGTACTGAATAATCTATATGTTGTAAAAAGAATGTAAAGATAATATGTTATATTCTTAACTGTGCAAGTAGCAAGTGCGAACCAATATTCTCCATCTCCAGACTGACCAGCCATCCTCCACCCCGACCAGAAACTATACAGGTCTATTTGCAAAATAAGCTGCTAGATCAATGGATCAAAGCCTTCTTGACCACCCTGTCAATTTGTGTTCCCGTGTATGGTAGCGTGCACTATCAAGTTTCTGTATCTTCTGCCTGATGGGAATGGGGAGAAGGAGCAATGGCCAGGGTGCGAAAGGTCTTTGAATATGCTTCATGAAGTGTGGATAGAGTTATTGGTGGGGAGTCTGGTCTGCTTGATGGACTGGGTTATGTCCACAACTCCCTGCTATATCTTGCATATATGGGCAGAGCTGTTCTCAAACCAGGCTGTACTACAACCCTACACTATGCTTCCTTTGGCATTCTTCCTTCAAGTAGCATTGAAAACATAGAAACATAGAAACATAGAAATTAGGTGCAGGAGTAGGCCATTCGGCCCTTCGAGCCTGCACCGCCATTCAATATGATCATGGCTGATCATCCAACTCAGTATCCCGTATCTGCCTTCTCTCCATACCCCCTGATCCCTTTAGCCACAAGGGCGACATCTAACTCCCGCTTAAATATAGCCAATGAACTGGCCTCGACTACCCTCTGTGGCAGAGAGTTCCAGAGATTCACCACTCTCTGTGTGAAAAAAGTTCTTCTCATCTCGGTTTTAAAGGCTTTCCCCCTTATCCTTAAGCTGTGACCCCTTGTCCTGGACTTCCCCAACATCGGGAGCAATCTTCCTGCATCTAGCCGGTCCAACCCCTTAGAATTTTGTAAGTTTCTATAAGATTCCCTCTCAATCTCCTAAATTCTAGAGAGTATAAACCAAGTCTATCCAGTCTTTCTTCAGAAGACAGTCCTGACATCCCAGGAATCAGTCTGGTGAACCTTCTCTGCACTCCCTCTATGGCAATAATGTCCTTCCTCAGATTTGGAAACCAAAACTGTATGCAATACTCCAGGTGTGGTCTCACCAAGACCCTGTACAACTGCAGTAGATCCTCCCTGCTCCTATACTCAAATTATTTTGCTATGAAAGCTAACATACCATTCGCTTTCTTCACTGACAAAAGTCAAACAGATGGTCAACAGACTCATTCTGCACTCATCACACTCCCATTTCACTCCTGAAAACTGGTACATCCAAGTTATATGTAGAAATGTACACACACACACACATGTACATATATTGTGGTGTCAGTTATACCAGATTAATAATGAATATACTGGCACACACACACTACGATGAACTCATCTGACACGATGCAGCAGTGATTCTGCTTCTAGAGCTAAGTTATGGGTAAGCTCTTGGATCGCCTGCTGTAGTTGTCGGGCAACTCGCAGTTGTTCAATGCAGGTCTCAAATAAATGCCATATCGGTCCCATCATTGTGTGAGGAGTCAATGCATTCATGCCCACATCCTTCAACAATGTGGCTTCAGTCATGATGCCAATGTAATAACAAATATACTGGTACGATGAACTGATGGGCTTAATCTCTGAACAAGAGGCTGTAGAATCATCCGCACAGCTTCCTCTCTCCCTCCCAATAAATTGCAAAGAATTGTGGACGCAGCCCTTACCATCACGCAAACCAACCTCCCCTCCATTGACTCCATCTGCAGACCACACCAGCAAAATCAAGGACTGGTCTCTCTTCTTCACTATCCCATGATGCAAGAGTTAGAGAAGTATGAACATGCACATCTTCAGATTCAGGGACAGTGTCTTCCAGCTGTTATCAGGCAAATGAACATCTCCTCACCATCTAGAGAGTGGCCCTCAGCTACTATCTACCACATTGGAGACCCTCAAACTATCTTCACTCGGATTTTACTGAGCTTTATCTTGTACTAAATGTTATCCCCTTTATTGTGCATCTCTACACTGTGGATGTCTCAATCGTAATCATGTATTGTCCTTCCACTGATTAGTTTGCACACTGTGCCTCGGTACGTGACAATAAACTAAGCTGAAGGGTGGTGAATCTGTGGGATTCATTGCCACAATCAGTTGCAGAGGCCATGTCATTGCGTATTTTTAAGGGGAGATTGATAGGTTTTTGATTAGCAAGTGTGTTGGGGGTATTGGGGAAAAGGCCCAGGAGAATGGGGTTGAGGGAAAAAATACCCATGACTGAATGGCAGAGTAGACTCGATGGGGAAAAATGCTCTGATGTCTTATGGATCCTATATCAAGACTCAGTCTTGGATAAAGAGCACAGACAAACATGTTCTTCCAGCAGTTTATCTTTTGGCACCAGATTAACAGCAAATGCAGTTTCTAGTGTCTACAGGAATTAGCTCTTATGTCTGCAGAAAATGTTATTAAATTCAGAAGACAGCAATAGATGCGGGAGACAAACAGAAGAAAGATAATTATCCTTAAAGCTCAAAGAAATGAACTGTGCATTTTCTTCATGAGGACATAATCCTGGCTGAAACTTTTCAGCAGGTATCCGACACGATACTGTGAACAGTGAAATCCACAAAACAATCCAGCAGCAATTCCATCCAGGAGAAGCTTTTTTCATACCAATTCACACTCAGAGTTTTATTTTTATATTATGATGATCCAGACATGTTCATAAGTGATAAGAGCATATTTAGGCCATTCGACCCATCAAGTCCATTCCGCCATTCAATCATGGCTGATCTATCTTTCCTGCCTCTCTCAATAACCGCTGACACCCGTACTAATCAAGCATTCATCTATCTCTGCTTCAAGGTTTTGGTGATTCACGACCATTAGGGGACAGCAGACCCGGCGACGGAATCAGGAGCGGGAAGCCACCGAGCCGAGACTCTGCTCGCTCCCGAACACTGGGAACCGGAGAGGAGGTGGAGGGAGTCGGCGATGACAGCGGACGCTGGACAAAGGAGCATTTATAAAAACCAGGGGGAGGGGCAGTCTTAACTTCCCCATCCTCAAAGTCGGATGTGGGAGGCATCCTTAGGGCGCGAAGGCTGAAGGTGGATGGGCAAGGAAAGGGACAGTTCGCTGGATGATCTGGACTGCGAAGGCTGCAATGGGCCTTTATAGCCAGCTGCAGCTGGGACTTTGGAAATGTTGCCAAAACCTGGCGACTCTTGCATATGCACCTAGTGGGCAATTTCTATACATTTTACACTTAACCAGGGATTGTAGTTGTGTACGGAAATAATCTTACTGAATTGTATGCAAAAAAAATCTCACTGTACCTTGGTACACCTGATAATAAAGGAGCCACTGACTTAGAGCACAAATAATCATCACACAAAAAATAAAAGTTAGCGCAGTATTTGTTCCCATGATGGAACAAGCTCCAAAATACTATAATGCTTTGAAATGCTTTTTCTTAAATTATGCTGAAGGAACATTTCGAAGGACACTGTGGCTATTAATGAGAGGTCAGGTCTGCTACCTGCGTCCATCAATCAAGCTGTTCCTATCCACTTAAAGACTGCAAGGCAATGAATATTCTCAATCAATGGACTCCACCAGAGTGAATCGGCTTTCGTGTTGCTGCCCAGCAAAAAATTATCCTTCCTCCAACTCTTTCTCAGTTGAAGTGTCTGTTCAATTTCATTCGTCATGGAAGAATTCTGTAACCTGTTCTGCAGCTAAATATACATGTAATGCACAATACAATACAAGTGGCTTCTCTGTGTTGAATGGCTTTTCTATATCTTTATATATATCTATATTCCACCTGACGCCAATGTAAACAAGGCGCTCTCTCTCCTGCTGAACACCATTAACGAACAGCAGCGGGACCACCCCGAAGGTGTTCACATAATCGCAGGGGACTTTAATAAGGCCAACTTGAAGACTGTACTGCCGAAATTCTACCAACATGTCAAGTGTTCTACTAGAGGGGTGAACACGCTGGATCATGTTTACACCAATATCAAGCACGCGTATAGAGCCATCCCCCTCCCCCAACTCGGCCAGTCAGATCATCTCTCCCTCCTGCTCTCTCCAGCCTACACCCCCCTCAGACGCAGTGCCAGGCCCACCATAAAATCTGTTACAACCTGGCCTGAAAATGCACTCTCCAATCTACAGGACTGCTTTACCCAGACAAACTGGGACATATTCGAACACCAGGACCTGGAAACTCTCACAGAATCGGTGCTGGACTATATCAAGTTCTGCATCGGAAATGTGACTGTAGACAAAAACATACGGGTTTTCCCAAACCAGAAACCCTGGATGTCCAGTCAGGTCCGCACACTCCTCAGAGCCCGCGATGCTGCCTTCAGGTCAGGTGACAGAGCTCTGTACAGGGCTGCTCGAGCCGACCTGAAAAGTGGTATTAAAAAGGCCAAGGCGGATCACAAGAGGAGCATAGAGTCCCACTTGTCCAGCAATAATACACGGGAGGTATGGCGGGGCATACAAGACATTACCAACTACAGAGGCTGTGCCACAAAGTCAGAAGACCTGAGTGCGCCGCTGGCAGAAAAGCTAAATTGCTTCTTCTCCCGCTTTGAAACATCACAACAGCAGCACTCACCTGCTACAGCCCTGTTCCCACCCTCACCTGGCTCCTGTACTACCCCACTCACTGTCGGGGAACACGATGTCAGACGGGTGCTCCTGGCAGTGAACCCCAAGAAGGCTACCGGCCCAGATGGAGTCCCTGGTAAGGTGCTCAAAGCGTGCGCCCACCAGCTCACTGCCATCTTCACCAGAATTTTCAATCTCTCCCTGGCCCAGGCAGTTATTCCGTCCTGCCTAAAATCAGCCACAATCGTCCCTGTGCCGAAGAAGTCTCCCATCACCAGCCTTAATGACTACCGTCCTGTTGCCCTCACTCCGGTAATCACGAAGTGCTTCGAGAGATTGGTCCTCCAGCACATCAAGGTCTATCTACCACCAGACTTCGACCCCCACCAATTCGCTTATCGCCAAAACAGATCCACAGAAGACGCCATCACCGTAGCTCTCCACTCTGTGCTGAGCCATCTGGAGCAGGGGCAGAGCTACGTCCGGATGCTCTTTGTGGATTTTAGTTCAGCCTTTAACACAATCATCCCGGACATCCTCATTGGTAAACTGGTCACTCTCGGCCTCCCCACTGTCACATGTGCCTGGATTAAGGATTTCCTCACAAACCGGCCCCAGACTGTGAGACTTGGCCCCCACCTCTCCTCCACTCGCAGGTTGAGTACCGGTTCCCCACAGGGCTGTGTGCTAAGCCCCCTCTTATACTGTCTCTACACCTACGACTGTAGTCCGGCCCACAACAACAACCGCATCGTCAAATTTGCTGACGACACTACTGTGGTCGGACTTATTTCAAAGGGAGGCGAGGCAGCCTACAGAGAGGAAGTCCTGAAGTTGACAACCTGGTGCTCAGAAAACAATCTGGCTCTGAACACCAGGAAAACAAAAGAGCTCATTGTCACCAAAGACAGCTCCCATCCTGCGTTTGGACTGTTCGACCTGCTGCCCTCTGGAAGGCGCTATAGGTGCATCAAATCCAGGTCAAACAGACTCAGGAATAGCTGCTTCCCGAGAATTATATCTACCATAAATTCAAATCAACACATGCACTGCGGTCATCAAGAACCGGCCCAACACGGACTTCCATCTGTATATATGTATATATGTATGTAGCGCCGTAGAATTTGTGCACCTATTCCCCCCCCCCCATCTCCCTTCTGTTTTGTTTTTTCTGTTTCTTGTTTTTTGTGTAAAATTGTATGTATGCACTGAGTACGAGCAGCTTTCAGTTTCCCTGTACATGTATAGTGACAATAAATGGCATATCTATATCTATATAAAAGGATGCATTTTGCTGGCATTTCTTGTGTTTATTTATATATATATATATATATATATATGTGTTTGTAAATATATATATCATTCTCAGACAGAAATAGCCCTTTGAGAGTTATATTTAATTTCAAATCCACACATAAATTTGAGTACACTGTACGGACTTAATCTGTACATGTGATATATAAAAGACCTTTGAATTTTTGAACCTTTAAATCCACAGAAAATGTCCCTTCTTAATTTTGTTCATGGCTTTTCTTGTTTTTTGTGGGTGGATGCACTGGTACAGCAGCTTTCAGTTTCACTGTACATGTATAGTTCACATATCTATATCTATCAGAGACTGGCATTTCTTGGTGTATCGATATGTGTTTGTAAATATATATATCATTCTCAGACAGAAATCCCATTGAGAGTTTGCTTTAATTTTAAGAGGTGTTAAATTTGAGTATCACTGTACCTTAATTGGTACATGTGACAATAAAAGACCTTTGAACCTTTTTGAACCTTTAAATCCACAGAAAATGTATTTATTAATTTTGTTCATGGCTTTGAAGGAGAGGGGTGGAGGGCACATTAGAGTTTCTACCTTCACAGCGTCAGAGACCAGGGTTCGATCCTGACTACAAACGCTGCCTGTATGGAATTTGTATGTTCTCCCTCAGAGCCTGTCGCATGAAGCGCCTGCTCCACACTGTATCTCCAAACTAAACTAAACTAAACAACAAAAACAAAGCATGCATTAGGCTAAAAACCCATGTCATCCTTTTTTTAATATTATGAAAACTCTCTAAATTAATATAATTTGACTCTTCTCAGTATAGCATGGTTTAAGTAAAATATTTTCTTTGGTTGTTTCAACTTATTTTTGCCTTTTAAACTGTTACCATTTATTTATGATCTTATCAGAGGATGAAAGTTGAGGAAGTTTTTTTTTAAATTGTAATGATTTGTGAATTATTTTCTTGGATCAATTGGCTGTGGATATACAATTAATGTCTTTAGACTTGAGAGATACAGTGCAGAAATAGGCCCTTCGGCCCACAAAGCCCATGCAAACCAGCAATCACCCCATACACAAGCACTATCCTACACACTGGGGACAATTTACTTTCACCTATATTCTTTCCTCTGGCTCCACAATTCATACCTCTTCTATCCTTATCTCACCTAGTGTTTTCATCTCTGGCCTTTGTTGAACCATCTGCCAACCAACCCTCCCCCCTCTACACTTCACCTATATCCAGCTGTTACTTGCCAGACTTTGTCTTGCTTCCACCTCTCATCCAGTTCTCTCCCCACTTCATAACAATCAGTCTGAAGAAGGGAACTGTCACCTATCCATGCTCTCCTGAGATGCTACCCAACCTGCTGAATCGCTACAACACTATATATTTTATTTTGTATCATCTGCAGTTCCCTGTGTCTACTTCCAAGTTTCTGTTTTTCCAAAACTTTTTTGGCCTTTTGAATGTTCATTTTTATATTTAATCCTGAGTTTATAATCTCTTGAAAGGATGAAAAGTCCAGGGGTTTTCTTGGATGGTATGTTTTGTGAATGTCGTCTCCTTCTACTCCAATTGTTTATTGATTTCCAACTTCACTTTAATCTTCTCATGTAAAACAAGTTTGCAGTTTGAATGTGGACACAGAATGCTGGAGTTACTGAACGGGTCAGGCAGCATCTCTGGATAAAAGGAATAAGTGGCCCTTCCTCGGACCGAGAGTCGGGCAGAGGGTAAACAAGAAATGGAAATGTTCATAACCATTCAGAGACGGCACCAATGACTCAAGAAAGATGGAGCCCACAAAGGTCCAATGTTGGCTGTTGAAAAGGTGATAACGAAGAGATACGAACAGCGAAACTAGCAGGATGACGAGGGTGGTAGGTGGGACGGAGTGAGAGGGGATGGAAGGGTTAATTGAAAGTAGAGAAATCAAAATTCATACCACTAGGTTGTAAGCTGCCCACATACGTATGAGGTGCTGTTCCTCCAATTTGCGTGTGGCCCCTCTCCGAAATAGGAGAAGGCCCAGGACTGAAAAGGCAGTATGAGAATGGGAAGGGGAGTTAAAGTATTTGGCAACTGGGGTGCTGAGGAAACTAGGCCTTTGCAGGAGAATGGGGACAATTATAATTTCTGAAGGTTCCCTTCAAAGCAAAACATTTAGCTCTTAGGGCTAAGGGAATCAAGGGAATGTGGGGAAACAGCCAGAAGAGGGTACTGATTTTGGCTGACCAGCCATGATCATATTTGATGGCAGTGCTGGCTCGAAGGGCCGAATGGCCTGCCCCTGCACTTATTTTCTATGTAAGTGCACCAGATAGAGCAAGGACACTAGGCTGGTAAAGAAGGCTTTTGGTACTTCGGCCTTCATCAGTCGAGGTATGACACGGGGGGGGGGGGGGGGGGGGGGGGGGGGGGGGGGGGGGGGGGCATGGTGGTGCAGCGGTAGAGTTGCTGCCTTACAGCGCCAGAGACCCAGGTTTGATCCAGACTACAGGTGCTGTCTGTACAGAGTTTGTTCGTTATCCACGTGATAGCCTGGGTTTTCTCCAAGAGCACGACTTTCCTCCCACATTCCAAAGACATACTAAGTTAATTGGTTTTGGTAAAAATGATAAATTGCCACTAATGTTTGTGTGCTGGATAGTGTGAGTGTTGAGTACGGACTTAGTGGACTAAAGAGCTGGTTTCTGTGCTGTATCTCTAATATAAACTGAACTATTGAGTTTAGAAGTTGGGATGTTATGTTACAGTTATACAAGATATTAATTTGGTCACATATGAAGTACTCTGTTCAGTTTTGGTCGCCCTGCTGTAGGAAGGATAGCATTAAGCTGGAGATAGTGCAACTACAGGGAAACACTGGGCAGACTGGGACATTATTCACGAGTGCAGAAAACTGAGAGATAATCTTACAAGAGTATAAAATCAATAGATAGGATGAAATACTCAGAATTAGGGAATCAATATTTGATAGGAACCTGAGGGTAACCTTTATCACTCAGAGGGTAGTGGGTTGTATGGAACAAGCTGCCTGAAGATGTATGTGTAAAGAGGAGCTGCAGATGACAGTTCACACCGAATATAGACACAAAGTGCTGATGATCTTTTCCAGAGACACTGCCTGACCCACTGAGTTACCCCAGCATTTTGTGTCAATCTGCCAGTGGAGATAGTTGAGGCAGGTACAATAACATTTCAAAGACACTTGGACAGGAACATGAATTGGCAAGGTTGAGGGGGGTATGGACAAAAGGGTCTAGGTTAGATGGAGCATCTTGGTTGGCATGGACGGGTTGGGCCAAAAGGCCTATTTCCGTGCTGTATGACTGCATGACTTTTTACTTCAGCTGCAATTACACTCTCACCAAGCCCTGCCGTAGACAAGTTGCCTGAGGAGCTACAATGTAAACTCCTAACCGACCGGACAGGCACCCTGCACAACAATAGAAAGAAGGTAACGAGACGGGGGAGGAAGAAGAAGGGTGGAATTAAAGCAAGACTTAGGCGAGGAGAAAGTAAGCACCGTGCACTTCCCTCAGTGATCCTTGCTAATGTGCGCTCACTGCGTAACAAGACTGATGAACTGCAAGCTAACGTTTTTCACATGTATGAATACCGGACTGCTTCCATTCTTGCTTTCACTGAAACATGGCTGACTGGGAGTGACAACAGTGACAGCATGCACATAGATGGCTTCGGGTCTCCTGTAAGGTTAGACTGTGATACTGAACTGACTGGCAAGCACCATGGCGGTGGTGTCTGCCTCTACATCAATCCACGCTGGTGCAAAACAGTTGTTGTCAGAGAAGAACTGTGCAACCCTGACATTAAACTCTTGGCTGTCTCCCTGCGTCCCTTCTACCTTCCCAGGGAATTCCCACAACTGTTTTTCATTCTGGTTTATATCCACCCCAGAGCAAATGCATCCACTGCTACAGAACATATAAGAAAAATGCTCAACAGACTCGAACTGATATCTCCGGACGCCCCCAAATTCATCATGGGAGACTTCAATCACTGTTCAATTGACAAATCACTTAAAGGATTCTACCAGTATGTCAACTGTACCACCCGTCTAGGGAAAACACTGGACAAATGCTATGGGTCAGTCCCAGACGCCTACAGAGCCGTCTCCCTCCCTCCCCTAGGCTCTGCTGACCACAGCAGCATACTGCTCGTTCCTGCCTACACACCTGTGGTAAAGAGAACAGAGAAAGTCATCAAGGACATCAAACAGTGGACACCGGACAGTATTGACAGGTGTCAAGGGTGTTTTGAAACCACAGACTGGAATACCCTCACATCCTCCTCCACCAACATCAGTGAGCAAGCGGATATAGTCTCAGCATACATCACTTTCTGTGTAGACAATATTATCCCCTCTAAGAAAGTCACAATCTTCCCTAACAATAAATCCTGGGTGACTAAAGATCTAAAAAACATATTGAATAAGAAAAAGAGAACATTTTTTACCGGTTCTGAAGCTGAGAAGAAGAGGTAAACAGAGAGGTCAAGCGGGCCATAAAAATTGCCAAGCTGAAATACAAGAACAAAGTGGAGCAGACCTTTGGAAAAGGGAACCTCCGTGCGGCTTGGCAGGGCCTCAAGAACATGGCAGCACTGAACTCTGTCTCTACCAGCCGCAAGCCCATTCAGGTAGCAAGAAGCAGCTTCACTTCACTCCCGAATGATCTCAACTCCTTCTACACCAGATTTGAAAAGGACAATAGCACCCAGCTAGAATCAATCGTCTCCACACTCAGACCTGATGACTCCGGCCTCAACATCAACACATCAGAGGTGGTGAGAGCCCTCAAAAGGACTAAAAAGAACACAGCTCCAGGGCCAGACAACATCTGTGGGTGGACCCTATGGCACTGTGCTGAGCAGCTGGGAGGTGTGTTCCAGCATCTATTCCAGGGCTCTTTGACCAGCAGCACAGTCCCCGCGATGTGGAAAAACTCAACAGTGATTCCCATCCCAAAGAAGGGCACCACCAAGGTCCTGAATCACCTCCCTGAGCATGAAGGCCATGGAGAGGATCATCAAGGAGCACATCACCAAGGCAACTGGCTCGATGATGGATCCATTGCAGTTTGCTTACCAGGCTGGCAGGGGTGTCGATGACGCAAAAATATTCATCTTAAACACCATCCATAAGAATCTGGAAATCCCCAAGGCCACAGCCAGACTTCTGTTTGCAGACTTCTCATCAACATTCAACACCATGCAGCCACATATTTTGGCTGAGAAGCTCATCACCCGCTTCCACCTCAACCACCAACTCACTCTGTGGATTATAGACTTCCTCACCAACAGATCACAGAGGGTGTTGGTGAACCACACCTTGTCCGACACCCTCTTCACCTTCACTGGCTCTGTACAAGGCTGTGGCCTCTCCCCACTTCTCTTCATTCTCTGCACTGATGACTGCAGATCCACCCAGCCAAACTGCCACTTTGTAAAATTTGCTGATGACACTGTCTCTTCTTCCCAGCCACACACAACATCACAGCTCAGCCCTGCAGGACTTTATAGTATGGTGTGAAAAGTCTTGTCTTGAGCTAAATATAAGCAAAACCAAGGACATGATTGTGACTTTTTCCCCCCAACAGAGACAGATGGCTGAGGCAGCCACTACTATCATCCAGCAGGAGCCAGTGGAGATAGTGGAGGTATACAAATACCTGGGAACAGCCTTCGACAACCTGCTAAGGTTTTCCTCTAACATCTAACAGGAAATCCTTAAAAAGTGCCATCAGAGACAGTACCTGCTCAGGAAGCTGAAGTCATTTGGGATTAACAAAGACATTCTCACCACATTCTACTACGCATTAATTGAAAATGTAATAACCTTCTCTTTCACTAGCTGGTTCCACTCCATCACCCTGCAAAACAGAAACCGCCTGTTGAATGTGGTCAAGGTCTGCTCAAAAATCATTGAGCAGCCCGTCCGAACTCTCACTGCCCTATGCGACCAACAGTCTGGAAAGTTAACACGCAGGATTCTTCAGGACCCCTCTCACATCCTGTTTCCTGAGTTTGAGTGGCTCCCCTCAGAACGCAGACTCCGCTGTCCGGGTTGACTGACACAGTGGAGGAAGGCAACCTTCATCCCCAGGGCTGTCCAGCTTTTTAATTCTGCTCATGAACTTTTTAATTGAAGCACTTAGGAAGCACTTTAAAAACTATTACTATGTGTTGAATGTTGATGTGCGGTGTGTGTTGTGTGATTGTGCAGTGTGTCTGTGAAATGCGTGTGCTGGTTGATTGTGCAGTATGCGTGCTGCTTATGTTTGTTGATTGTGTCCCTTTTTAAAAAGCTACTGTAATGCGCCCTTTTAAATTGCCCCTCGGTGATGAATAAAGTGCTTTGAATTGAATTTAATTGAATTGAATTGAATTGACTGCAATTTTACATTGCAGGACATTACACATGTGATATCAGATTAATCGCCCTAATTTTGTTACATATTTATAGATGTTGTTCCCTTTCTCCTGTATCTGTAAACTATGGCCGGCTTGATTGTAATCATGTGTGGTCTTTCCGCTGACTGGATAGCATGCAACAAAAAAACTTTTCACTGTTACCCCCGTGCACATGACGATAATAAATTAAACTGAACTATTGTGTGGGTAATTCAACATGACTGACCTAACTCAGATGAACTGCAATCAGAATTACCCACTTATTATCTCACACGAGGGAGCACTTCAATGGAGCTGCAACCTCTTGCAGGTTTTATCTGCATAAATATTTCTATTTCCACCCTCAAAGCACGAGATAGCTTATTTGTATCTGTAAAATCTTTGATGTACGCACAAACAGTGGTACCGAATGAATATGCTGGAAACTAGAGCAAAACTGTACCGTAATACACTGTAAATATACGGGACGCTGTATGGCTCGATTGTAATCATGTATTGTCTTTCTGCTAAATGGATAGCATTCAACAACAAACATGTCACTGTACCTCGGTATATGTGACAAAAAAACTAAACTGAACTAAACAAAACATTAAAGTGCTGGGAAAATCACCTGTGGTAGGAATAGACAGACCGTGTTTGAGGTCAGGACACTACTTCAGTCTTCACTCAACATTTGTGGAGAGAATGGACAAAAACGACATATCGGGTTGAGGCCTTGCTTCACTCTGAAGGAGGTTCTCAACGCGAAATATCGTCTATCCGTTCTGTCTCCACATGCTGCCTGATCCGCCGAGTTCCCCCAGCGCTTTATGTGTTTTGCAGTGTTTTCAAATCATTGTTATTCAGATCCACCAAAGGGATTACACAGAGGACAGTGGGATCTTGTAGAAGATCAGCAATAAGCTACTGAATAAGATTGAACTGGAGACCTTGGGCAAAGTTTAATTCCTACTGAAACTGAATAAACAGACACACATATTGGTTATGTTTTCCTGTATTCCACAGGGAGATTGCTAATCCTGCAATGAATCCAAGTCCACAGTACATCTTCCTCTTGTGCACTGACCTGTTTGGAACTTTAAAACAACCTTTGAGGCAGTTTACAGTTAAACCACGAGTTAAGTGAAAGATGTCATGTTCGGAAGGTCATGCTGGCTACATAATGACAGTGACATTTTCAGATGCTCTTCAAAGGTCAGTGTATAGAAACATAGAAACTTCGAAAAATAGGTGCAGGAGTCGGCCATTCGGCCCTTCGAGCCAGCATCACCATTCAACATGATCAAGGCTGATCATCTAAAATCAGTACCCCGTTCCTGCTTCTTCCCCATATCCCTTGATTCCTTTAGCACTAAGAGCAAAATCTAACTCTCTCTTGAAAACATCCAGTGAATTGGCCTCCACTGCCTTCTGTGGCAGAGAATTCCACAGACTCACAACTCTGTGGGTGAATTTTTGCTGCTCATCCCAGTCCTAAATGGCCAACCCCTTATTCTTAAACTGTGACCCCTGGGTTATGTGATGCATCTAAGGGTAGAAGTAAGGTGAGTTGCAAATTCAGCGAGAGAGTGAAACTCTATCATTTGCAGGTCCACGACTGATTTTCCAGTACCCTTGGCTACAGAGAGTTGCCTTATTATCAATTTAGCCGGAATAATAGAGGTCAAATAATAATGACACAGCACCAAGTCGGGCTCAGAGGTCGGCTACAGGAACAGAACTGGCGGCTCCGTCCAGGTGGGAGTTGCACAGCCACGGCCGTAGGGGCCATGTTGGACCCGCTGATCAGCCGCACAAGTCCCAATGAGGTCGAGATTGGTCGCCTCACCCGGCCTTCGTGCCCCTTTTTGGGGGCGTTTTACCGGGCGGGAGGAGATTTAAAATGCACTCTTGTAATTGTATCCGGATTAAAGGAGGCGCCAGGCCACCAGTTGCCGGAAAATCGGAGGTGGAGCTGCACCAAACATGTCACATTGCAATGTAAATTATTAGTGCACAAGATTTCAAACAGTGAATTATTTTGAGGTGTATTGCAACCATTGTATAGGCTAACCATTGACCTATTTATTATGCCACAAGATCCCAGAAGTAGCAATAAACGGGAGGGGTGTTTCTCGTGACCACAACATGGAGACTAACAGGGCATCTGGCAGCATAAAACATCCACATAAACAATCAAGAAAAAGCAGAGGGCCTCCTATTTAATTACTCTGATGTTGCAGTATCATTTCGCTGTTGCACTGTGCACGCCTCTGTGCGGCAACCATCCTCCATAAATCCAGTGGTAATACAACTAATGGAGGAGGTCAAATGATTTACTTGTATGCAACTGTACATGAATTGTTGCAAAACTATTTCACAAACACTCTGACGTGGCATGGCTGTGATAAATCCTGGTTCTGAATTGTGGGGTAAGGAAGAAAGAGGTGCAGAGGAATTAGCCACAAAAAACAAACAAATCTTCGAGAACCAGAAGGCATAGGACGTGTGAATTTTAAAGGATTATTGCATTAGAGCTGCAGTATTATGGGAAATAAATTAAAATTAATATGTCTTGCACATGCATTTGTAGTAACTTGCCTATTAACATATTTACATGTTTATATTAAATTTATATTATATTATATTTTATTTATATTAAAGTTAAATATTATAATACATTATATTATTCCCCCTGTGTACCGAAGTACAGTTCAAAGCTTTTTTTGTTGCATGTTATCCAATTAGCAGAAAGACTATACATGATTACAATCAAGCCATCACAGTGAACAGAAATAGGACAAAGGGAAAAATGTTTAGTGCAAGATATAGTCCAGCAAAGTAAATCCAATGAAAGATAGTCTGAGGGTCTCCAATGAGGTAGATGGTAGATCAGAACCGCTCACCAGGGAAGAAACTGGGGGTGTGTGTTTTCACACTTCTGTACCTCCCGCCTGATGGGAGATGGGAGAAGAGGGAGTGACCAGGGTGACACTCATCCTTGATTATGCTGTTGGCCTTGTCGAGGCAGTGTGAAGTGTAAATGGAGTCAATGGAAGGGAGGTTGGTTTGCGTGCTGGCCTGGGCAGCGTCCACAATTCCATCCAATTTCTTGCGGTCTTGGATAGAATTGTCCCCAAACCATGCTGTGATGCATCTCAATAAAATCCTTTCTACAGCGCATCTGTAGAAGTTGGTGAGAGTTGTGTTTTTGCACGCAAGGTTTGCACAGTGAGATACCTTGAATTAGATGGTCCCTGACAAGACTCTGCAATACTCTCATCAACAGCTGTAGGATGGAGAGGATTGGGATGGTCCGGTCAACATCCCATTCCACAAACATGGTACCTGCACATCCACTCTATTGAAGCAGCTAGTCATGGATCTAGCTGCAACGTCACTATTTCACGGGCGTAACTTCTAGAATTTCTCACCTAATGGGAGTAACAAATCTCACGTTCATAAATTCATAAGTTATAGGAGGCAGAATTAGGCCATTCGGCCCATCGAGTCAAGTCCACCATTAAATCAAGGCTGATCTATCTTTCCCTGTCTCCCCCATTCTGCTGCCTTCGCCCCATAACCCCTGAGGAGGGAGAGGGGGGCACAAAGTCTCTCCGATTCTTCCCATTTCAATCATTCAGCTGGCCAGCATTTAAAAGGCATTTGATCTAATTTCTTAAACCAGGTGTGAGAGAAAGCAACGGTTTATCCTGATCTACTGATGGTGAAATTCAACCATAACCATATACTCTCTAGAATTTAGGAGATTGAGAGGGGATCTTATAGAAACTTACAAAATTCTTAAGGGGTTGGACAGGCTAGATGCAGGAAGATTACTCCCGATGTTAGGGAAGGCCAGGACAAGGGGTCACAGCTTAAGGATAAGGGGGAAATCCTTTAAAACCGAGATGAGAAGAAATTTTTTCACACAGAGAGTGGTGAATCTCTGGAACTCTCTGCCACAGAGGGTAGTTGAGGCCAGTTCATTGGCTATATTTAAGAGGGAGTTAGATGTTGCCCTTGTGGCTAAGGGGATCAGGGGGTATGGAGAGAAGGCAGGTACGGGATACTGAGTTGGATGATCAGCCATGATCATATTGAATGGCGGTGCAAGCTCGAAGGGCCGAATGGCCTACTCCTGCACCTAATTTCTATGTTTCTATGTCTAAGTCTACTTCTTAGCTTTGACAAAGAGTTAAGTACTCATGTAAGTTCATCAGTTATCACCCAGAGACGTTTGCTTCATTATGAACACTGCTTCACTTCATCATTTGATGGCAGACGAGAAGCTGCCTGTCTAAATATGTTATCCAGCTTATTTGGACAAATTACAAGACAGCTTTGAGGCAAAGCTGTGGGAAAGTATATAGCCCTCTCATGTAGTTGCTCACCTGAAGGAAGGAATTAAACAGCAGCTGACAATGATAGAGCGCCCTAATCAAGGACATTTAATTGAATAAAAGAACAGCATAATGAACATAACATCTTTGTGCATGCTGTCATAAATGATAAGCTCCACATTTTCCAGCTTTCAAATTGTTTTCTTTTCCTTGTCAAGCACAGACATAAACCCATGTGCTGGAGCAACTCAGCAGGTCAGGCAGCATCTCTGGAGGAAAAAGATGTGTGACATTCCAGGTCAGAACCCTTCTTCAGCCCTTCATCAGTCAGAAGAAGAGTTCTGACCTGAAACGTCATCCATCCTTTTTCCTCCAGGGATGCTGCCCGACCCGCAGAGTTACTCCAGCACTTTGGGTCTACCTTTGGGATAAATCAGCGTCTGCTTTTCATTTCTACACAAGCAAAAACGTATCTTTCCAAACAAAGGGGAGGCAGAAGGAACTGCCGATGCTGGTTTACAAGAATAAAACACAAAGTGCTAGAGTGAGTCAGCAGGTCAGGCAGCATTTCTGGAGGACATGGCGGCCTTTTGGGCTGAGACCCTTCTGCAGACTCTTTCCGAATAATATTTCTTCAGAAAAATGTTACCTACCACACCAATTGATTTCACAACAGTGCACTCAACAATAGGCACCTATTTTGTGGATATATACGGAACGGCACGGTGGCGCAGCGGTAGGTGTTGCTGCCTTAGAGTGCCAGAGACGTGGGTTCGATCCTGACTATGGGTGCTATCTGCACTCTGTGGCATCATGGGTTTTATCTGGATTCTCCATTTTCCTCCCAAATCCCAAAGAGGTACAGGTTTGTAGATTAATTGACTTGTAAAAGTTGTAAATTGTCCCTAGTGTGTTGGATAATGTTAGTGTATGAGGTGATCGCTGGTCGACTTGGACTCAGTAGACTGAAGAGCCTGTTTCCACGCTGTATCTTAATAAAAAAAATCTCTAGTCAGCTCTTTGAAGGAGGGTACAAGGAGAAAACTGTCCAACCTACCAATGATACCAGGATGCAATAAGACATGGTGATCTATACTAAGGTCCTGGACCCAGAAAGCTAAAGGAATGAAGCAAATTGGCTATAAAATGGAGAATGGGATTTAATGTGGATCTGAAGTCAATGCCACACTAATCTAGATAGAAGTAACAAGCAGACACACAAGACTGCAGATGTTGTGATCTAGAGCAAATAACAAACTGCTGGAGGAAGTCAACAGGTTGAGCTGCATCTATGAAAGCAGAAGGATAGTTGAAGGTCTAGGTTGAGACCCAACATCAGGACAGAGTGTAGAGGAGAGGTGGCCAGTGTAAAGTGGGTCCAGACGAAGGAAGGGTAGGTTTGGATGAAAGGTTCTAGTAGGTGGCAGGTGGTACCAGGTAAGGAGGGATATGATAGTCAGATAGCCTGTCAGATATGACAGGGTCTGGAATATGATGGGTGGAGACACAAAAGTCTGCAGATGCTGGAATCATATAATGAAGGAGGTTGATAAGTTCAAGGAAGAGGGGCAGATGGAGATAGTTGGGGTCAGAGTATGTGAGGAAGTAGGTTAAGTGTGTGGGTGATAGGCAATCGAACCAGTTGGGGAGGGGAATGACATGTTCAGTGATGGGATTCCGTTTTGACAAGCTGGTAAACTTGAGCATTGGTTGAGGAGTGGGGAGGGCGGGGGATCTAATTCTAAGGTAATACATGTTGAAGCTTTTGGCTTAATATTTCAAACATCACAAGATACTTCCAAACTTTTCACCTCCCGTTTACATTACTAAATGCGATTGCAACTGCGGGCCAGTGCTATTGCCTATATATGGCATGCCTCCTTGCAAAATTAAGTTGATCAAATAAAGGTAGAAAGTGCTGGACTAACTCAGCGGGTCAGGCAGCACCTCATGATGTATTGGGTTGGGGCCCAGCTTCAGACTAGTTGTGATGGTGGAACGTGGGTGGGGTTGAGAAAGCTGGGAGGGGCAGGTTAATTTAGAAATAAAGCGTGGAAACAGGCACTCTGACCCACCGAGTCCACACCGACTAGTGATTACGCTCCTGCCCGGTGCCTCAGGTCAGCTGATCAGCTGCTCCTTGAGGTACCAAGGTCTAAGCGGAAGTTCAGAGGGGATAGAGCCTTTTCTGTTGCTGCTCCGGCACTCTGGAACACCTTGCCGTTGCACATCAGACAGGCCCCCTCACTGTCCATCTTCAAATCCACCCTAAAAACTCATTTTTATTCTCTGGCTTTCGACACTGGCTGAGACATTGCTCCTGTTTTTAGTGCTTTTAATGTCTTTTAATTTTTACTGTTTTATAGTCCTTTGTTTTACGGTTTTTAATGGTTTGTAATAACTTCTTGTCCATGAGTTCTCATGTACAGCACTTTGTGGCAACTGCAGTTGTTTAAAGTGCTTTATAAATACAGTTATTATTATTATTACCTGTACACTAGTTCCATCCTGCACACTGGGGGCAATGTACAGAAGCCAATAAACCTATAAACCTGTACGTCTTTGGAATGTGGGAGGAAACCGGAGCACCTGGAGAAAACCCACGCTTTCACAGGGAGAACGTACAAATTCCGTACATACTGCACACATAGTCAGGATCGAATCCGGGTCTCTTGCGCTATAAGGGAACAACTCTACCGTTGTACCACTGTGCCGCCTGTTCAATTAACGCATTACATGAGGTGATTCAACATAATTCTACACCCAGTGGCTTTTGCCGTGGGCACTTCAGATAATCAGATTGCATTCCAATGACTAGCTCAGTATCTGCAGGCATGAATGCATTTATTAGAGTCATTCCTTCCAAATAAAGAAGAGAGTGCGGTAAGCATTAAACTGCAGACAACATCCAAGAGTATGTGTAATTGGATTAAAGGGCATGATGGATTTTATGGCCTTTCTTATTCCACATTGTATTAGATGCTGCATAGCACAAAATTATTATGTTCTGCTTATGATATAACATTCAATTCCTACTCTTTAAGTTTTGTTCCAAATCAATAGGTAAGCCTCATCCAATAAAAAATAAAATTGACAATAATAAACCATGCAGTCAAGAACGCCAAGAAACTATCACAAAGGAAACCAGGAAAATGTCGTATGAAAATAGAAAAAGTGACAAACAGGTTCACGATATGGAAACATGGAACTGCAGATGCTGGTTTACAAAAAAGTCCGGAATAACTCAGCAGTTTTGGGTCAGGACCTTTCTTCAGACTCGTGTTTCGAGTTGAGACCTAACATCAGACTTGCGTTTCAGGTTCGGATGCTTCCTGAGGGTCGTGTTTCGGGTCGGAACCCTTCTTCAATCTCGCGTTTCACATTTCACGCTGACTGTGGAAAGGTCTCAAGCCGAAAAATCGAGTCTGAAGAAAGGTCCCGATTCAAAACATCACCTATCCATATTCTACAGACATGTTGCCTCAGTAGGTCAGGCGGCATCTCCGGAAAACATGGACAGTGATGTTTCGGGTCGGGAACCTTCTTCAGATTCTGAAGGAGACCCAAAACATCACCTATCCATGTTCTCCAAAGATGCTACCTGACGCGCTGAGTTACTCCAGCACTTTGTATCACTTTTTCCACAAACAGGCTCCCTCCTCCCAGCCTCAGCATCTTTTCGACCAAATTATTTGCAGCTTTATCCAGTTGTTTTGCCTTATATTTTCCGAGTATAAATTTACCAAAGAGTTATGATACAGAACATAATCTCCTCCTGTAAAATTCGTAAATCATTGTGTCAACTTTCCATATAGCTGGGTCCTTCATTACTTTAAGTACTTACATCATTATGCTTATTTGTGCTTTCAAATTAGTGTTCAGCACAATAATTTTCAGATCAGTGCAATTTATCTCCCAACCTTGACAGGTTGACATCTGTACTGAGCACTAAATCTCACAGTCATATCATGTTTTGTACGCTCCCTCTGCTGGAGTGAACAATTATCGTCAGCAGTTTCTCCATTCACACATGACTGGGGCGGCACAGTGGTAGAGCTGCTGCCTCATGGCGTCAGGGACCACGGTTCGATCCTCACTACGGGTGCTGTCTGTACGGAGTTTGTACCTTCTTTCTGTGACTGCGTGGGTTTTCTCCGGGTGATCCGGTTTCCTCCCACATTCCAAAGACCTACATGTTTGTCGGTTAATTGGTTTTTGTAAATTGTTCCCAGTGTGTCGGATAAAACTAGTGTATTGGTAATCACTGGTCAGTATAGTGATAAGCTTTTGTTGCGTGCTAACCAGTCAGCGGAACGACAATACATGATTACAATCGAGCCATCCACAGTGTACAGAGGGAATAACGAAAATATCACAAGATAAAGCCAGTAAAGTCCAATCAAAGATCGGCCGATAGTCTCCAATGAGATAGATGGTAGTTCAGGACTGCTCTCTAGTTGGTGACCGGGTGGTTCAGTTGCCTGATAACAGCTGGGAAAAAAAATTCCCCGAATCTGGAAGTGTGTATTTTCATATGTCTGTATCTCTTGCCTGAAGGGAGAGGGTGGAAGAAGGAGTGGCCTCCCCCGGCCTCCCCCCCCTTCCCCAACCCCCATAAAAGATACAGTGTTAAACAATTCTTAACTACTTTCTAAACTCAACAAATTATGTGGCCTGTTCAGAATTAAAGTATAAAGTTGCTGGCCCAATTCGCTGCAAAAGGGCATCCAATGGCAAACGATGTTGATTAGATTTCTTACTCCACACAATATTTGCATTGACAAATTGCATGAATGTTGAAATGATAATTGAGCCGCTACATCAATGCCACGTAATGAACA
Source organism: Leucoraja erinaceus (assembly GCF_028641065.1). Lineage (NCBI taxonomy): Eukaryota > Metazoa > Chordata > Chondrichthyes > Rajiformes > Rajidae > Leucoraja > Leucoraja erinaceus. Next base: position 88,410,833 of record NC_073381.1, read on the forward strand.
ATGTGGCTGATGGATATCGATCTGCACACAAAATGAAAACACAGGGTTGTGAAATAAACCAAGCAAGCAAAGAAGAAATCAGATGAATTAAACACACAGCGGTGCAGTGGTAGAGTTGCTACCTCACAGCGCCAGAGACCCGGGTTCGATCCTGACTATGGGTGCTGTCTGCACAGAGTTTGTACGTTCTCCCTGTGATCGCGTGGGTTTTCTCTGGGTGCTCCAGCTTCCTCCCACATCCCAAAGATGTGCGGGTTTGTAGGTTAAATTGGCTTCTGCAAAATTGGCCCACGTGAATGAGAAAGTGAGATAATGTGGAACTAGTGTGAACGAGTGATTGATGATTGGCATACACCTAGTGGGATGAAGGGCCTGTTTCCATGCTGTGTCTCTAAACTAAACTGAAACAGGCAAAGAAGGTGGGCATGTTATTTATTTAATTATTTTTTGTTTATTTTATTAGAAGTTAATACAAAACAGTACAGTGGAACCTAAGTTTAGGTGCCAACTATGTCATACCGCAATCCATTCTATGTACAACCTCTAGTTTTATGTTTTGAGAAGGAAGTAAGCAAGACAAGAAAAAGAAAGCAATAGAAAGGGGAAAAAGTGGAAAAATAGATGGTAGAGAAGAGAAAAATGTGAGGTGTGTATATAAAAAAAAAGAAAAAGTGGAAAGTAGAAATAGGAGAGAAGGCCCCTTAAGAGAGAAATTTTCAAATCTTTATTCGGAGATGTAGATCTATCAACGGCATGAACTGAAATCAGCAATCTTTATGGTGCCGCTGCATCACATGATTCCAAAAAGTCGATGAAAGGAGACCAACTCCTTAAGAATTGGTCATATTTAACTATTAGTCGGAGTCTCATTTCTTCAAGGCGTGCAATGTCCATCATATTCCTAATCCACATTTTAACAGTTGGTATGGTTGTATTTTTCCAAAATTTAAGTATCAATTTCTTTCCAATTATTAACCCATAATTAAAAAAAACGTTTTGGTCTTTATTTAAATTGATATCTTCTACTATTATTCCAAATATAATCCATTCCGTTTTAGGTTCTATTGTGGACTTGAAAAGCTTTGTAAATATATCAAATATATCGCTCCAAAATGTATTCAACTTTGTATATCCTACAAATGAATGTGTTATACTAGCGTTTTGAAACAAACATTTATCGCATCTGGGAGAGATGTTTGGATAAAATTTATTCAACCTCGTTTTTGAATAATATAGTCTATGTAATAATTTGAATTGAATTAAATTATGTCTTGCATTAATAGAACAAATATGTGTGTTCATCAGATACTTTTCCCATCTATCCTTCGAGATCTTTATCATTAGCTCATGTTCCCAATCTTCTCTTAGTGCTTCTGTTGAGGGTAATTCTCTATTTAACATTCGATCCTGACTATGGGTGCCGTTTGCACAGAGTTTGTACGTTCTCCCTGTGATCGCGTGGGTTTTCTCTGGGTGCTCCAGCTTCCTCCCACATCCCAAAGATGTGTGGGTTTGTAGGTTAATTTGCTTCTGCAAAATTGGCCCGCGTGGATGAGAAAGTGAGATAATGTGGAACTAGTGTGAACGAGTGATTGATGTTCGACATACACCTAGTGGGATGAAGGGTCTGTTTCCATGCTGTGTCTCTAAACTAAACTGAAACAGGCAAAGAAGGTGGGCATGTTATTTATTTAATTATTTTTTGTTTATTTTATTAGAAGTTAATACAAAACAGTACAGTGGAACCAAAGTTTAGGTGCCAACTATGTCATACCGCAATCCATTCTATGTACAACCTCTAGTTTTATGTTTTGAGAAGGAAGTAAGCAAGACAAGAAAAAGAAAACAATAGAAAGGGGAAAAAGTGGAAAAATAGATGGTAGAGAAGAGAAAAATGTGAGGTGTGTATATAAAAAAAAAGAAAAAGTGGAAAGTAGAAATAGGAGAGAAGGCCCCTTAAGAGAGAAATTTTCAAATCTTTATTCGGAGATGTAGATCTATCAACGGCATGAACTGAAATCAGCAATCTTTATGGTGCCGCTGCATCACATGATTCCAAAAAGTCGATGAAAGGAGACCAACTCCTTAAGAATTGGTCATATTTAACTATTAGTCGGAGTCTCATTTCTTCAAGGCGTGCAATGTCCATCATATTCCTAATCCACATTTTAACAGTTGGTATGGTTGTATTTTTCCAAAATTTAAGTATCAATTTCTTTCCAATTATTAACCCATAATTAAAAAAAACGTTTTGGTCTTTATTTAAATTGATATCTTCTACTATTATTCCAAATATAATCCATTCCGTTTTAGGTTCTATTGTGGACTTGAAAAGCTTTGTAAATATATCAAAATATATCGCTCCAAAATGTATTCAACTTTGTATATCCTACAAATGAATGTGTTATACTAGCGTTTTGAAACAAACATTTATCGCATCTGGGAGAGATGTTTGGATAAAATTTATTCAACCTCGTTTTTGAATAATATAGTCTATGTAATAATTTGAATTGAATTAAATTATGTCTTGCATTAATAGAACAAATATGTGTGTTCATCAGATACTTTTCCCATCTATCCTTCGAGATCTTTATCATTAGCTCATGTTCCCAATCTTCTCTTAGTGCTTCTGTTGAGGGTAATTCTCTATTTAACATTCGATCCTGACTATGGGTGCCGTTTGCACAGAGTTTGTACGTTCTCCCTGTGATCGCGTGGGTTTTCTCTGGGTGCTCCAGCTTCCTCCCACATCCCAAAGATGTGCGGGTTTGTAGGTTAATTGGTGCACTGTAAATTGGCCCGCATGGATGAGAAAGTGAGATAATGTGGAACTAGTGTGAACGAGTGATTGATGTTTGGCATACACCTAGTGGGATGAAGGGCCTGTTTCCATGCTGTGTCTCTAAACTAAACTGAAACAGGCAAAGAAGGTAGGCATGTTAATCCAATTGTGTTTATGTTTGAGAAAGTGGAGGGACCCGCAGGGCAGGCGTGAAAAAGATAAAATAAACAAGATACAAGATACCAATTTCCCAGTCCACTCACAGTCAACAGTAGAAAGGCAACAACAGGCCCTTCAGCCCACAATGTCTGTGCCGAACATGATGCCAAGACCAACTCTTATCTACCTGTACACAATCCAAATCCTTCCATATCCACGTGCCTATCCCAAATGACTCCTAACCACCATTACCACAGCTGCCTCAACCACAAGCCCCGGCAATGCGTTCCAGGCGCTCACCACCCTCTGTGCAAAAACACTTGCCACAAACATCTCCTTCAAACTTTGTCTCTCTCACAATAAAACTATGCCATCCAGTATTTGATATCTCCAGAGTTCCAGAGAAAAAAAGCACAAACCTGCCCACCCTCTACTTGTAGCTAATAGTCCCTATTCCAGGCATCATTCTTGTTTCCTTTACAGCTAACAATGGCCTGCTTCCTTTATCATCATTACCTTTTTTGCATATCTTTCATTCATTGTTCCATATCTCCATACATCATCATCTACACCTCTTGTTTCCCTTTCCGGTGACTTTCAGTCTGAAGGAGAGTCTCGACCCGAAACATCAGCCAGAGATGCTGCCTGTCCCGCTGAGTTTCAATTCAATTCAACTTTAATGTCATCGCACAAATACAAGTATCAGTACAACGAAATGCAGTTTTGCGTCAGTCCGTAGTAGTTGTACATAAAGAGAAAAAACAAGAAAAAAATAGAAAGAGAGAAGATACAGAATAATCAGGAAATACAGAATGATTAAACAAAGGGGGACCGAGGGACCAGAGAAATCTATCGTCGGGACTCCGAGTTCAGCAGTGTGATTGTGTTGTTATAGATTGTGTTGTTACTCCAGCATTTTGTGTCTATCTTCAGTATAAACCAGCATCTGCAGTTCCTTCCTACATCAATCTGGTAAACCTCTGCAGCCTTTTCAAAGCCTACACATCGTTCCTGTAGGTATTGCCTCCAGTGCCTTCAAGGTCGGCTGCAGGAGGTGCCCCCGGGACACAGAGGTGGTCGGGCAAGGAGAAGGTTGGTGGGTCACAGGCCTGCAGCAGCCTGGGGCTTCCCTGGGCTTACCTGGATCAGGAGCGCTCCAGTACTTCAAGCACTTGGGCCCAACTTTGGGCGTTTACTTTATGAACGGCGCCAAAATATGGTGACTCAGCATTTGTGGGTTGTGCAAAATAATTTCACTGTGCTGTGCAGATGTGACAATAAAGAACCATTTATCCATTGTTCCAGGTAACCAGAACTGCATGCAATACTACAAAGTCAGTACACATCAAACATATTCTTGCTGAGTTTGTAGTCTGTGAGTTGTGCAGCCACTGCACGCAAGACCTGCGTGGCTGAACACCTTCTGTTGCCAGGAAATACACTTCCTCCCACCAACATTAGAGGGCATAGCTATAAGGTGTGAGCAAGAAAGTAGAATGGAGATGAATGAGACAAAGTTTTTTTACAGCACGTATCCACAGGACTTCCAGCCGCAATGGAGATCAGCTAAAAGATTGTGCAAACATCCCGTTCTCCGACTTTTAGAAAAATAATTTATAAACATATTTCAGACAGGGAGTGGTTGGGGCCTGGAACGCAAGATGTGGTGGCTTTGGAGAGGATGCAGAGGAGGTTTATCAGAATGCTGCTTAGAAGGTTTCAGCTGCAGGAAGAGTAGCTCTCTATAAGTAAGTTCGGAATTCTGAAAAACGCAAGGAATCATGGTATTGGTCAAAGGTCACAAGCGATAAAAACTCTCGGCAGCCGTGCAGCGGCATGGACACAGACCTGTGCCTCATCCGCAGTCAGGACCGAACCCGGGTCTCTGGCACCGCAATCGCTGCAGAACCGCACAGGACTATCCCTGCCCCGTCCCGAGAGCCTCCCACCCCGTCCGGTGGCAGCCAGAGACGTCCAGAATCAGACGGGAGCGGCATCCCCAGGCCCACAGCCAGTGCGGTGAAGCAGCGCTACAGGACACCACCCTGGAGCCGTGTAGTTAGCGCTGCTTCTCCGCGCTGGCTGTAAGGCTGGGCCGTCATTCCCGTAAGTCCAGGCAGGGCTGGTAGGTTAAACCGGCGAGACAGGCAGAGTTGAGCTGGATTTAGCACTGCTGCCTGCGCTGGCTGTGGGCCTGACGGCGTCGTTCCCGTCTGAATCCCAACATCTCTGGTCGCCCCCGAACATGGGGGGGAGCACTTGGGAGGGGACGGGAACGGTCCAGTGGCGGTTTGGCACTGATTGCAGCGCCGGAGACCCAGAATCGATCCTGGCTGCAGATGAGGCACAGGTGAGTGTGTTTTTCGCTTGTGACCTATGACTTGGGCATACGCAGTCGGAATACCGAACTTGCTTATTCTTGGATTGTTTTATCTGGGATATTGGAGGTTGAGGAGGGACATGATAGAAGTATATAAAATTAGAGAGACATAGATTGGGGAGAGAGTAAGGACATTTTTCCCAGGAAGGAAATGTCCAACATTTCAAAGGGCACAGTTATAAGGTGAGACGGGGAATGTTTAATGGAAATTTGTCGGGCAAGTTTTTTACACAGAGAATGGTGGGGTCTGGTAGGCATTGCCAGAGTTGGCGGTGGAAGTACAGTAGATACAATAGTGGCATTTCAGGGCTCTCAGATAGGCACATGAAAGTGTAGGGAACAGAGGGATATTGATCATGCACACGCAGATGAGATCCGCTTAACAACATCATGTTCAGTGAAAACATCGTGGGGCGATGGGCCCGCTCCTGTACTGTACTGTTCTGTGTTCTATGTTCTACGATCTAAAAATGTGGTGATATATATCATATTAATTGCAGATGTTCTGTGGGTAGGTATCAGAAACAAACAGCAAAGAAGCACTTTATACAGTGCACCAATAAAATATACAGCATCATTAATCAATTGATGTATGCAAACTGCAGAAAAATACTGCCAAGAATTTCAATAATTAACTCTTTTAGTACCAAAAGAATAGGAGCAACTACAACCTCAGCTCTTCAGAAAAGTCTCAGAAGATCTATCTTGAAAGAAACACGCATTAATTTTATGAGAAACTTTCAGTCCACAGGCACAGGGAGTCTTTCTTAATGATTACAACCTCTGCTTTGTGTGGCATTGAAGATTAAAGGAATTAGGCAGCACAGTACAGAGAGTGCAGGAACATCACACTGTGCAGCGCAGCTGGTAGATCCTGACCACGTGTGCTGTCTGTGTAGAGTTTGCACATTCTCAATGTAACCGCGTGAGTTTCCACCGGGCGCTCCAGTTTCCGCCACATCCCACAAGGCGTGCGAGTTTGTGGGTTAATTAGCCCTCTGTAAAATTGTCCCTGGTGTGTGAGGAGTGGATGAGAAAGTGGGGTAACATTGAACTAGTGTGAATAGGTGATCATCTGTTTAGCATGGGCTCGGTGAGCCCAAGGGACGTTTCCATGCTGCAGTTTTCAATCCATTAAGTGTCGTCTGATCACAAACTGATGGTCAGTGGGACTCGATGGGCCAAATGGCCTGTTTCCATCCTGCATCTCGAAACCAAGCCAAACTAAACTGAGCCTCTGGCATTCCAAATACAACAATCCAAGTTTGTCCAACCTCTCCTGAAAGCTGACAGAGTCTGAAGAAGCGTCTTGACCCAAAATTCACCCATTCCTTCTCTCAAGAGATGCTGCCTGTCCTGTTGAGTTACTCCAGCATTTTGTGTCTACCTTAGATCTAAACCAGCATCTGCAGTTCTTCCCTACACTCTCCTGAAAGCTCGTTCCCTTTAATCCAGGCAACATTCTAGTACACCTCGCCTGCAGCCTGTCCAAAATCTTCACATGCTTCCAGGAATCCTGTACTGCACATAATACTCAAAATGCAGCCTATGCATGACTTTACAAAATGTAATAAATAATCAGGGCACTGACACTCCCAACACAACAAAAACAACAGTTTTTTCCCATAATTTAGGGGGCATTTTTATGGCTTATTGAATAGGAAGCCAGGCGGAATTTGGATTTACAACTGAGGGCTAAAGAGAAGTTTTGATTATAAATGATTATCCATGTGGCAGATGAAATTATAAAGGAACACTGGAACAATTTATGTTCACGGTTGGGATTGCATGTTAAATCAAGCTACTGCTCTGGTTTTGCTCTGTGTTTGTGCTCGAGCACATTGTTATTTCTGAAGGAATAACTCATAAAACACTTTGTAGATGTATTTGCTTTGCCACATCAGCGTGCTGCTGGGCCTTGAGTTGAACTGGTGATAATAGAGAATTCTAAAATCAATATCCAGTCTCACTGAGGTACTGAGGTCAATACCAGATTTTGCATTTCTTTAGTTTTAGTTTAGTTTAGAGATACAATGCGGAAACAAACCCTTCACCCTAACAATGATCCTCGTGCACTAACACTCTCCTACATGCAAGAGGGACTATTTACAATAATACCAAGGCAATTAGCTTACAAACCTATATGTCTTTGGTGTGTGGGAGGAAACTGGAGCAGCCACGCATGTCATGGAGAGAATGTACAAACTCCGTACAGACAGCACCCGCAGTCAGGATAGAACCTGGGTCTAAGGCGCCGTAAGGCACTGTGCTGCACTTAAAATGGGATTTTGAGGAGTGAGAACTGATGCCTCTGCTTAGAACATAGAACAGCACAGGAACATACACGTGATACACACAAAGTGTTGGAGTAACTCAACTGGTCAGGCAGCATCTGTGGAGAAAAAGGATGGGTGACATTACTGATCGGAACCGTTCTTCAGACTGAAAGTAGAGGCGGTGGTAACAGGAGGTAGGAAAAGGCCAGCTCCTGTCCATTTTAAATGCCATCTTGTATTCTGAAATGAAAGCTTCATCTTAGAATAAATTTTACCACTGAAAATGGAGAGGAGGACGATATTCTTCTCCCAGAGGCCATAAATATCTGGGATTCTGTAGAGAGAGCTGTGCAGATTCAGTTATTGAATATATTCAACCTGAGATTGTCATTTACTGGGGTTGGTGTGGATTTTGGGCAGATATCAGAACAGAGAGTCAGTCATACAGCACTGAAACAGGCCCTTCAGCCCAACTCATCCATGTCAAACAAGATGCCCCATCTGAGCTCGTCCAATTTGCCCGCATTTGGCACATATCTTTCTGAATCTTTCCTGTCCAACTAGCTATCCAGATTGTTTTTATGTTGCGAGAGATCCTGCTGCAACCTCTTCCTGCGGCAGCTCTTTCAATACCCCCACCACCCTCTGCGTGACAGATTGCTCCTCAGGTTACTATTAAATTTTTCCCCTGTCACCCAAAACCCATGTCCTCTCGTTCTGATGCCCTACCTTGGGACAAAGACTGTATGCATTCACCCTATCTATTCCCCTCATGAATTTGTACACCTCAGTCTCCTGCGCTCCAAGGAATAACATTTTGTGGTTTTAAATTAGTGGTGCAAGTGTAAGGGGCCACAGATAACTTCTGTGTTACAATGTATTCAAGGCTCCGGACTACAAGATCATGGGAGGAATAGATTGGATAAATGCACAGTCTTTTGCCCACAGTTGGGGAATCAAGAGGGCTAACCTTTTTTTTAACTCAAAGGCTGGTGGGTGTATGGACCAAGTTGCCGGAGGATGTAGTTGAGGCAAGCACTTTCATAATGTTTAAGAGATGTTTGGACAGGTACATGGATAGGACATTTTTAGAGGGTTATGGGTCAAGCATTGGCAGGTGGGACTAGTGTAGATGGGACTTATTTGTCAATGTGGGCAAAATAGGTCGATGGGATTGTTTCCACACTGTATCATTTTATTACTCTATGAGTACCTGTGGGAGAACTTTGCAATAATGTAATTCATGTTGCATGATAATCTTACTGATACCACTGCACAATACATGATTATTTCATGATCACAAGCCTGAAGAACACTCTGTTCTTACAGAAAAACTTCTGGCTAACTCAAACGAATTTAAGAAGCTATTTCCTGAAATGGACTGGGCCCAAATTAATGATAAACCTCTGCGCACAGACTCCTAATACTTCAGAGAATTTTAAACATTGGATAAAACAATGGGAGACACAGAAAAAAAAAACCCAACCTGGACATAAATAGCACTTTGTTAATCTATTTATGGTACTGGTATCAACATAACCTGTTATAATTAAAGGTTTTATCATCCAAAAATAAAACAATCTACAATATAATGAAGTGGGGGAGTTATTGCAAACTGAATTAGTCCAAACAAAAAAAACAGTCATGTTCACTCAGTAAAAAACAAGCAGAAAAACAATTATTTTTGAATAAGAATTAAATCAATTACATTTTCTTTGTACAAAAATAGATGTTGTATTCTATATAATTATCATCATGTGCCTTGTCATTGGATGTTAGAACATAGAACTGTACAGCACCGGAACGGGCCCTTTGGCCCACAATGTTTGTGCCGAACAAGATGCCAAATTAAACTGATCTCATCTGCCTTTACAGTACGTGACCTATATCTATCTATTCCCTGCATTTCCATGTGCCCATCTCAAAGCCTATTAAATACCTCTATTGCATCTGCCTCCACCACCACCCCTGGTATTGCGTTCCAGACCCTATTATTCTCTGTGTACAATAATCTTGAGCCTCACATCCATACTGAACTTTCCTCCTCTCACCTCTAGTGTTGGACATTTTCACCCTGGGAAAAATGTTTTGACCGTCTGCCCAATCTATGCCTCTGATAATTTTATATACTTCTATCAAGTCACCCATCTACCTCCGAATCCCAGAGAAACCACCCAAGTCTATCCACCCTCTCCCTATGGCTGAACCCTAATTCAGGCAGCTTTCTGGTAAACCTCCTCTGCACCCTCTCCAAAGCTTTCACATCTTTCCTGAAATGGGGTGACCAGAACTGCATGCAATACTCCAAATACAACTTCACCAGTCCCAAGTGAAGTTCATGCCTTCTTGACTCTTATACTCAATGCCCCTGGCAATGAAGGCAAGCATATCATACGCCTTCATTACCACCCAATCTTTTTATGTTGCCACCTTCAGTGAGCTTATAAACTCAGACACCAAGGTCCCGTTGCACATCTATGGTGTTCAGGGTCTTGCCATTAACTGCATACGTTCCCTTAACATTCAATCTCCCCAAGTGCAACACTTCACCCATGTTCCGGTTAAATTCCATCTGTCATTTCTTCGCCCATTTCTGCAGCTGATCTATATCCCACTGTAACTTCTATTTCCCACTGTCACTGTCTACAACTCCTCCAATTATCAGCAAACTTACTCACCAACCCATCTACATTTACACACAAGGATAGACACAAAGTCCTGGAGTAACTTTATGTAACATCTATGGGGAATACATATCCATGTTCACCAGAGTTGTTGCCTGACCTGCTGAGGTACTGCACCACTTTGTACCTTTTGTTCGTTCCACCCTATCACTTACCAAGTCTTGCCCCATTCTCCCTTCTTTTGCAGCTTTCTTCAAAGGAGAAGAACAAATGTTCCAGGAAACCTTACTTTTTCTGAATCAAGTTTCATTTGAGAAGTGTATTTGAAGGTTTTAATTTAACAAATTTTAAGGATGATGTTTAATTTTGAATAGTCTTGAATATTCAATGTTCATTCAAGGAGAGGGACAGTAGATATATTTATTGAGAGTTATAGAATGATACAATGTGGAAACAGGCCCTTCAGCCCAACTTGTCCACACTGGCCAACATGTCCCAGCTGCACTAGGTCCACCTGCCTGCGTTTGGTTTGGTCCATATCCCTCCAGACCTGTATGTGTACCTGTCTAACTGTTTCTTAAATGCTTGGATAGTCCCAGCCTCAACTACCTCCTCTGACAGCTTGTTCCATTCACCCACCACTCTATGTGGAAGGAGTTGTGGTCAGAGGTAGCCTCACTGAACAAGTGCATGCGGTGGGAACACAAGGAAGTGTAGAATAAGTTAGGTCTTTCTTCTCTGGAGCGCAGAAGGTTAAGGGGGGACTTGATAGAGGTCTTTAAAATGATGAGAGGGATAGACAGAGTTGATGTGGACAAGCTTTACCCTTTGAGAATAGGGAAGATTCAAACAAGAGGACATGACTTCAGAATTAAGGGACAGAAGTTTAGGTAATATGAGGGGGAACTTCTTTACTCAGAGAGTGGTAGCGGTGTGGAATGAGCTTCCAGTGGAAGTGGTGGAGGCAGGTTCATTGGTATCATTTAAAAATAAATTGGATAGGCATATGGATGAGAAGGGAATGGAGGGTTATGGTATGAGTGCAGGCAGGTGGGACTAAGGGAAAAAAAGTTGTTCGGCACGGACTTGTAGGGCCGAGATGGCCTGTTTCAGTGCTGTAATTGTTATATGGTTATATGGTTATAGAAGCTGGAATATTGTATGGAATACAAAGTGTGGGAGTAATTCAACATTCAAATCATGATGTGTAGGAAGGAACTGCAGATTTTAAGTTTAAGCCGAAGACACAAAAGATTGAGCATGGATGGTACACAAGTCCATGTACAATTCAAGCCGTTTCTAGATGACTGGAAATCTTCCTCAGCTGCCTCAGTAATTGTAAAAACAGTATACTGAAGAGCAAAGGACAGACTATTCCCATCAATTAACCAACTCTGTCATACAATGTTAATTTTAATGCTCTCAATTCTCCTCAACTGAGAGTATTAATATTAAAACTTCTCTTTGAACCTTTGCACCTGTGTTTCAGGACTTTCAGTTAGTTAGGGTTATATAGTTCCATCAACTAGCTAACTAACCAACCAACCAAAGATAGACACAAAAAAGCTGGATTAACTCAGCGGATCAGCGAGAAAAGGAATAGGTGACGTTTCAGGTCGAGTCTTAAGAAAGCTCCATCAGCTGTCTAACTAGCTATCCAACCAATTAACTATAACTATAACTATAGTTAGTTAATATTTACTCCATCAATTACCTAAGCAACCAACTGCCCAACTCTACTTCGTTAGTATATACTAACTAGCTAGTTAGCTGGCTAGTTAGCTAGCTGGCTTCATCAACTAATTAATTAACCAACTAACTAACTCTAGTCAGTTAGTTAGTTAGTTAATTGTCACGTGTACAGAAATGCAGTGAAATGCTTGTTTTGTATGCTCTCCAGTCAAATCATACTGCACACAAGTGCAATAGATCCTCTCATTCCACCTGTGACTTTTAAAGCATTGCATCCAGCGGAAAGTGTTGTGGATGCCATGGTTAGTGCTCAGAGTCCAGTCTGAAGTCTGACCATGCAGTAAAGTTGCGAAGCTGAGCAATCTGTCAATGTCGGATCCGCACTGACCTATGCTGAATGCTAAGTATCCAGCCACTAGCAAAAACATACTTCTGATCTCTCAAACCATTCACTTCAATGTCCTTTATTAGAGATACACAGAAACAAACCCTTCGGCCCACTGAGTCAACGACAACCAGCGATCACCCCGTAAACTACCACTATCCGACACTTGAGGAACAATCTACAACTTTTACCAAAGCCAATTAACCAACAAACCTGTAATGGGCCTGTCCACTTATGCAACTTTTTCGGCGACTGCTGGCACCCGTCATAGGCCGTAGCAGGTCGCCAAAAATGTTCAACATGTTGAAAAACCAGCGGCGACCAGAACAAGGTACGACTCTTTGGGTGGCTACTCACGGCCATACAGGTTTCACCCCGCGACATGTCACCAAGGTGTCGCCTGTATGGTCGTGAGTAGTCTCCTCAGTCGCCTAAAGAGTCGTAGCATCTTTCTGGTCGGCGCTGAACTTTCAACATGTTAAAAATTTTCGGCGACCTGCAATGACCTATGATGGGCGCCAGCAGTCGCCAAAAAGTCGCATCAGTGGGACAGGCCCATAAGTCTTTGGAGTGTCGGAGTAAACAGGAGAACCCAGAGAAAATCCATCCGGTCAAATCCATCCGGTCAACTCCGTACAGAGTTAGTCAGGACCCGTAATCCGGATTCCATTGATTGAAGTCAATGGAATTGGATGTTAGGTGGTGAGAATAAATCAGGGGAAGGTAGTGCATCCATGGATAACAAGGGAAATCAGGGATAGTATCATTTTCATAAATAACTCTAGAAATAATGTATGAAATTTTCAGATAAGGCGTTTATTGACCACGGCGTAAATCTCTGTCGGAATATGTAAACATTTCACAGTTAGCGTGTCGTGTTTCCTAGCAAATGTGAAACGCACACGAACATCACACACACACACAAATACACACACATCCAAGATCAGAGTTTTATAAGTAGAGAGATTCGAATAAATTTAGTTTAGTTATGTTTGGAGATACTGTGTGAAAATAGGGCCTTCGGCCCCCTTAGTCCCCACAATTTGGAATGTTGCTCACATTGAGGAATTATATGGCATATGGCATTTGCTACAGTATATTTATTTGGTTAATATATCTGATAATTATCTGACAACAGTCAGATAAACCTGATGTTATACCAAAATTAAACCCAAAGTTAAACCCAATGTAGGGATTTCTGTTTTTTATTCCACTGTCACCCTAAATTGTTCTGATGTGCACCAAAGCTGATGAAATGGACAGTGACATTTTAAGGATGAGGCAATAAAAATAAAACAGGAAAGTACGCAAAGTGCTGGAGTAACTGAGCGGACCAGGCAGCATCTCTGGAGAACTGACTGTACGTGCCCCCTTGGGCAAGAGTGACTATAATATGGTTGAGTTCTTCATTAGGATGGAGAGTGACATTGTTAATTCAGAAACAATGGTTCTGAACTTAAAGAAAGGTAACTTTGAGGGTATGAGACGTGAATTGGCCAAGATTGACTGGCAATTAATTCTAAAAGGGTTGACGGTGGATATGTAATGGAAGATATTTAAAGATTGCATGGATGAACTACAAAAATTGTTCATCCCAGTTTGGCAAAAGAATAAACCAGGGAAGGTAGTACATCCGTGGATAACAAGGGAAATCAGGGATTGTATCAAAGCGAAGGATGATGCGTACAAATTAGCCAGAAAAAGCAGCATACCGGAGGACTGGGAGAAATTCAGAGACCAGCAGAGGAGGACAAAGGGCTTAATTAGGAAAGGAAAAATAAATTATGAAAGGAAACTGGCAGTGAACATAAAAACTTGCAGTCAGAAACAGGTGAGTTGATCATGGGGAACAAGGATATGGCGGACCAATTGAATAACTACTTTGGTTCCGTCTTCACTAAGGAAGACATATATAATCTGCCGGAAATAGCAGGGGACCGCGGGTCAAAGGAGTTGGAGGAATTGAGTGAAATCCAGGTTAGCCGGGAAGTGATGTTGGGTAAATTGAATGGATTAAAGGCCGATAGATCCCCAGGGCCAGATAGGCTGCATCCCAGAGTACTTAAGGAAGTAACTCCAGAAATAGTGGATGCGTTAGTAATAATCTTTCAAAACTCTTTAGATTCTGGAGTAGTTCCTGAGGATTGGCGGGTAGCAAACATAACCCCACTTTTTAAGAAGGGAGGGAGAGAGAAAACGGGGAATTACAGACCAGTTAGTCTAACATCGGTAGTGGGGAAACTGCTAGTTATTAAAGATGGGATAGCAGCACATTTGGAAAGTGGTGAAATCATTGGACAAAGTCAGCATGGATTTACGAAAAGTAAATCATGTCTGACGAATCTTATAGAATTGTTCGAGGATGTAACTAGTAGCGTGGATAGGGGAGAACCAGTGGATGTGGTGTATCTAGACTTCCAGAAGGCTTTCGACAAGGTCCCACATAAGAGATTAGTATACAAACTTAAAGCACACGGCATTGGGGGTTCAGTATTGATGTGGATAGAGAACTGGCTGGCAAACAGGAAGCAAAGAGTAGGAGTAAACGGGTCCTTTTCACAATGGCGGGCAGTGACTAGTAGGGTACCCCAAGGCTCAGTGCTGGGACCCCAGCTATTTACAATATATATTAATGATCTGGATGAGGGAATTGAAGGCAATATCTCCAAGTTTGCAGATGACACTAAGCTGGGGGGCAGTGTTAGCTGTGAGGAGGATGCTAGGAGACTGCAAGGTGACTTGGATAGGCTGGGTGAGTGGGCAAATGTTTGGCAGATGCAGTATAATGTGGATAAATGTGAGGTTATCCATTTTGGTGGCAAAAAACAGGAAAGCAGACTTTTATCTAAATGGTGGCCGATTAGGAAAGGGGGAGATGCAGCGAGACCTGGGTGTCATGGTACACCAGTCATTGAAAGTAGGCAGGCAGGTGCAACAGGCAGTGAAGAAAGCGAATGGTATGTTAGCTTTCATAGCAAAAGAATTTGAGTATTGGAGCAGGGAGGTTCTACTACAGATGTACAGGGTCTTGGTGAGACCACACCTGGAGTATTGTGTACAGTTTTGGTCTCCAAATCTGAGGAAGGACATTATTGCCATAGAGGGAGTGCAGAGAAGGTTCACCAGACTGATTCCTGGGATGTCAGGACTGTCTTATGAAGAAAGACTGGATAAATTTGGTTTATACTCTCTAGAATTTAGGAGATTGAGAGGGGATCTTATAGAAACTTACAAAATTCTTAAGGGGTTGGACAGGCTAGATGCAGGAAGATTGTTCCCAAAGTCCAGGACAAGGGGTCACAGCTCAAGGATAAAGGGGAAATCCTTTAAAACCGAGATGAAAAAAACTTTTTTCACACACAGAGTGGTGAATCTCTGGAACTCTCTGCCACAGAGGGTAGTTGAGGCCATTTCATTGGCTATATTTAAGAGGGGGTTAGATGTGGCCCTTGTGGCTAAGGGGATCAGAGGGTATGGAGAGAAGGCAGGTACGGGATACTGAGTTGGATGATCAGCCATGATCATATTGAATGTCGGTGCAGGCTCGAAGGGACCGAATGGCCTACTCCTGCACCTAACTTCTATGTTTCTATGTTTCTATGAATTAAACCAGCAGCTGAAACCCTTGCACCTGACAGTGCCAAACATCACTTCTTTCCCTGTGTAACAACATAGTTTACTGCAAGGTCAAACTCGCTGAAGGACACAATGTGCTGGAGTCACTCAACGAGTTCAGCAGCTGCTCTGAGGAACATGCTTTGGTAATGTATCTGGTCGGGATCCTTCTTCAGTCTGATTGAATGGGGGGGGTTCGAAAAAAGCTAGAAGAGGGGAGAGTCAAGAAAAAGCTCTGGAGGTAATATATGGATGGAGGCGAGGAGAGGATTTTAATAGGCAGATGGTTGGAGCAAAGGCCAAAGACAAAAGCAGAAGGTGGGAGATAGGATTGGAATGGTGAATTGCGAATCTTGAGGGAAGAAATCAATGGGGTGTTAGGGGAGAAATAGGGGCTCGTATCTGAGCTGCATCTGCAAAAGTCTAGGTGGGGCACAGGGGAGGAGAAGGGGAGGGGAGGGCAGAGAAAGAAAAACTAGGAGGAGTGATTGTTGGGGTAGTTTAATAGGAGGTTACTAAAATTGGAGAATTCAACATTCGTCCCATTGGGTTGTAAGGTACCTAAGTGGAATTTGAGTTACTGTTACTCCAGGTTCCTTCACTCTTGTAATGGAGGATGCGCAGGACAGAACGGTCAGTGTGGGAACGAGAAGGGGAATTAAAATGGTTCATAACCAGGAAATGCAGTAGTACTTCATAAATACAATTCTAACTTTTACAAATCTTTTACTGAACAGTATTCAATAATAAAAATGTTCCCTGAAAGCTTCGTGCCCAGACTTTGTATTGTTTTTGCTCCCAAATCCTCTTCTTGTGTAGATTCTTTACTAGATATCTCGAGGCATTTGATGGAGCTGAGAAATTTAATTTGACACTTTCATATGGTGCTGTCCATACATATGATATTCACACTGTCGATCTTTTCCAAAATCCAGCTCAAAATCTGACTTAGACAGCTGTGGCAGTCATCTAACCGTACAGCCTACATTATAAAATCACCAAAGTATACTGGTGGATTTAATTAAAGCAAGAAGGGGCTTTAATTTTGATTGACGCTAACATATCAATACAGCAGTAATTACAGTATCTACAGCAGAATGGAGAATGGGAAGATGTTAGCAGAGGCTAGTCAAATACTGATCAGAATCCTGGTTGAATCCCATTTGGGAGTACCATACACAGTTTCATCAATAACCCACACCATCCTGGCCATGCTCTCACATTGCTCCTACCATTGGGAAGAAAGTACAGGAGCCTGAGAACCATGACCTCCAGGTTCAAGAACAGCAAGGGGCGGCAAGGTGGTGCAGCAGTAGAGTTGCTGCCTCACAGCACGACAGACCCGGGTTTGATCCTGATTTTGGGTGTACGGAGTTTGTATGTTCTCCCGGTGATCGCGTGGGTTTTCTCAGGGTGCTCCGGTTTCCTCCCACACTCCAAAGACATACAGGTTTGTAAGTTGATTGGCCTGGTGTAAATGTAAAATTGTCCCCAGTGTGTCGGGTAGTGTTAATGTGCGGGGATCGCTGGTCGGTGCGGACTCGCCTGTTTTTACACTGTATCTCTCAGCTAAATTAAACTAAACTGTAGTATTGTTTATTGTATATTTATTCATTGTATGGTTGAGTTAATGTGTTTGTAAAACTGCAGCAAGTAAGAATCTCATTGTTCTGTTCACGGTACACATGACAATCAAACACTCTTGGCTGTCTTCTCTCTCTTTCCACAAAAGGCATGCAGAGGCAATGAAGTGGGTACAAATAAGATTTAGGTGAGTGATAGGAAAAGTGAGAAATTAACACCAGAGAGTTGAAGTGATGTATTTAAGGTAGATAAAATTACTTTGTGTTTGAGCACAAGAAGCTCACTAATGCAAGGTATAAGTACACTGTTCGCTTCATCTGTAAAAATGAGCAAGCTATGAGGGCTGATTCCATGGCTAAGAAGCTGTTAAGTAACAATGCTACAGATTTTTGGAAGGAAGTGAGAGCTCTTAACAGTTGCAAAACATCTCTACCGTGCACTGTAGATCGAATCTCCGGAACAGCTAATATCGCGGAGTTATGGCAACAACATTATAGCACTTTATTCAACTGTGTCCAAGGTGACTTGTATAGGGTGGACAATATTGAGAGTAATGACTCGATGGCAAATATGTCACATGAGGTGTATCATGCCATGAACAAGCTGTCCAACAACAAAGCAAGTGGCTTGGATCATATTTCTGCTGAACATCTTAAGTGTGCGAGTATGAGGATAGCTCTTCTCCTTGCTATTTGTTTTACTGGCTTTATGATTCATGGCTTGTTACCAGACTCAATGTTGTCTGTTCTGTTAGTGCCGGTCATTAAGGACAAAGCTGGTAAAGTAGGCAGCCTAAATAATGACAGGCCTATAGTTTTAGCCAGCATATTGTCAAAAGTTTTAGAAATAGTTCTGCTGGATAGAATAAATGAGTTTGTTAATTCCACAGATAACCAGTTTGGCTTTAAAGATATGACATGCATATATGCCCTAAAGGAGATTGTAAACAATAACTCTTCAATCCTTATGTGCTTTATTGATGCTTCCAAAGCCGTTGACTGTGTTAATCACAGAAAGCTGTTTGGTAAAATGAGTCAAAGAGGGGTGCCTAAATACATTGTTAGAATTCTGGCCTACTGATATGCCCACCATACTATACAAATAATATGGGGCAATAGGGTCTCAGCCCCATTAGAGGTTAGCAATGGTGTTAGACAAGGGGGAATTTTGTCCCCAGTCCTTTATAATCTATAGGTTACACAAAAAAGCTGGAGAAACTCAGCGGGTGCAGCAGCATCTATGGAGCGAAGGAAATAGGCAACGTTTCGGGCCGAAACCCTTCTTCAGACGGGTTTATAATCTATATATTGATGATCTGTCTAAACAATTGAAAGCCTGTAACACTGGGTGCGTGATTGGTAATATTTTAGTGAACCATATTATGTATGCAGATGATCTTGTGGTCTTTAGTCCATCTAGCGCTGGTCTCCAGCAGCTCCTTATTATAAGTTCTGTGTATGGTGTGGAACATGACATTAAATATAATGCTAGTAAGAGTGCTGTTATGATCTGTAGAACCAAAGAGGATAAATGTCAAAAATGTCCTGATTTTAAATTGTCTGACAATAATCTTAGTGTCTGTAATAATGTAAAATATCTAGGGCATATTATTACAGAACAAATGACAGATGATGAGGATATTTATAGGCAAGACCGCATGCTGTATGTACAGGCGAATATTCTCTTGCATAAATTTGGTGCGTGTGCAGATGTGGTGAAGATGTCGTTATTTAGAGCATACTGCACACCACTCTACACTGCACACCTGTGGTCGAACTATGGAAAGACAAGTTTGCAAAGACTAAAGGTGGCATATGACGATGCCATGAGAGCACTGCTAAGGAAACCTAGATGCTGTAGTGCCAGTAATGTGTTTGTAGCTGCAGGAGTCAGTACTTTAGAAGCTATCCTAAGAAATCACATGTATAAATTCATTTGCAGGATAAATGACTCTAAAAATGTAATTATTGTGGCCTTGTCAAACATAAGGGTTAGCACTACACGCCACGAATCCCAGCTGTGGAGACATTGGTCTTGTTGTAGGACATTGATCATTCTTTTAATCTGGATTTTTAACTTATGTATTGTGTTTTTTTTAATATAATTTATGATGCTTTTATAGTAATAGTAATAGTAATAGTAATAGGTTCTTTATTGTCATTATAACATGTAAACATGTACAACAAAATTAAAAATGCCAACCAGTCAGTGCACCATTCACACATTATCTAAAAGCTAACGATACGTAAAAGAGAAATATCTGAAATAAACAACTAAAATAAATAACATGAAAAAAACAAGCATAAACACACAACCATACATTCTTCTGTCGATTGCACAATCCCTTTGGTATGTAGCGCTCCTGCGATCATTTGGTGGCTATATTAAGTGTAGTTATTGCTGTGGGATAAAAACTGTTTTTGAGTCTGTTTGTCCTTGTCCTCATTGATCTGTACCGTCTGCCTGACGGCAACAGTTCAAACAGGGAGTGTCCGGGGTGGGAAATGTCCTTTATAATGTTCTGGGATTTCTTGAGACAGTGGGAACTGTGTAGGTCCTCCAAGGTGAGGAGAGGGCAGCCGACAATCTTCTGGGCGTTGTCAATAGCCCTCAACAGCCAATATAAGTGATATACTAAGATTTTAATATGCAATGCATTTTTTTTTTAATGTAATGTTGCCCCTTGTCTGGACCTCAAATCCGTAATAAAGTTTATTATTATTATTATTATTATTATTATTATTATAATAATAGTCACACAGCATGGAAAAAGGCCCTTCAGTCCAACTTGCCCACACTGGCCAACATCTCCCATCTACACTTGGCCAACCTGCCTGCATTTGGCCCACATCTCTTTTAACCTATCCTATCCATGTACGTGTCTTAATGATTCTAAAACATTGCGTTAGTACCTGCCTCAACTACCTCCTCCAGCAGCTCGTTCCATACACTTACCACCCTTTGCAAGAAAAAGTTACTCCTCAGGTTCCCATTAAATCATTCCCCCCTTACCTTAAACCTAGGTCTGCTGGTTCTCGATTCCACTACTCTGGCTAAGAGAATCTGTGCATCTACCCGATTTATTCCTCTCATGAATTTGTGCATTATGTAAAACCAAATTATGATTCAGTGGAGAAGATATAAAGAATTCACAAACTAGGGGCAAGGAATATTCGAAAGCTGAAAATAAATAAAACATTATTATTATTATTAATATTATTATTATTATTATTATTATAGAGTCACACAGCGTGGAAAAAGGAAAAATAAATAAAACAAGTAATACAAGCAGGACTCTGGGACAAGGGTCTGTTGTATATAGTAAAAAGGAACTGCTGTTGCTGGTTTACACCAAAGATACACCAAAGTAACTCGTGGGTCAGGCAGCATCTATGGAGAACATGAATCGGTGACGTTTTGGGGGTAGGGATCTTTCCACAGACTGAACTCAGATCAGTCTGGGGAAGGGTCCCAACCTGAATGTCACCTATCCTTGTTCCCCAGGTATGCTGCCTGACCTGCTGAGTTGCCCCAGCACTTTCGTGTCTATCTTTGTGTTGAATGTAGAATGTGTGACCACAAGACGTTAAGGCAACGAGAACAGCTGCATCTCGACGGAAATTAAATAAGCACTTGATAAAGAAAAGTATTGGAGATACACCGAGCAAAATATAACCAACTACTGGAAGAATTCAGAGGATCAGGCAGCATCTGTGGAGAGAATGGACAGATGACATTTCAGGTCCTTTCTTCGGACCCTACTTTGAACTGATGGTTTACAAGACCACGCAGTGACTGAAGGGAGAGAAACACAAAGTTTCACGTTGCATGTCCATTCTAATCAAGGTCCTAGACCTGAAATGAGAAGGAGAAACTCGTCTTTGCTCATATGCTCTTAAAATGAACCCCAGCAGATTAGAGTGTTAAATACACCTCCATGTATTTAGTTTTGTTTAGAGATGGAAACAGGTACTTCAGCCAACCGAGTCTGCGCCGAACATCGGTCACCCTATTCTATCCTAGTTCTATCCTACACTCTAGGGACAATTTACAGAATAATAATAATAATAATAATAATAACAACTTTATTTGTTAAGCACTTTAAAAAACAACCAAAGCTGACCAAAGTGCTGTACAGAAGAAAAAAAAAAACAGAATTAAAATTAGAAGCCAATTAACGTACAAACCTGCACGTCTTTGGAGTGTGGGAGGAAATCGGAGCACCCGGAGAAAAGCCACGTGGTCAGAAAGAGAACATGCAAACTTCATACAGCCAGTCACCATAGTCAGGATCGAACCCATGTCCCTGGCCTCATGAGGCAGCAACTCTGCCACTCGCTGCCCTAAACTCTCAATTCAGAGGAATCCAATGAGTATGATTTGCAGTTGATATGGTAACACATTTCAGCATAAGACAAGTTTCACTTCTTGCATCTTCTTATCACAGATGTTACTTGACCTACCAATTATTCCCATCAGTTCCTGTCTGTATTCTACAACATGAAATATGTTGGTCTGACAAATCAAACTTATGAATTTTTAGTAATCATCACAATGTGGAAGATGACTTGTCTCTGGGTTGAAGTATCATCTGCTCCCAGCATCTGTTCCATTTTTCTCCTTCAAATTCCGAAGCATGATTTTGTATCATCACAATATTCTTTTAAAGATCAACAGCCATATCTGAACATAAAGCTTTGCCCAGCTTTTCGCACAAATGGTGGTGGGTGTATGGAACAAGCTGCTGGAGGAGGTAGTTGAGGCAGGTGCTATTGCAATGTTTAAGAAACAATTAGACAGATACATAGACAGGGCAGGTTTCGAGAGATATGGGCCAAAAGCAGGCAGGTGGGACTAGTGTGGATGGGGCATGTTAGCCAGTGTGGGGAAGTTGGGCTGAATGGCCTGTTTCTACGCTGTATGACTGACTTCATGATTAATATTACAGCTTGGGTAGTGTCTGCAGTTGAGATAGGGGGATTAACACCATTAAACATATGTGTGACATGCTGCTTTTGAAGATATCTACGTCACTGATTCATGAATAAAGGGCATATATTAATCTTGCTAACTTGCAGTTATTTCAGTCGTTGTTTTTACATTTGTTCAAATTTTGGGAAGAAGGCGGCAAGTTCTAATGAAGTCACAAGGAACTGCAAATGCTGGTTTACAAAAAAAGGCACAAAGTGCTGAAGTCGCTCATCGGGCCAGGCAGCATCCCTGGAGAACACAGATAGGTAACGACTCAGGTCGGGACCCTTCTTCAAACTAGTTCCAATATTTTGATGAAAGATATATTTAGTGAAAATTCCAGTGTCCTAAATAAAAGCCAATAAAAGCTGTGTTGCAGAACGAAGGTGCATGGTTGGTAGTGGTTCATGAAGTTAGAAGATAATTAATCATACAGTCTAACAGCGAGGAAATAGGCCCTTTACCCAACTTGCCCACAACAGCCAACATGTCCCTGGAGTGTGGGAGGAAACCCATCCGGTCACAGATAGAATACACAACTCCATTTAGACAGCACCCGTAGTTAGGGTCAAACCTGGGTCCCTGATGCTGTAAGGCAGCAGCTCTGCCGCTGCACCACTGTCCGCCTCATCTACACTAATCCCATCTGCCTGCGTTTGCTCCAGGTCCCTCTAAACCTGTCCTATCCATGTACCTGTCTAATTATTTCTTCAACGTTGCGTTAGTCCCTGCCTCAACTCTGTCCTCTGGCAGCTCATTCCATAGACCTGCACAGACATTTATGTAAAAAAATTACCCCTCGGGTTCCTATTGAATGACCAATTAGAAACATAGAAACATAGAAAATAAATGCAGGAGTAGGCTATTCGGCCCTTCGAGCCTGCACCGACATTCAATATGATCATGGCTGATCATTCAAATCAATATCCCATACCTGTCTTCTCTCCATACCCCCTGATCCCTTTAGCCACAAGGGCCACATCTAACTCCCTCTGAAATCTAGCCAATGAACTGGCCTCAACTACCTTAGAAGGTAATTCAGGAATCATGAAAGGTCAAATAGTGCTCCTCCTGCATAAGATGACCCTTTGAGGACTATACCAAGAGCTCATAAACATTTTGTTAGGTATAGCCTTGAGTTGGTGATAAGATCAGACAGAGAATCTATCAAGTCAGCATTCCCCTAAGTGAATGTAGCCCAGGTGGAGCAAATGTGAAGAACACCTTTCATCTGGGGGCGGCACGGTGGCGCAATGGTAGAGTTGCTGCCTCACAGTGCCAGAGGCCTGGGTTTGATCCCGACTATGGGTGCTGTCTGTACGGAGTTTGTGCATTCTCCCTGTGACCGCGTGGGTTTTCTCCAGGTGCTCCGGTTTCCATCCGCATTTCAGGAAGTCAGACAGGTGTTCGTATGCTGAAGCATATTTTGGTATGCTTAAAATGCAGCATGCAAGTACCTGCTTTACCTCAACCCAATTCAGGAAAAGTACACTAGATAATGAGGCTAGCATGCTCCAGTTGTTTTCATAACTGCTGCCATATGAATTTTGTGATCACTCATGTGTGCCCAGCTGTATTGACATACGCCAATGTGCACAAATGAAAGTTTATAAGACATAGAAGCAGCACTAGGCCATTCGGCCATTAAGTCTGCTCCATTCAATCATAGCTAATCTATGTTTCTCTCTCTACCCCATTCTCCTGCCTTCTCCCCATAGTCCCCGACACATGTACAAATAAAGAATCTGTCAATCTCTGCCTCCTAATCTCCTTTCTAAAGGTAGATTCTTTTATTCTGAGGTTATGACCTCTGGTCCAAGACTCTCCCACTAGTGGAAACATCCTTGACACGTCCACTCTATCCCGGCCTTGCACTATTCGGTACGGAGTTCGTACGTTCTCCCTGTGACCGCGTGGGTTTTCTCCGGGTGCTCCGGTTTCCTCCCACACTCCAAAGGCATACAGGTTTGTAGGTTAATTGGCTTTGGTAAAAATTGTATATTATCCCCAGTGTGTAGGATAATGCTACTATACGGGGTGAACTCTGGCTGGCACGGACTCGGCGGGCCAAAGGGCCTGTTTCCGTTCTGACCACCAGGTGGCGCCCGCAATGGCCACCTTGCCAACAGTCTCTCATCCCTTCCTTCTTTGTTGTTTTTAAGTAGGTGTTAAACTTTTTTTAATCTCTTAAATGGAGATGCAATATCTTTTCCGTATCGTATCAGCCTAACATTGAGGAGTTGGCGGCCTTTACTGGAGACCGACTTCGGGAGTCCAACTGCGGGACCCTGCGGACTTTAACATCGTGGAGCTCGCAGTCCCTGGTTAGGGACCAATCTCGGGGAGCTACAAGCCGCGGGAGCTTAGATCGCCCTGACCTCGGGGAGCTTCGCCCGCCCCAATGCGGGAACTTCAATCGCCCTGACACGGGGGCTTCGATCGCCCCGACTGCGGATGGTTCAACTGCCCCGACCGTGGGAGAATACAGAGGGAGAACAAAAGGGCCATTTGCCTTTTGAAACCAGTTGACGTCCAAATTATGCTGCAGAAGTGGGCATTTTCCAAATCATTGTTCTTTAAAAATATTGAGATGGTTTTCCCAACTCTTCAATGTATTACTTTTTTACATGTCTTTCATTCATTGTCTTCCATCACAGTGAGGAGTGTGATGGATGATTATGTTAACTTTCATGTAGTTGTGTGTCTTGTTGTTTTTGTTTTAGTATGGCTGTATGGTAAATCGAGTTTCACTGTACCTTAATTAGTACACGTGACAATAAACTGATCTTTGAACTTTTGTCTCCAAATAAAACTAAACTAGAACATAGAAACATAGAAACATAGAAATTAGGTGCAGGAGTAGGCCATTCGGCTCTTCAAGCCTGCACCGCCATTCAATATGATCATGGCTGATCATCCAACGCAGTATCCCGTACCTGCCTTCTCTCCATACCCTCTGATCCCCTTAGCCACAAGGGCCACATCTAACTCCCTCTTAAATATAGCCAATGAACTGGCCTCGACTACCCTCTGCGGCAGAGAGTTCCAGAGATTCACCACTCTCTGTGTGTGAAAAAAGTTCTTCTCATCTCGGTTTTAAAAGGATTTCCCCCTTATCCTTAAGCTGTGACCCCTTGTCCTGGACTTCCCCAACATCGGGAGCAATCTTCCTGCATCTAGCCTGTCCAACCCCTTAAGAATTTTGTAAGTTTCTATAAGATCCCCTCTCAATCTCCTAAATTCTAGAGAGTATAAACCAAGTCTATCCAGTCTTGTTCATAAGACAATCCTGACATCCCAGGAATCAGTCTGGTGAACCTTCTCTGCACTCCCTCTATGGCAATAATGTCCTTCCTCAGATTTGGAGACCAAAACTGTACGCAATACTCCAGGTGTGGTCTCACCAAGACCCTGTACAACTGCAGTAGAACCTCCCTGCTCCTATACTCAAATCCGTTTGCTATGAAAGCTAACGTACCATTTGCTTTCTTTACTGCCTGCTGCACCTGCATGCCTACTTTCAATGACTGGTGTACCATGACACCCAGGTCTCGCTGCATCTCCCCTTTTCCTAGTCGGCCACCATTTAGATAATAGTCTGCTTTCCCGTTTTTGCCACCAAAATTGATAACCTCACATTTATCCACATTATACTGCATCTGCCAAACATTTGCCCACTCACCCAGCCTATCCAAGTCACCAAAGGACTCAATGTTTCAATATCACTACTTAGAAAAAAAATAATAATAATTTCCCCCTGACGTATTATAACTGCTTGCAGGACATATGAGTGTGTCCAGCAGTTTCCCACCATGTATTTTATACCAAAGTAACACAATCATGCAGTTCTTCAGTCACATGGAACCTGCAGTGTATCCAGTCACACCAGGGAGGCAGATTTACACTTCAAAGCTTACAAACATCAAGTGTATTCATGTATATAAATATGCATGTATATATGCATGTATTTCAGGTGCATACTGAGGGCCGTTTGCCTTTTAAACCAGATGACGTCCAAATTATGCTGCAGAATTGGGCATTTTCCAAATCACTATTCTTTAACAATATTTAGATGGTTTTCCCACCACTTCAATGTATTACTTGTTTGCATGTCTTTCATTCATTTGTTCTGTACTGTATCTCACTACATCACCATCTATATCTCTCATTTCCCTTTCTCCTAACTCTCAGTCAGAAGAAGGGTCTCGACCCGAAACATCACCTATTCTTTTTCTCCAGAGATGCTGCCTAAGTTACTCCAATCTTTTGTGTCAATCTATTGAATTATTTAGTCTGCTTGTGCCATTCCATAAGACCAAGGCAAAGGAGCAGAATTAGGTCATTCAGCCCATCGAGTCCGCTCCGTTCAATGCCAATTGCGTTGGGCACATTTTTGGTCTCATTGGGTTGGAACTCTAAAATGACTTATGCCCCTGTCCCACTTAGGAAACCTGAACGGAAACCTCTGGAGACTTTGCGCCCCACTCAAGGTTTCCATGCGGTTCCCGGAGGTTTTTATCCGTCTCACAAATGGTCAAAAGTGGTTTCCGCTTATTCTATGTTCTGCCGATTATTTCGAAACATTCAAAACCGTTCGCGACTAAAAATAGGTTGCCGTTTTTAAAATCGGTAATTTTTTAGTCGAAGCCGGTTGCGATGCTAGTTGAAGGTGGTTGCCGGAGGTTGCAGGTAGTGGAAGGTCTTACCTTCGGCAAGCACCTCCGGAAACCACATGCTTCTATTGGGTTGATGAGGGTGAAAAACTAATGACACTCATGTACAATACACAAGGAAGAAACAACTATTCAACGACTCAATAAAAGGGTTATTTTTTATCGTACCCTCCACTGTGGACAGTATGCTGCCTACATGTAATCATGTACACCCCCTCACGTTGACTGGATTGCACACACCAAAAAATGATTATACATGACAATAACAAACCAAACTTTTTTGATAATCCCGCCGAGATGATGGCCTGGAAATTGAAACAACAGAAAAAGTGCTTTTTATCGGCACATGAGATATGAAAGTCAGAGGAGAGTGCTACGATTTTCAGGTCAAAAACAATCCTGGTGGAACTGCTGCGTCACCACGCCAGAGACCCAGGTTAAATCCTGACTTCAGGTGCTATCAGGGTGGAGTTTGCACGTTCTCCCTGTGACCACATGGGTTTCCTCTGGGTGCTCCGGTCTTCTACCACACTCCAAAGACGGTCAGTTTTGTGGGTTAATTAGCCTCTGTAAAATTGCCCCTGATGTGTAGGGAATGGATGAGAAAGTGGGATGACACATAACTAGAGGGAAGGGGTGATCAGTGGTCGGCATTGACCAAGCCGTATCTCCAACCTGAACTAGTTGCACCAGGGTTTGGCAAAGATAATTTCCATTTCCAAACTCATATGGCTGTCATTAATCCCTCGATGATGCTCCTCTTTTAATTCTGGGCAGGAACTGTGGGCACTCTGTTTAGATTTTAGAATTTAGCGATACAGCACGGAAACAGGCCCTTTGGCCCACCAAGTCTGTGCCGACCAACAATTATCCCATACACTAGCACTATCCTACACACAAGGTATAATGTTACAATTTTACCTATGCCAATTAACCTGCAAACTGGTATTTCTTTGGAGTGTGGGAGGAAACCGGAGCACCAGAGAAAACCCACGCCGTCACAGGGAACACGTGTATATACTCCGAACAGACAGCACCCGCAGTCAGGATTGAACCCCGCTCTCTGGCGCTGTGAGACAGCAACTCTACCACTGTGCCAAGCACACAGATAAAAAATCCGACCCCTGAAGTTTTCTAATGAGGGCTGAAGCGTGGGAAGTATGAACTTCAAAGTCATTTCAGCAAGACTTTAAACCTGTTGGCTGTGTTGACAATCATTTATTCCACATCTGCTCAACATCTGGAGATATAAACAAACCTAGATAGTTGAAGAGTCTTCTGAAGTTTTTGATCTGAAAATAGTGCTTACCAACAACAAATCAAAACTAATCAAAAAGTCTCAGCTTCAGAACTGAAAGATGGTTCTGGGGATTCTTAATTTAGATGCAGCATGATGTGTAGAAAATGTTAAAAGATGAAGCTTCATTAAAAATGAAATTTCCAAATTACCATCACAAGTATAGCTTGCTGTTCAGGGTACAGTCTTATAATTGTACCAGGTAATAATATCCAATCATTCAGTTTCAAGTATATTTCTTAATAAAACAAATTGTTTTGTATCCTTTGCTTCATTCAATCTTCCCAGCCAACTCAGCTTATCCCCCCCCCCCCCCCCCCCCCCTTTAGTCAGAGGATGGTGAATGTGAGGATTTCATTGGAAGCCACGTCAGTGGATATATTTACAGCGGAGATTGACAGATACTTGATTAGTACGGGTTATGGGGTTATGGGGAGAAGGCAGGAGAATGAGGTTGAGAGAGAAAGATAGATTGAATGGTAGAGTAGGCTTGATGGGCCGAATGGCCTAAATCTGCTCCTATAACATATGAACTTATTGTTGCAAATTTCTTCCAATAGTGCATCATCTCAGAGTCTCGGAGAAGACAAACTGCATCTTCTCTTAGTCATAGTCATACAGCACAGAAACCTCTGCAACAACAGTATTAGGTTTAGATTTATTATTTGCACATGTACAAGGTACAGTGAAAAGTTTTGTTTTGCGTGCTACCAAACAGATCAGATATACCATACATAGATACAATCAGTTCAAACTCAAGTACAACAGGCAGAGCAGACAGATGGTGCAAAATATACAGTAGTTCTAAGCATTGTAGCACATCAGTTCCTTAGACAAAGTCCAATGTCCTCAATAGATAGAAGTGAATCGGACAGTGCCCTACCAAATGGAAGGGTAGTTCAGAAGCCTGATAATGGAGGAAAAGAAGCTTTTCACAAATCTAATGCATTTCCTGCTTTATAAATACCAAGTGAAACCAACTTGCTTCAGACATCTCCTCCAACAAAGGTAGTGTTCCTGAGAAGACAAATAGCAGGCTCTACACTGCTTAAAGATTACTAGTTATTTTCTTTTGTAATGGGGTTCCATTGCGACATGCTATATTAAATGCTGCATCGGAATGAATCAACAGGAAGCAGTTTAGTGCGGTGATAGTTATGCAAGGTTCGGTTATAAGTGGCTTATAAACATTGAGAAATATTTGCCCTTAAATTCAAATTGCATACCATTATCTTCGTTTAAGCACTTTACAGATACAGCATTGAAACAGGCTCTTCAGCCCACCTTGGCACCCAGCGATCAGCCCATTCACTAACACTATCCTTGGACACTTGGGGCAATTTACAATTTTACAGAAGCCAATTAACCTGCAAACCTGTACTTCTTTGGAATGTGGGTTCGACTGATCTTGGGTGCTGTCTGCATGGAGTTTGTACATTCGCCCTGTGACCGCGTGGGTTTTCTCCAGGTGCTCTGGTTTCCTCCCACACTCCAAAGACGAACTGGTTTGTAAGTTAATTGGCTTCTGTGAATTGTCCCAAGCATGTAGGATAGAACTAGTGTGTGGGGTGATCGCTGGTCGGCTTGGTCTCTGTGTGCTGAAGGGTCCGTTTCCACGCAGTTTCTATAAACTAAACTTAAAGCTTTTCACTGAACCTCACACATGACAATAATGAACCAATACGAACACCAAACAAATATTTGCCAAATATCTGTTTAATAATCTGCCAAACAATGGCAATA
Source organism: Leucoraja erinaceus (assembly GCF_028641065.1). Lineage (NCBI taxonomy): Eukaryota > Metazoa > Chordata > Chondrichthyes > Rajiformes > Rajidae > Leucoraja > Leucoraja erinaceus. Next base: position 88,441,014 of record NC_073381.1, read on the forward strand.
ATGGTTTGGTTGATGGCAAAAAAGGTGTCCCATATTGTGTCACTTCCTGACTCCTTGGTGGCTGGGTTAAGATACCATCTGCCAGTAGACTGTATATCAATCAATCACCCCCACTTGGGACAGAGAGACGATATGCCTGCCAAAACTAATGTTATGTGTTTATGTAAGTGTTTCATTAAGAAATCCTATCGCACGCAATTGAAATGAAAAAATTGTTCTTTGATGTGAAGGAGTCTGATTCCGGCTTTCCCTAATCTGACAATAGATAATGGACAATAGGTGCAGGAGTAGGCCATTCGGCCCTTCGAGCCAGCACCGCCATTCAATGTGATCATGGCTGATCATCCATAATCAGTACCACGTTTCCTGCCTTTTCCCCATATCCCTTGACTCCGCTATCTTTAAGAGCTCTATCTAACTCTCTCTTGAAAGCATTCAGTGAATTGGCCTCCACTGCCTTCTGAGGCAGAGAATTCAACAGATTCACAACTCTCTGGGTGAATGAGTTTTTCCTCATCTCCGTTCTAAATGGCCTTCCCCTTATTCTTAAACTGTGGCCCCTGGTCCCGGACTCCCCCAACATTGGGAACATGTTTCCTGCGTATGCAATCCCTTAATAATCTTATATCATCTGCCCGGCTGGTGAAGGTGAAGTTTCTCATCAGACATTGAGGTCACTAATATCGCCCAAGTTGTACAATAAAATGGAGGTGACGACTTCAGTTTTAGCTTTAACCAGAGGACTGTGAGAAATTTAGAACTCAACAGAGGAAGACAAAGGGGTTAATTAAGAGGGGGGGGGGGGGGGGGAAAGAGCATGAAAGAAAGCTTGCGGGAAATATAAAACTGACTCTAAAATCTTCTTTAGATATGTGAAAAGGAAAAGATTAGTGAAGACAAATGTAGGTCGCTTACAATCAGAGACAGGTGAATGTATAATGGGAAACAAAGAAATGGCAGAACAGTTAAACGAATACTTTGGCTTTCGGCAAGAAATTCCCTCGGTTTTTACAAGTTCACTGATCTAACTGCAGAGTGTGCAGTTTACAGGGAAATCCATTCAGCAGTAGCGGAGAAAATCTGAATTACCAATATGTGCTCAAGCCCCAAGTGAGCAAGTTATGCAGATGCAACAGAACACCAAAATCCTTTCCAGAGGAACACTTGTATTTTACTGCCATGGCCCGACAGCCCGATTATTATTAATGTGGGGAAAAAAATCACCAACTCCATCACTCAAATCCTATATAATTCAAAAAAGGTCCACAGTGTTACTAAAATTTGACAACAGACAATGAATACTTCCAGCTAAGCACCATTTTAATGGATTCATGGATTCATTCAAAAAGTATTAATGAAAGTTGCTTCAAAGTGTACACATTTTCAGGTTCAAAAACAACCTCATAAAACCATTAAAAAATGCACATATTTAATAGTCCAAATGCAATAAAAGCTGCTGATGAGGGCCCTTTTTATTGCCCATTAATTAAGATGCAGTCTCAGCTCTAAAACACTGCTCGGAATAAAAACTAGCTGAAATGCCCCTTCAGCGAAGCAGACCAGTTGTGTCTCCGTCAGCCAGAGTTAGCAAGAGTGAACAAATTTGATACGGCCTGGGTTTGCTAAACATCTACAGATAGTCATAGAGTGATACAGCGTGGAAACAGGCCCTTTTGCCCACACGGGCTAACATGTCCCAGCTACACTAGTCCCAACTGCCTACGTTTGGTCCACATCCCTCCAAACCCATCCTATTCATGTACATCCTAACTGTTTCTTAAACGTTGGTATAGTCCCAGCCTCAACTACTTTCTCTGGCAGCTTGTTCCATGCACTCACCACCCTTTGAATGAAAAAGTTATCCCTCAGATTCCTATTAAATCTTTTCCCCTTCACCTTAAACCTATGTCCTCTGGTCCTCAATTCGCCTACTCTGGGCAAGAGATTCTGTACGTCTACCCGATCTATTCCTCATGATTTTATACACCTCCATAAGATCATTCCTCATCCTTCTGAGCTTCAAGGAATAGAGACCCAGCCTATTCAATCTCTCCCGTTAGCTCAGGCCCTCTAGTCTGCAACATCCTTATAAATCTTCTCTGTACCCTTTCCAGATTGACAGCATCTTTACTGTAACACGGTGCCCAGAACTGAATACAATACTCTAAATGCAGTCTCACCAATATCTTATACAATTGCAACATGACCTCCTAACTTTAATACTCAATACTCAGACTGATGAAGGCCAATGTGGTAAAAACCTTTTTGACCACCTGGTCTACCTTAAAGGAAAACAAGTCAACATTTCCCCTGGCCAATGTTAACCCCTGAATATGCATCCACTTACAGTACAGTTGGTACACGTGGAGATCACCAGCATTAGGTTAAAGGGCCTGTCCCACTTGGGCGACCTAATCCGCGAGTTCTGGCGAGTTTGCCCTCGACTCACACTCGCAGCATGGTCGACACGAGGTCATAGGGGGTCTTTGTAACTTTCCTTCAAGCTCGAGAGTGGTCTCCGTGTACTGGAGGCCTCAGCTAGGTTGCAGCGTTTTTTTCAATATGTTAAAAAATGCCCACGAGTAAAAAAAGGTCGCCATGGAAAAAATCGATACTTTTTTACTCGTAGGTTTAGTCGTAGTAGGTCGTAGTAGGTCGGCATGTTAGTCGTAGGTAATTGAGGATTGTTGAAGGTAGTCTTCATCATAGTCGAAGGGAGGTTGAAGGAGGCCATCTTCACTCTCCGCTATTCGGTGTCCAAATTGCCCGAAGTTAGTCGTAGCTAGTCTTCAACGTAGTCAAAGGAGGTGGAAGGAGGTCTTCTACAACATAGTCAAAGGAGGTCTTCAACATGTCATTTTTTCAAACTCTTCTAAATTCGCCAATTAGGTCGCCCAAGAGGGACAGCTTCTTAAAGCTTATTAATATCACGTGTATTGAGGCACACGGAAAAGCTTTGTTTTTCATGCTAGCCAATCAGATCAAATAATAGTATCGATAAATACGATCAACCCAAACTCAAATACAATATGGAGCCTGGAGGGAATGATACAGAGTCTAGAATAGTTCTTAGCAGCGCTGGGCAATATTTCCACAGACAAAGTCCAATGTCTGTAGACATTGTGGTAGAGATGAATCAGACAGTACCCTAGCTTGTGAAAGAACCATTCAGAAGCCTGATAACAGAGTGGAAGACGCTGTTCCTGAGTCTGGTACTGTGCGCATCCAGGCTTCTGCCCAACAGAAGCGGGGATAAGGAATGACCATCCTTTCAATTTCCATGCCGCCTTTAACTTAATTAGTTAGTTATTGTTTGGCATTACTGGCAAAATCAGCAGTTTGCCAGGGTTCACCTGCCCATTGGATCCAAGATTGACTCGGTGGCAAGTGGCAAAGGTCAACAGTTAAAGGGTAATTTCCATGATAGGACACTCTGTTGTCTATTTGCACCGTCTCTAAATGACCTAGACCTATCTGTGAGGGCCAATTGTGCATGAAAGTTGCTGTCCCTTACCTGATTGGAGATACACTACTGCAGACACAGAGCGACGCTGTTCACTCTGAAGTAGTCAGGGGATCCATAAACCTACATCCTTTGAAATGTTTGCTGCAGTCTACAAGCACAGTGGAACTGCTCAATCCTTCTCCACTATTCAATAATGTAACAATCTATAATTCAATGGCAGGATCCTCAAAAGTCAACATGCCTTCTAACTTTGATGCAACCTAGGTTAGATGACTCTCCACTCTTTCACCTGCTACATCGAGATGTAAGGTGAAAGACTGCTGCCCCCAGAATGTGTTATTGAGCCATCTGGCCCATCAAGTCTACTCTGCCATTCAAACATGGCTGATCTATCTTTCCCTCTCAACCCAACCCTCCTGACTTCTTCCCATAAACCATGACACCACTGTCTGTATAGTGTTTGTATGTTCTGCCTGTGACCATGTAGGTTTTTTCCGGATGCTCTGGTTTCCTTCCAAATTCTCAACACGTACAGGTTTGTATGTGAACTGGCTTTTGTAAAATGTAAATTGTCCCTAATATGTAGGATAGTGTTAGTGTACGAGATGATCGCTGGTCGGCGCGGACTCGGTGGGCCGAAGGGCCTGTTTCCGCTCTGTATCTTTAAAGACGCTACTTCAGAAGAAGGGTCCTGACCCGAAACGTCACCTATCCATGCTCCCCAGAGATGTTGCTTGATAATGATACTTCATCATCACATTTACCTAGGTGAAGTGAAATTCTTTGTCTTTGCATGCAGTCCGGTAAAATCATCCAGTAGACCTCACCCAGGCAGTACACAAGGAGTCACCACCTTTCAGGTGCCCACAAAGTTTTAAAAGTTCTTGGTGCAATATTAGCTACTCACAGCGGTGAACCAGTCCCACCACCGCAAGTGGCCACATGTAACACCCTCCCACCAGGTCCCTCTTTCTTATCGGTGGCCCCCCCCACGCCGGGTTCCTCTTCGTTCCCAGTGACTCCCTGCCAGGGTTCTCACCGAGTTATTCCAGCATTCTGTGTCCACTGTTTCACTGGGGGGGGTTAGAGGTAAGTTTGTAGATGAATTCGAGAGTTCCATTTGGCTGAGAGAAATACACAAGATGAGAAGGCCAATCAGCCTATTCACCAACAAGCACATCCAACTCCACCAACTACTCACATACAGCAAACATTCACCTCTTGATTAATTGCCTTGCAGTTGCGGGGAACTCTATGTCCATTTCCTCCTCTTGATTTACCACCTCTGTCAAAACCATATTAATCTTTGCCAAGGTACTTTTGTCATAATCTCAGTTTCAGGTATCGGTGCATCTTTATTGAGGCAATTTGGAGTTGATCCCAGCAGGTGTGAGCATTTAGTTTAGTTTAGAGTTACAGCATGGAAACTGGTCCTTCGGCCCACCGAGTCCACGCCGACCAATGATCATCAGTACACTAGGTCTATCCACCACACTTGGGACATTTTACAGGTCAATTAATCTACAAACCTACACATCTCTGGAGTGTAGGAGGAAATCGGAGCACCCGAAGAAAACCCACGCAGTCACAGGGATAACGTACAAACTCTGTACAGACAGCACCCGTAGTCAGGATCGAACCTGGGTCTCTGGCGCTGTAAGGCAGTAACTCCACCACTGCGCCACAACGCTGCCCCCAATTTAATGCTTTGTTCCTAAAGTAGACTTTAGAGGTACAGCATGGAAATAGGCCCTTAGCTCCACCAAATCCGTGCCGACTAGTGATCACCCCATACACTAACAATGTCCTACACACACTGGGGACAACTTACCTAAGCCAATTAATTGACAAATCTACAAAGTATAGTGACCAATTTCACAAAAGTCGACTGGCCGGTCCTTTTTCAACCACTACTTTGTAAAACAGAACTCCCATGTTATTTGTTGCCTCCTGATCCATGTTTTTCTGTCAAAACTCCACTGGTATCTGACTCCACATGTACCCCTGACAATCCATCTCCCTCTGCAACTCACTCACACTCTCACTGACACTACATCTTTTTCTTTCACTCCATCTATTCAGATCCACCTCCAGATTCAGGGACAGTTTCCTCCCAGCTGTTATCAGGCAATTGAACCATCCTATCACCAACTAGAGAGCGGGCTTGAACTACTTACTATCTGCCTCACTGGTGACGCTTGGACTATCTTTGATCGAACATTGCTGGCTTTAACTTGCACTAAACATTATTCTCTTATTATGTATCTGCACACTGTGATCATGTAATTATTTTCAATTACAATACATGATTGTAATCATGTATTATTTTTCTGCTGACTGGTGAACATGCAACAAAAGCTTTGCATTTTTCCTCGGTACACGTGACAATGAACTAAACTGAACCAAACTGAACTGAACTGAACTATCAGACACGCTCTCTCTTGTCCTGACATTTTACAGCTTTCACTGTCACTCCCTGATGCACTCTCGCACTAACAATGTATCTCTCTCCCTATCACTGAAACATCTCTCAGATGTACTCCTCTCTCTCTCTCATTCTCACACATGTTTACTCCCTTTCTCAATGACACTATCTCTCTCACAGACACACTCCCTCTCTCTCTCTTCCCCTGACAATCTATATATCTCTCTCTCTCATTGACATGTTTACTCTCTTTCTCATTGACACACTATCTCCTTCATGGACCTCTCTCTTACTGTCTCTCTCTCTCTCTCTCTCTCACTGCCACTGTCCCTGACACCAAAAATCCTATTTACTGGTGCCCTCCCCTAATTCCCCATTTACTGGTGCCCTCCCCTAATTCCCTATTTACTGGTGCCCTCCCCTAATTCCCCATTTACTGGTGCCCTCCCCTAATTCCCCATTTACTGGTGCCCTCCCCTAATTCCCCATTTACTGGTGCCCTCTCCCTAATTCCATTTACTGGTGCCCTCCCCTAATTCCCCATTTACTGGTGCCGTCCCCTATGCCCCATTTACTGGTGCCCTCCCCTATGCCCCATTTACTAGTGGGCCAAAGGGCGTTTCTACTCTGAATCGCTAAACTGAACTATGAAATTCAAGATTCCTTGGATTCTGTGATCAACATTAAAAAATCTTGGCTTCTATTTAAAATTTTGTTTTTCATCACTGTACAATGCCTCTTTTCTGAAACTTATTCTAAAAGTTTCTCATTATTCTAGCATCTCGCATTCCCACATTTCATTCCTCAATCCAACTTCATAACAGTCCCCAAAAAAGCCAAATGTTAACCCAAAAATATCTCTTCCTCTGTTCCGTGAAATGCTCTTTGAACCTGAAACATTGACTGTTTCTTTTTCCATAAAAGCTCTGACCTGTTGGGCTTTTTTTCTGAGATTTTCTGCATTTTTTTGTGATTATGATACATTAAAGTTTAGATTACAGGGATGCAACATGGAAGCATGTCCTTTAGTTCACTAAGGACATACCAATCTCCCGTTCAAAAAGTCTATTTTCAAACCTCTAGTACCCTCTGCCCTGATTCAGTCTGAAGAAGTCTCAACCCAAAATATCACCTATTCCTTGTCTCCAGAGATTTTACCTGACCTGCTGAGTTACTCCAGCATCTATGTCTATCTCTGTTCGACATCATCCCATTTTTTCATCCACTCCCTACAACATGTAAATTTTACAGAGGCCAATTAACCTGCAAACCTGCACGTCTTTGGGATGTGGGAGGAATCCGGAGCACCCCTGGATTGTCACGCAGTCGCAGGGAGAACATGCACACCCCACAGACAGCACCCGTAGTCAGGATTGTATCAGGGTCTCTGACACTGTGGCAACAACTCTACCAGCTGGAGCACTGGGCTTGCATGTTCCCGCTGAGTCAAGGTGCAATCAACCCGATGGCATCTTGTACCTCCAGCAATTTTCAATCATTTTCTGCTGCTGTGCAGATCGGCCGAAGCAAACTTAATCCACAACATCCAGCTGTACACTCACCCGTATCTTTTTTAGTTTAGTTCAGAGACACAACATGGAAACAGGCCCTTCCGCCCACCAAGTCTGTACTGACCAGCGATCACTCTGTACACTAGTTCTATCCTACACATTAGGGATATTTACAGGACAATTAGCCTGTAAACCTGCACGTCTTTGGGATGTGGCAGAAAACTGGAACACCCGGAGAAAACTCAGTCACAGAGAGAACGTACAAACTCCGTACAGATAGCACTCGTAGCCAGGGTCGAACGCGGGTCTCTGGTTCTGTGAGGCAGCGACTCTAATGCTGCACCACCGTGCCGCCGAAACTCCTGTAGTTCGTGGCCTTTTTAACAACTCAGGTTTTTTTTAATTTGTGTTATCACAAACTATCATATTGTCAACATCTTGCTCATCAAGAAGGAACATTAGTCGTCAATACCTGCTACCGAAGGTAATTATCTAAGTTTAGCTATTCCTGAGCATTGCTGCTCCTACTGAATGCAAGATGTTCTGTGCTTTGGCACTGAGAGAGAGAGATCAGGATGAGGTTTGTGACCATTAATCTCTTGTTGATAGCAGGCGAGAAGATATTACTTATTTTTGGAAGATATTTATCAACCGTGCGCAGGGCAAAAATTGATGTCCTGGTGAAGACATAAAATGGATCCCCTCCTATATTTTAAGTGTATAAGTACTTGGACATTCATGAAAAGGAAAGTAGCTAAAAATATCTCCAAGGTTGGCAATTTCCTTTCCCATTTCGAAGGTCTTTGTTGGCACAATAACACCATCCATCTGCAGCTGGTAGAAGGAGTGCATTTTGCTGATGACACTTTAGGATTTTAGGATAGATGCTTGCCCTAAAGCACTACATAGTCAATAAGCATCAGTGTGAACTAACAAACTTTGCGGTTCTTGTCAGCTGAAAAGATTGACGGACTGCAGTGGTGCAGTGGTAAGACTTGCTGCCTAACCCGGGTTCAATCCCGACTACGGGTGCTGTCTGCGTTTCCCTCGGTTCCTCGGTTTACTCCGAGATTTGTGGTTTCCTCCCACGCTCCAAAGACGTATGGGTTTGCAGGTTAATTGGCTTGATATGTGTAAATTATGTAGTATTAATGTGTGGTCGGTGCGGACACGAAGGGCCGATGGGCCCATTTCCGCACAGTATCTCTAAACTAAACTAAACTAAATCCACTCTATCAATGATTTGGACGAGGGAATTGAATGCAACATCTCCAAGTTTGCGGATGACACTAAGCTGGGGGGCAGTGTTAGCTGTGAGGAGGATGCTGGGAGGCTGCAAGGTGACTTGGATAGGCTGGGTGAGTGGGCAAATGCATGGCAGATGCAGTATAATGTGGATAAATGTGAGGTTATCCACTTTGGTGGCAAAAACAGGAAAGTAGACTATTATCTAAATGGTGGCCGATTGGGAAAAGGGGAGATGCAACGAGACCTGGATGTCATGGTACACCAGTCATTGAAAGTAGACATGCAGGTGCAGCAGGCAGTGAAGAAAGTGAATGGTATGTTAGCATTCATAGCAAAAGGATTTGAGTATAGGAGCAGGGAGGTTCTACTGCAGTTGTACAGGGTCTTGGTGAGACCACACCTGGAGTATTGTGTATAGTTTTGGTCTCCAAATCTGAGGAAAGACATTTTTGCCATAGAGGGAATACAGAGAAGGTTCACCAGACTGATTCCTGGGATGTCAGGACTTTCATATGAAGAAAGACTGGATAGACTTGGTTTGTACACGCTAGAATTTAGAAGATTGAGGGGGGATCTTATAAAAAATTACAAAATTCTTAAGGGGTTGGACAGGCTAGATGAAGGAAGATTGTTCCCGATGTTGGGGAAGTCCAGGACAAGGGGTCACAGTTTAAGGATATAGGGGAAATCCTTTAGGACCGAGATGAGAAAAACATTTTCCACACATAGAGTGGTGAATCTGTGGAATTCTCTGCCACAGAAGGTAGTTGAGGCCAGTTCATTGGCTATATTTAAGAGGGAGTTAGATGTGGCCCTTGTGGCTAAAGGGATCAGGGGGTATGGAGAGAAGGCAGGTACAGGATACTGAGTTGGATGATCAGCCATGATCATATTGAATGGCGGTGCAGGCTCGAAGGGCTGAATAGCCTACTCCTGCACCTATTTTCTATGTTTCTATGTTTCTAAGAGTCAAGAGTGTTTTATAGTCATCTGTAGCGGGAACAAAATAACAAAAATTGACGTGTTGCATTAACACAACTACACAACATCTAAATATATAATAATAAATAGTACAGTAAATTATAACATATTACTAACTGAAGAAGGACTTCAGGGGTTGATGGACAGTCATAATAGGTAACCAGAACAATACAGTGACATAAAGTGGATCCCCTGTTATATTTAAAGTGCATAACTCTTGGACATTCATGAAAAGAAAAATAGCTCTACAATACCCAGAACAACGAACGATACTGCCCTCTGGTCTTAAAGGCTTAAAGGAGATCGCTAATGAACAAATGTTTCTCACATGTTTAAGAAAGAACTGCAGATGCTGGGAAAATTGAAGGTAGACAAAAATGCTGGAGAAACTCAGCGGGTGAGGCAGCATCCATGGAGCGAAGGAATGGGTGACGTTTCGACACAAAATGTCACCTATTCCTTCGCTCCACAGATGCTGCCTCACCCGCTGAGTTTCTCCAGCATTTTTGTCTACCTTAAATGTTCCTCACCACTCATTATATAATTGTTGTTCCTTCACTGTGAGCGTCAGTTTTGTATAATAGCAATACGTCTGGTTGGGAGCTCTCTGGAGAACTACAGTATTAATCTTGCATCACCTTTTTTTTCAGAATGTTCACCCAAAGTGCATTTTAATGTAACTTGGCTGTAATTTACAAGTGGAAGAGATCTACATTACAACCCAAAAAGCTTCAACCTGAGGATGCAGGATAAATTATTCAGTTACCCAATTCAATGATATCATGGCCTGGAGTGATCTTAATTCTATTTAGTTAGCATCGTTCCAAATCCACTGTCAGTGATGACCCCTTCCCCCATTTCCACCTGTCCCCCTCCTCTTGGACTCCCATGGATGGTCCTCTACCCACTTCAGCCCTTGTTATTCCCAACTGCCGGCGGGACATCAACCGTCTCAAATTTCCACTACCCTTACCTACACAAGACTCTCTCTCCTGACCTTGTTTTCCCTCTCCCTCCACCCCCTCCCCCCTCCCAATTCTCCCACCAGTCTTACTGTGTCCGACTACATTTTATCTCTGTACTGCCCACTCCCCTGGCATCAGTCTGATGGCCCTTGTGGCTAAAGGGATCAGGGTGTATGGAGAGAAAGCAGGTACAGGATACTGAGTTGGATGATCAGCCATGATCATATTGAATAGCGGTGCAGGCTCGAAGGGCTGAATGGCCTACTCCTGCATCTATTTTCTATGTTTCTATGTTTCTATGAAGGGTCTCGACCCGAAACGTCACCCATTCCTTCTCTCCAGAGATGCTGCCTGTCCAGCTGAGTTACTCCAGCATTTTGTATCTTCCTTGCATTGTTATCATGTTCGGCACACACTCCTGCCTAATGGCAGAGGGGAGACGAGGAAGTGACTGAGGAGAGACCGGTCTTTGATTACGCTGGTGGCCTGGCCGAGGCAGCGTGAAGCGTACAAAGAAAATATTGCTTAATCTTGCAGCATCATTGGTCCATAGTCTTAGCCACCACAACAAAAAAACACAAACAGTAAATAAAAAATGCACACATTCCACAAGACAGCAAAATGAAAAATACCCCAGCAGTTTCCTGTTAATCCTTCTCATTGGCAGGAGCTACCTAGAGGACCAGGTGATAAGTCATACAGCATGGAAACAGACCCTACAGCCCAACTTGCCCGCACCAACACAACATGCCCCATTAGCCTATATCCCTCTAAACCTGTCCTACCCATGTACCTGTCCAAATGTTTCTTAAACGCTGCGATAGTACCTGCCTCAACTACCTCCTCCGGCGGCTCGTTCCATACACCCACCATCCTTTGTGTAAGAAAGTGACCCCTTAGTTTCTTATTAAATCTTTCTCCAATCACCTTAAACCGATGTCGTCACCAGAAACATAAACCTATGTATAGAAGAAAGTTTCACGGGACATACTATGGGACTATTAAATCACATATTGTTGTGTTGTCAACAAGTTGCTGCTTGTTCTTGGAATGTGAGGGGTAATTTTTCTTCACTACATTTAAAAATGGTTCCTTTCTTCTCCTGACATTCACCACATTCATAATAAGTGAGACAAACAAACTCACACCAATATTTTTCAAAGAATCAACACAAGGCTCAAAAAGGCAATTCAAAATATCGGTTTAAAAGAAAATGTTTCTTGGTCTGATCCTTCTGCCCTGCTCTTGGACCATAGTGGTATTGGTCGTGACAATGCTCATCTGGCTCTTTATGAAATGTAATGTGAAATTCAGCTTCCCACCACCTTTTTTCAGGCAGTGAGATTCAGAAAACCATTTCCTTTTTGTCTGATTGAAAGATACAACATGGAAACAGGCCCATCGGCCGACTGAGTCCCCACCGACTATCAATCACCCATTCACACTAGTTCCAAGTTATCCCACATTCTCATCCACTCGCGACACACTAAGGGCTATTTTACAGAGGCCAATTAACCTACAAACCCACACGTTTAGTTTATTTCAGTTTAGAGACGAGGTGGGAGGTTGCAACCTTCACGTGGTCCACCCTGTTTCCACTAATGCAATCAACCCGACATGCACCAACAAATAGATCAAATAGAACAAGTTGACATACAACTTTAAACTGTGCACGCCATACGCAAGAAGAATAAGTTTAGAGACACAGCATCGAAACACGCCCTTCGGCCCAGTAAGTCCACACCGACTATCGATCACCCATTCACACTAGTTCTATGTTATCCCACTATCCTACTTATATGAGAAAAAAATATTTCCTCAACTCCACTTCTACTGATTCTTCTTCCAATTACTTGAAGTTATTCATCACTATGCTTTAGGGAAGGGGTCCTTCCTCGTTATTTTGCTGAGTTTATTTTCAAGTAACGACAGTTTGTGCAGGCGTACACAGGAGTCAAGAGAGTTTAATTGTAATCTGTACCAAAATCAGAGCAATGTAATTCTTACTGGAAGCAGCATAACGGGGCTGTAAACACAGTACTCATAGATTGCACAATTATTTAAAAAATGTTCAATTGATAAAAAATAATTTTGTGCATAAAAAGGCCACAGTCCCCAGTGCAACCAAGACAGGTCGTGTTCATAGTTTAGTTAGTATTTGTAGTGTTCATAGCTTGTTGGTTGTTGGGAAGAAGCTTAGTTTAGTTTAGTTTACAGATGCAGCGTGGAAACAGGTCCTTCGGCCCACCGAGTTCGCACCGCCGACCAGAAATCCCCGTACATTAGCACTAACCAATTAACCTACACACCTGCACGCATTTGGAGTGGAAGAAAAGTGGAGCATTCGGTGAAAACCTACCTGGTCACAGGGAGAATGTACAAACTCCGTACAGACAACACCCTTAGTCTGGATGGAACCCCGATCTCTGGTGCTGTGAGGCAGCAGCTCTATCTCTGCATAATCGTGCTGCCCCTAGTGTTTAGCTGTTCCTAAATCTGGAAGATATATCTGAACAGAAAGTGCTTAATTTCATCATTCATTAAATCAAGGGAAAAACTGTGTGACCATGGGAGATCAGCTGGATAAACTCTTAATGGAAACATAACTCTTGAAGAACAGTGAGTAAGACTGAGTTATGGAGATTGTACTAAAACAATCTGTTGGAGATAATCCAAAATCTTCCCTAACTTGATGAACAGCAATTGTTAGCCATGCCGTCAGCGATGGCAACCTCACCAACGGTCTGTCTGTCTTTTTGTCTTTTTTGTTATTTTTAGTTTGTTTTTAAAGTATATGCTTCTCTAGTTTGTTTTATGTGGGGGGGCGGTCAGGAGGAAACTGTTTTCATCTCTTACCTTCCTGGAGATGCAATTGTTTTGCGGATCGTATCGCCGGTCGTTCTACGGCCTAACATCATGGAGCTGGTAACTTTGCTCGAGAATGACTTGGTGAGCCCCACTGCGGGGCCATGGACGTACCAACGGAGCCTGTGATCCATTGCCTGGGATCGACGCTCCAACCATGGCCTGCCGATTTCACCATCGAGGAGCTCGCAGTCTCGGGTAGAGACTGATGTTGGGAAGTTCCAAAGTCACACGAGGTTTGATTAGCCCCGACCCGGTTTCCCCCCAATGCTGGAGTTTGATCGCCCGACGCGGAGAGCACGACCGCCGGCTACGGGAGCCAAGGTCGTCCTGACAACAAAAGGTTCGAGTGTCCCGACCGCACGAGAACAAAGAAGGGAAGAGATTTGACTTTTTTTTTGCCTTCCATCACAGTATGGAATGTAGAGGAGTCACTGTGGTGGATGTTTATGTTAAAAAGGTACTTTGTGTGTTTTGGTGCTTTTTATTGGTATGACTGCATGGCAAAACAAATTTGTTGTATATCGCAAAACATACTTGGCTAATAAAGTAGTATTATGATTATTACTATGATTATGATGTATTAATATAAGTGTCACAGCTGGCATCCTGGTGCCATCGCAACAACCTGGAACTCAATGCTCTTAAGACAGTGGAATTGATTGTAGACTTTAGGAGAGCTCCCCTTCCCCCTCACCTCACTCACCATCACCAACATCACAGTTACATCTGTGGAGTCTTTTAAGTTACTGGGAACCATCATCTCCAAGGACCTTAAGTGGGGGGCTACCATCGACTCCACAGTCAAAAAGGCACAACAGAGGATGTACTTCCTGCGGCAGCTGAGGAAACACAATCTGCCACAGGCAATGATGGTCCAATTCTATACGGCCATCGTAGAGTCTGTCCTCACCTTCTCCATCATGATCTGGTTTGGCTCAACCACCAAGCACGACACCCGGAGGCTGCAGCGAATCGTCCGATCAGCTGAGAAGGTTATTGGCTGCAACCTTTCCTCCCATTGAAGAACTGTACACTGCAAGGGCCAGGAAGCAAGCGGGCAAGATCATCTCTGACCGGTCGCACCCTGGCCCCAAACTCTTTGAATCACTTCCCTTTGGAAGGCGACTCCGGACTGTCAAAGCTGCCACAGCACAGACATAAAAACAGCTTTTTTCCTCGACTAGTACCTCTACTAATAACCAAAAATCTGTAGCCTCCTTTTGCTCTGATATTTTATTTAATTCACGTTTAATTAATAATGTTTTATTATTAATGTTTAATATTTTATGTATCATTCTTAACTGTCACAGAATGTCATGTTGTCACTTGCGGGCTGAGCATCAAGGCAAATTTCTTGTATGTGAATACTTGGCCAATAAACTTATTCATTCATTCATTCAATCAAAAGAAAATAATTATTGATTTACACTATACCATCGCAAGGAAATATGCATCCTGGGCTGATGAAACCAGTTTCAACACCATAATTTGCCTGGCTATAAATATTGCACATTAAGAGTTTCTGAAATTCTTTGGCAAGGATCCACGGTGACGATTTGTGACTAAGCATTCATGAATAGCAAATAAAGCATATTGACAGCTGGAAAATTGGCTTAAAATGAGATATGGAGCCCAGCCACAAATGGGACCTGTGCTGAATGAAAGAAGGTTGCAAAGGCAATATTTCAACGGTCAGTTGCTTCTCCTTCATAATCTTTGCACATTATTCAGACACAGTGTGCAAAATCTTCAAGCCGTCGTCATACCAACATCGGGGTTTAGTTTGGAGATACATCATTGAAACAGACCCTTCAGCCCAACAAGTCCACACTGACCAACGTTCGTTCACCCATTCACACCAGCTCTATGTTATCCTACTTTTTCATCCATTCCCTGCACACTAGGGGCAATTTTACAGAGGCCAATTAACCTACAAATTTGGTTTCAGTCTGGTCTCGACCCAAAACATCATCAATTCCTTCTATCCAGAGATGCTGCTTGACCCGCTGAGTTACTCCAGCATTTTGTGTCTATCTTCAGTTTAAACCAGCATCTGCAGTTCCTTCCTACTACAAATCTGTACATTTAGTTTAGTTTAGTTAGAGATACAGCATGGAAACAAACCCTTCAGCCCATCGAGTCACCTGTAAATTATCCCTAGTGTGTGTAGGATACTCTATTGAACCTCTGATGCTGTGAGGCAGCAACTCCACTGCCACACCACTATGCTGCCCTCACTGGCTTATCAACAAGTACCTTATCATTCTCCTCTCTTCAGGTACTTCACCCATCACTCCATGTGCAAAGAAGATGCAGAACATTTGCACTGGAGCCCAGCGATTTCTTCCCTTTAGTGTAGCATGCCGGAGTCTGATGAAAAGATATCCTCTCAGGGACTGAGATGGACTCGGCTTTACAACAACCATCGTCAATTCCGTGACGTCAGTTGAGGCCAGTTCATTGGCTATATTTAAGAGGGAGTTAGATGTGGCCCTTGTGGCTAAAGAGATCAGGGGGTATGGAGAGGAGACAGGAACAGGATACTGAGCTGGATGATCAGCCATGATCATATTGAATGGTGGTGCAGGCTCGAAGGGCCAAATGGCCAAATGGCACCTATTTTCTATGTTTCTATGTTTACCCTACCTGCCCACCTGACAATGTGTTGAAGCTCAGCCAAGAATGGTCTCACATATTTATCTCTCTAGCTTCCCCAGACATGGACGGCACAGTGGCACAGCGTTAGAGTTGCTGCCTTACAGCGCCAAATTCCACCTGCTAACCAATAATCTAAGCGTTTCCTTCATAACCTCCTTAAAATCCACCAAATCAAAAAACAGGAAGAGTGTGATCGCTTTTAAGAGATTTTAGATTGTTTTTCAATGGTTTAATGGTTTAATGGTTCAATTGTTCTTTATTGTCACTTAATATACAGCACAGTGAAATTCTTTGGCACAACCCACAAATGCATAGTCACCATGTTTTCATGTCGTCTGCAAAGAAAAAAACACTTTTTCAACTTGCAATAAAATGATGTTCCTCTAGATTTCTACCTCTTTCTCAAGGGGTTCATGGTTTCCATGCAGATTAAACAAATGAAGTTTGCTTGAAGCACCAACTTCAAATATGTGCATTTAGTTTAGACATGCAATGTGGAACTGGCACTTCAGCCCACTGAGTCCACACCAACCAATGATCGCACATCTACTAGTTCTATCCTACACACGAGGGGCAATGTACAGCAACCAATTAACCTACAAACCTGCACATCTTTCGAATGTGAGAGGTAACTGGAGTTCCCAGAGAAACCCAACACAGTTCACGGGAGAATATACAAATTCTATATGGACAGCACCCGTAGTAAGGATCGAACCCGGGTCTCTGACGCTGTGAGGCAGCAACCCTTGTGCTGTGACAGCAGGCTGTAATTGAATAAATAAAGGTCCTTTCTCTACAATATTTAATTTTATGAAGGTCAGCATCAATTGGGGAGGATTAAAATTGCATAGAAACATCAGTGCTGTTAAAAGGTAAAAGTAATTTAGAAAGTAATTGTTTTACTTGAAGGCACTTGCTTTACACTGGAAATAACAGTGTACCCTCTTGTGGCAAAACATGCAACTGCAATTTAATTTTCACGGCAGATCCAATTATATGTGAAAAACTGCAAAATAGACTGGAGTACATCTCCTGGATTTCATTTCCAAAATTTGAAGTGATGCAAACATGTTTGGCACATCACTCTTTTTAGCAAGTGTAATTAGAGAACGTGAATAGGTGACGTTTCAGGTCAGGCCCAAGCTGACAATAGGCAATAGGTGCAGGAGTAGGCCATTTGTCCCTTCAACCAGCACCGCCATTCAATGTGATCATGGTTGATCATCCTCAATCAGTACGCCGTGCCTGACTTCTCCCCATATCCCCTGACTCCGCTATTTTTAAGAGCCCTATCTAGCTCTCTCTGGAAAGCATCCAGAGAACCTGCCTCCACTGCCCTCTGAGGCAGAGAATTCCACAGACTCACAACTCTCTGTGAGAAAAGGTGTTTCCTC
Organism: Leucoraja erinaceus; assembly: GCF_028641065.1. NCBI lineage: Eukaryota > Metazoa > Chordata > Chondrichthyes > Rajiformes > Rajidae > Leucoraja > Leucoraja erinaceus. Next base: position 88,458,530 of record NC_073381.1, read on the forward strand.
GTCTCCATTCTAAATGGCTTACTCCTTATTCTTAAACTGTGGCCCCTGGTTCTGGACTCCCCCAACATCGGGAACATGTTTCCTGCCTCGAGTGTGTCCAAGCCCTTAACAATCTTATATGTTTCAATGAGATTCCCTCTCATCCTTCTAAACTCCAGCGCGTGCAAGCGCAGCTGCTCCATTCCCTCAGCATATGACAGTCCCGCCATCCCGGGAATTAACCTTCTAAACCTAAGCTGCATTTCCTCAATAGCAAGAATGTCCTTCTTCAAATTAGGGAATCAAAACTGCACACAATACTCCAGGTGTGGTCTCACTAGGGCTCTGTACAACTGCAGAAGGACCTCTTTGCTCCTATATTTGATTCCTCATATTAAAAAAGCCAACATGTCATTCGCTTTCTTCGCTGCCTGCTGTACCTGCATGCTTACTTTCATAGACTGATGTACAAGGACCCCCAGATCCTGTTGTACTTCCCCTTTTCCCAACTTGACGCTATTTAGATAGTAATCTGCCTTCCTGTTTTTGCTACCAAAGTGGATAACCTCACATTTATCCGCATTAAACTTCATCTGCCATGCATCTGCCCACTCCCCCACCCCCCCCCCCCCAACCTGTCCAAGTCACCCTGCATTCTCATAGCATCCTCCTCACAGTTCACACTGCAACCCCGCTTTATGTCATCTGCAAATTTGCTAATGTTACTTTGAATCCCTTCATCCAAATCATTGATGTATATTGTAAATAGCTGTTGTCCCTGCACCGTGCCTTGCGGTACCCCACTAGTCACTGCCTGCATTCTGAAAGGGACCCGTTAATCCCTACTCTTTGTTTCCTGTCTGCCAACCACTTCTCTATCCATGTCAGCACTCTACCCCCAATACCATGTGGCCTAATTTTGCCCACTATTAATAAAGCATGATTTCCCCTTCGTAAATCCATGCTGACTGGACCAATCCTGTTACTGCTATCCAAATGTGCGGCTCATCTTTTATAATTGACTCCAGCATCTTCCCCACCACCGATGTCAGGCTAACTGGTCTATAATTCCCCCTTTTCTCTCTCCCGCCTTTTTTAAAAAGCGGGATAACATTAGCTACCTCCAATCCACAGGAACTGAGTCTATAGAACATTCGAAAATTATCACCAATGCATCCACAATTTCTAGAAACACTTCCTTAAGTACCCTGGGATGCAGACCATCAGGTCCTGGGGATTTATCAGCCTTCAGTCCCATCAGTCTATCCAACACCATTTCTTGCCTAATGTGGATTTCCTTCATTTCCTCTGTCACCCCAGATTCTCTGGTCACTAGTACATCAGGAAGATTGTTTGTGTCCTCCTTAGTAAAGACAGATTCAAAGTACCTGTTCAACATCTGCCATTTCCTTGTTCCCCATAATAAATTCACCTTCTTCGGTCTTCAAGGGTCCAACTTTGGTCTTAACTAATTTTTTCCTCTTCACATACCTAAAGAAGCTTTTACTATCCTGCTTTATATTCTTGACTAGCTTACCTTCGTACCTCATCTTTTCTCCCCGTATTATCTTTTTGGTTATCTTCTGTTGTCCTTTAAACATTACACAATCCTCTTGCTTCCCACTCATCTTTACTACGTTGTACTTCTACGCTTTAATTTTTATACTGTCGCTGACGTCCCTTGTCAGCCATGGTCGCCCCTTACTCCCCTTGGAACCTTTCTTCCTCCTAGGAATGAACTGATCCTGCACCTTCTGTATTGTTCCTAGAAACACCTGCCATTTTTGTTCCACTGTCATCCCTGCTAGTGTATCTTTCCAGTCAACTTTGGCCAGCTCCTCCCTCATGGCCCCATTGTCCCCTTTATTGAAAAAGGGCCCAACCCTAAACATCACCTATCCAAATTCTCCAGAGATGCTGCCTGACCCGCTGAGCTACTCTAGCACTTGTGTATCATTTTTATGTAAAACAGAATCTGCAGTTCCTTGTACCCTCCTAAATTTATATGAATCCTCAATATTAAGAGAGTGGGTGTGAGGTATCCGTGGGTCATAATATATCCCTGTTTTCTTCCCGCAATGAAAAAACCTGGTCCTTAATTCTTTCAAAAACTGATTACCATATGGTATTTCCCAGCTTACGTCTATTACATACATGGCACGGTATGTATGTAATAGACACATACATCTAAACAGAACCAAGTTGGAATTTCTACCCGAAACAAGGTGGCTGAGAAAAAAATATCCTTCTCTATTTCATATCCATTCAATCATAATATTGTGCACAAAATACCAACTGTAGTGAGTGGACTTATCCCCATGCACTTAACCACACGTGATATTATACCCATCACTTCAAATGAGAATTACTGCAAGAATCAGTCTGGAGATCAGATAAAAAAAGACAGAGATTTGATTTATTTCAGGGCTCAATATAACTGGTTCTGGCACAGTAGCCAAATAACATTACTGTTAAATTAGTTTTCCAATGTCACTGATCTATTATTGTTCCATCAAAATGGTCGCAGGAAGAAAATCATCTAATTTTATCTGCCGAGAATTTGCTCTGTCAGGGGACTTGATAGTCTCTGTTTGTTTTCTGACAAAGGATTCGAGTTCTTTTAAGTCTCCATCATAAAGCAGAATAGAAAATAAATTGTGTTAGAAGGAACTGCAAATGCTGGTTTGCATCAGAGATAGACACAAAATGCTGGATTAACTCAATGGGTCAGTTCATAAATTATTGGAGCAGATTTAGGCCATTCGGCCCATCTACTACTCCATTCAATTATGGCTGATCTATCTTTCCCAATCAACCCCATTCCCTTGCCTTCTCCCCATAACCTCTGACACACCTGAAGAATATCCATCGACTTGGACTCCACAACCGTGTAGCAATGAATTCCAGATTCACCAATCTCTGACAAAAGACTCAGAATCAGGCAGCATCTCTGGAGAAAAGGAATAGGTGACGTTTCAGGTTGAGACCCTCATTCAGACTGAGGAAGGAGTCACTACCATCTAGTAATAGCTCCTTCACCCATCTCCACCGATCCCCCTTCTTTGAGTCGGATCCCTTCTTCAGAATTCTCTGCTTCAGTGGGCGGTGGAGGCCGGTTCTCTGGATACTTTCAAGAGAGAGCTAAATACGGCCCTCAAAGTTAGTGAAGTAAGAGGATATGGGGAGAAGGCAGGAACGGGGTACTGATTGTGCGTGATCAACCATGATCACATTGAATGGCGTTGCTAGCTTGAAGGGCCGAATGGCCTACTCTCGCACCTATTGTCTATTCAGACCCAAAAAATAAAATGATTGGTCTCACAGATTATTGTGAATGAATTTTGTCTTTACAATTTAACTGTCCTTTCAGTAAGCACTCTAAGACTGATGTATAATGCCTGTTTTATGTTGTAGAAACAAGGAAGCGGAGATGCTGGGTTTGCATAAAAAGACACAGAGTGCTGGAGTAACTCTGCTGGTCAGGCAGCATATTCAGAGAACGTGGAAAGGTGACATTTTGGGCCGTCCAGTCTGAAGAAGGGTCCCAAGGCAAAACGTGACCTATCCATGTTCTCCAGAGATGCTGCCTGGTTCAGTTATTACAGCACTTGGCGTACTTTCCTGTTTTATTTTTACTACCTCATCCTTAAAATGCCACTGCTTTTAATCAGCTTTGGTGCACATCAGAACAATACATAGGGTTACAGTGGAATAAAAAACAGAAATCCCTACATCGGGTTTAACTTTGGGTTTAATTTTGAAATTAAACATCAGGTTTATCTGACTGTTGTCAGATAATTATCAGATATATTAACCAAATAAATATAGTAGCAAATGCCATATGCCATATAATTCCTCAATGTGAGCAACATTCCAAATTGTGGGGACTAAGGGGGCCGAAGGTCCTATTTTCACACAGTATCTCCAAACATAACTAAACTAAATTTATTCGAATCTCTCTACTTATAAAACTCTGATCTTGGATGTGTGTGTATTTGTGTGTGTGTGTGTGATGTTTGTGTGCGTTTCACATTTGCTGGGAAACACGACACGCTAACTGTGAAATGTTTACATATTCCGACAGAGATTTACGCCATGGTCAATAAACGCCTTATCTGAAAACTTCATACATTATTTCTAGTTATTTATGAAAATGTCCACAAATCTCAAATAACTCGCGCTGTGAGTGACATCACATCTATACTTCTTGGCTTCTTAACTTTCACTTCTTTAAATTTGTCACTTAGCGTTTTTAAACTACCGCTCAGGTCATGCTGCGCGCTCCGCTGGGCTCCTTGAAGTTCTAGAATATGGCAGCAGATGTCGTTATCTCCGCACAGCCGCGTGTGAGGGTGCGGGGCAGCGCAATGGGAAGGTGACCATGGCTGTCATTACTTCCTCTGGGAGAGGCTGTCTATGGTGACCTGCGATCCCTGCGTCGATTGCAGGGACTTGGGGAATCGTGACGCATTTTCCTCGCTGGTGATCTCGATCCCACCTGGCGATCTCTGGCCGTCACGAGGGACGACTTCCTCTCCGCCTCCCCCGCCCAATCGTCTGTCACGTGGGTCGGTGGGCTTCCCCTCATGGAAGCCACGATCGGCCGGCCCTTCGCTGCATTTGCCCGTTCTCAGATCGCTCCGAGCCTCGCTAGGATCCATGCTGGCCGCAGCCTCGCTCGGGCCCGGCGCCTGGTGAGGAGTCTGCTGCTCTACAACCTGGGTAGTGGCTGCCTCTACCCCCACCCCCCCCTCACACTCTACCTCCTCTCTCCCTTCCCCCTCTCTCTCTCTCTACCCCCCTACCTCTCTCTCTGCCCCCCTCTCTCTCTGCCCCCCCCTCATTCCCCTCTGCCCCCCTCCCTCTCTGCCCTCCCTCCCTCTCTAGGGAGGGTGAATATTGGGACATGGGTGAGTGGTGAAGTATTGCGTTCGGGAACCAGCCCTCCCCTGTGACGCTGCGCCCCCACTGCCACCCCTCAATCTTTACCCCCCTCCCAACCTCTGAACCCTTCCCCCCCTCTACATCTACCCCCCCCCCCCTCTCTAGCCGCGCCTGTGCAGTTGGGGGCTATGCGTGAGTGGATAGGGTGGGGGGGGGGGTAAAAGGGGCAAATAAATAATATTAATATAATATCAAGGGGTGGGTTAGTGTGTGTGTGTGTGGAGGTGATTAGTATGTGTTTTTTGTGTGACGCCGAAGGCCACCCCCCCCCCCCCCCCCCCCCCCCCCCCCCCCCACGCGATGAGGGTACGGGACCCAACGGGTCCCACTTGGTCTAGTATCACATAAAAGTTTGGGAGTTCTAAACTTAAATAAATGCTGCAAACGTGCTGATTTGATTTTCATGATAACCTTAATTTGGGAAGAACAATGCATTAGATTTTGGGGTGGTACAACTGTACGGAATTATTTTGACAAAATCTATTATATACAATCACACTGCAATGCAGTGAGGTGCAGTAGCAGTCCTCTCAAGTGATGCAATTAGTGCCTGTCACGACAACATCATACTCAGTTATATAAAGCATCTACGTTATTACGTTGTGTCTGCAGTGTATTCAGCTGCTTATGAAAGCTCACAAAAGATTCTGCTGGATTATCCGTGGGAAAGATCACTGACTTTACTTTATTTTAGACTTGAGATACAACGTGAAAACAGCCCACTGAGTCCGCACCGACCAGCAATCACCCCGTACACGAGCACTATCGTACATATTCAGGACTGCCTATCGTATCTATGCCTTTCAAAATTTTATACACTTTGATCAGATCTCCCCGCAACCTCCAGCGTTCCAGAGAAAACAATTTGTAGCACATACGTCCTCATCTATTCAGCATTCTGGTGAACCTTCTCTGCACCTTTTCCAAAGCCTCCACTTCTTTCCTGTAATGGGATGACCAGAACTGTATGCAATATTCCAAATGTAGCCTAAGCAAAGTCTTTGGAGTTTAGAGACACAGCGTGGAAACAGACCAATTGTGTCCGTGCCCAACAACGATCACCCCATACACTAGTTCTATCCCACACAATAAGGGCAATTTACAGACGCCAATTTACCTACAAAGCCGCATGTCTTTGCAATGTTGGAGGAAACCGGAGCACTCACCCACGTGTCACAGGGAGAAGGTACAGTCTAAACTCTGTACAGGCAGCACCCGAGGTCAGGAATGATCCCGGGTATCTGACATTGTAAGGCAGCAGCTCTACCACTAAGCCCCGGGAAGTTTTAGTGATGGTAACATGTATACAGAACAGGCTGGAATCAAGTATTGAACTATCCCAATGGCAGCGGTACCAATGAAAGGGGGCACCGCGCGCAAGCGGCAAGAAAATGATGGACCTTTTAATCTTCACTTGCACCCGACTCCCATCTCCACCCATTGACCTCCCGTTAAACAACACCACTCCATGTCCGACTGCTAACAAGCGACGAGAGAAGGATAAATCCATTTTCTTTCTCTGAAAATTCTTGTTAGACATTGATCATGCCGCGGGCATTCACGAGTATGAGAGGCAAATTGTAAAGTTAGATTTGCCATCAGCTTGGCCGAAAACTGAGATTTTTCTTGGTAACTTCAAGTAAGACTTTATTCTCCAGAGGCGATGGAGATGCTGAGCGATGCTCCAATGATTTCATCCATCTCTTTGTTTTTGCTTTTTGTAAAACCAGAGCAAAACAAAATAGTACATTTGAATTATTTTCATTCTGAACACCCCCAGCGATCAAAGAAAGCTTGGAAATTGCCATCTGTTAAGTTTCTCACTTTTTCTTTAGACTGGTTTTAGACTTTAAAGATTTAAAGGCTCTTCGGCCCACTGAGTCAATGCAGACCATCGATTATCCCGAACGCTGGTTTCATCCTACACACTAGGGACAATTTACAGAAGCCAATTAACTTACAAACCTGAATGTCTTTGGAATGTGGAAGGAAACTGGAGCAGCCGGGGAAATCCACGCAGTCACATGGAGAAAGCGCAAACTCTGTACTGCCAGAACCCGTGGTCAGGTTCGAACCCGGGTCTCTGGTGCTGTGAGGCAGCAGCTCTACCACTGTGCCATTCTGCTGCCCCTTGTCATTCAAAGGAGCAGAGCATTCTGTGGAGAGACACTCTGGATTCAGTGCCAGTGCGAGCTTTAAACCCAACTTAGCCTGATGTTGGAGGAAATCTCTGTCATTCTAGGGTGCGAGGGACTTAGTGAAGGTTGATGATTTGGGTAGAAGGAGATGGCTTGTAGAATTATAGTCATACAGCATGAAAACAGGCCCCGTCGGCACAACTTGCACACTCCGACCAACATGTCCCATCTACACTAGTCCCACCTGACTGCATTTGGCCCATACTCTTCTAAACCTGTTCTCTCCATGTACTTGTCCAAATGTGTTCTATACGTTGTGATAGTACCTCAACCACTTCCACCGGCAGCTCGTACCATACACCTACTACCCTTTGAGGAAATAAAGTTGCTTCGCAGGTTCCTATTAATTCTTCCCCCTTTCATTGAGACCACAAAAGTGGGTATAGGACCCATGCTATTCATCCTTTTTAATCTTCACCCACGAATGGCTGATACTACTTTGAATCTTGGTAGCACCAATTATGATTCTGAAGCCGAGGTTCGAATTTAAGCATGGAGCCATGATTTCAATAGGCGCTGAGACGTGTGTAATTTTAACACGTTGCCCTTGTATCAATTTGAGCTCAGATACTCCTGTGGAGGTGCTACTTTCAAGACAGTCAACCTGTTAGTCTTAACTCCAAGTCAAAGGACTCTGCTTTGTTGATCCATTACAGCATAGTCTCCATCGATAATCCCAGCGCACACTATGATTTTGAAACACAATTTGTCAACTCTACATTTCAAGTCTCGTTTGTAAATTGCCAAACAAAAAATCTGCATTGTACGAGCTTAATTGTACTCGTATGATGTAATTTAATCGGATAGCACACAAAACAAAAGCCTTTCACTGTATCTCGGTATAAGTGACAATAATGAACCAATACCAAAACCAAATACCAAAAAGATTTTTATTCACAAAATTGTACTTAAAATATTTAGCAATGGTACATCATTGCACTTGGATTAATTCAGATAAGAATTGGTTTATTTCCAAGTTCTTCCAAAAGGGACTAATGATTCTTTGTTCAAAAACATGTCAAATTATCTCCCTATATTTTGTTTTTCAGCTTTTTTTTGTATGAAGGAACCTTTTGAAAATGTACTTATTCGTTGCCTTGCCACCAAAATAACCATCAAGTTATACTGTATGACATATGGTATTGTGTATGGTAGGAATTTCTTGCGAGCATAGGGGCGGCACGGTAGCGCAGCATTAGTTGCTGCCAGAGACCCGGGTTCGATCCTGACTACAGGTGCCATCTACATGAAGTTTGCATGTTCTCCCTGTGACCATGTGGGTTTTCTCCGGATGCTCCGGTTTCCTCTCACACTGCAAAGATGTACAGCTCTGTTGGCGTCTGTAACTTATAGATTTGTCCCTTATGTGTGGGATAGTGCTAGTGTATGGAGTGATCGCTGCGGTGGGTGGAAGAGCCTACTTCCACCCTGCATCTTTGAAGTATATTGAAAAAAGGTACTGAAAATAAGCTGAAACTCCAAAGTGTCATTATTGCTTTGTCATACTTTGCTAAAAACTTTGGGATGGCAGCATTTGGAGGAGTGTTGTGTGCAGTTCTGATTGCCCCATTACAGGAAGGATGCCAATGCTTTAAAGAGGGTGCAGAAGATGTTTACCAGAGTGCTGCTTGCTTTAGAGAACATGAGCTGGAAGGATCTTGGATTGTTTTCACTGGAGCATCAGAGGCTGAGAGGAATGTGATAGATGGATGTAAAATTACAGCACACAGTTAGAACCTTTTACTGGTGGAAATGTCAAACATGAGTGGCTGTAGGTTTTAAAGCTAGTGGGAAAAAGTTTAAAGGAAATGTGTGACGCTAATGTTTTACACAGTAAGTTGTAAATGTATGACTGTGCTGCCAAGTAAGGTTGCCAACTGTCCCGTTTTAGCCGGGACATCCCTTATATTGGGCTAAATTGGTTTGTCCCAGTTGGGACCACCCTTGACTGCTACTACTCGGGTCGAGGGGACTGTCGGGTCGGAGCGCCCCGTCCCGCCCCACCTCACCTATCCCAACGTAGTGCACCCCATGGAGTGCAGCAGCAGCACCTCGCCCGTGGCCCAGATGAGGACATGGAAATTTTTTAAGATGTAACTAGGAAAATGGACAAGGGAGAGCCAGTGGATGTTGTGTACCCGGCCTTTCAGAAAGCATTTGTTAAGGTCCCACATAGGAGATTAGTGGGCAAAATCAGAACACATGGTATTGGGGGTAGAGTGCTGACATGGATAGAGAAGTGGTTGGCAGACAGGAAGCAAAGAGTAGGGATTAACGGGTCCCTTTCAAAATGGCAGGCAGTGACTAGTGGGGTACCGCAAGGCTCGGTGCTGGGACCGCTGCTATTTACAATATACATCAATGATTTGGATGAAGGGATTCAAAGTAACTTTAGCAAATTTGCAGATGACACAAAGCTGGGTGGCAGTGTGAACTATGAGGAGGATGTTATGAGAATGCAGGGTGACTTAGACAGGTTGGGGGAGTGGGCAGATGCATGGCAGATGAAGTTTAATGCGGATAAATGTGAGGTTATCCACCTTGGTAGCAAAAACAGGAAGCCAGATTACTATCTAAATGGCGTCAAGTTGGGAAAAGGGGAGGTAAAACGGGATCTGGAGGTCCTTGTACATCAGTAAGTGAATATGAAAGTAAGCATGCAGGTAAAGCAGGCAGTGAAGAAAGCGAATGGCATGTTGGCCTTTATAACAAGAGGAATCGTATATTGGAGCAAAGAGGTTCTTCTGTAGTTGTACACACCTGGAGTATTGTGTGCAGTTTTGGTCCCCTGATTTGAGGAAGGACATTCTTGCTATTGAGGGAGTGCACCATAGGTTTACAAGGTTAATTCCCGGGATGGCGGGACTGTCATATGCTGAGAGAATGGAGCAGCTGGGCTTGTACACTCTGGAGTTTAGAAGGATGAGAGGGAATTTCATTGAAACATATAAGATTGTTAAGGGCTTGGACACGCTAGAGGCAGGAAACATTTCCCGATGTTGGGAGAGTCCAGAACCAAGGGCCACAGTTTAAGAATAAGGAGTAAGCCATTTAGGACGGAAACACTTTTTCTTACAGAGAGAGGTTAGTGTGGAATTATCTGCCTCAGAGGGCAGTGGAGGCAGGCTCTCTGGATGCTTTCAAGAGAGAGCTAGATAGGGCTCTTAAAAATAGCAGTCAGGGGATATGGGGAGAAGGCAGGAACAGGATACTGATTGTGGATGATCAGCCATGATCACATTGAATGGCGGTGCTGGCTCGAAGGGCCAAATGGCCTACTCCTGCACCTATTGTCTATTGTCCATCGGACGGCAGCCCAGCCAGCTGTCCGACCATTGGACCTTCGCTTACCGCCAACACTACCACCCCTCCTTCTCATGGCCAATCATTGGTTCATGAGTTAGATGGGGTGCCGGACTATGCGCGCGACGTCATGCGGGCCTAAACTCCTCAGCTGGCCCGCCGACTGGGCTTTGTGCGCAGTCCAGCACCCAGACCAATTCATCATTCACCCAGCCATGGCCGAGTCGGTCAGCAAATTGCCGGCAGGAATTTGTCCCTTATTTTGATCTTTTGTCCCTTATTTGGGAGTGAGAAAATTGGCAACCTTACTGCCAAGGGTGATGGTGGATGCAGATACGATAGTGGTATTGAGCTTTGAGAAAGAAACATAGGCATTTGGATATGCAGGGAATGGAGGGACATGGATCACAGACGATAACATTTTAACAACATCATATTCAGCACCAACATTGTAGGCCAATTATTACTGTGCTGCACTGTTCAATGTTCTTGGTTTCAAGTTCACCTTACATTTTGCTGAAGTAATTTAAGAGTTTTACATATGACCGTACCCATATCAGAATATAGTATTACCAACTTTAGTTTCGTTTAGTTTAGTTTATTATCGTCACATGTACCGAGGTACAGTGAAAAGCTTTTGTATTGCGTTTTTGTATTGTCAGCGGAAAGACGACACATGGTTACAATCAAGCCATCCACAGTGTACAAACACTGTGCAAGATAAAGTCTGGTAAAATCCGATTAAGGGCAGCCCAAGGGTCTCCAATGAGCAACCGCTGAAAGCACTTATTTTATGCTTGACTCGGTTAGATTAGTTTTTTGACAGTTTTGGTTAGTGTATTGTCACACAGTAGCATTCAATTACATTTCTTCTTTGCATGAAGTTTACAGAGTAAACATCCTGCAGGGTAATGATGGATGCAACAATAGACACCGAGGAAAGCTGGTAGGGAGAAGGTGCAGGGCAAAGCCAGGCGAGGAGTGATAGGCGGTTACATTTGGGGGGGCGGTGGGGGGGGGTGGGTTCGATAGACAGATGGTTGAACAAAGGCCAGAGATAAAAAGTCAAGAGTTAAGGATAGAAGAGTTATGAATTCTGAAGCCTCAGGAAGGAATAGTTAGGAATATGTTTTGGGTCAACTTTGGGCAACCCCAGCAGTTTCAGTAAAAAATAATTTTGTAGATCGAATCAAGGCTCTTGCACAGTCAGGGTCACAGATAATACCATTGGTTGCATGTGAAGCCAAGAGTGTCAACAGCTTGATATCTGACTTGTTTAGTTTTTTGTAGTTAAAGTGCTGGAGTGACTCAGCAGCTCGGGCAACAACTCTGGAGAACATGAAAAGGTGACGTTTTGGGTCGGGACCCTTCAGACGGAGATGGACCATCCACGGGCTATTTCTGGCCGAAGGTGCTTGCTGATTCTTCAGCCTTGTCATTTGCATTTATTTCTCGAGTTCTTCCCTCACCGAGGATGGCAAGGTAGGTGCAAGAAGATTCCTCCTGCCATTCTTGATGTACTTTTCCTCAAGTGATGGGCAGCATCAGAACGGCACAGATGCACACATTCTTATTGAAACCCAGGGAATGAAGAAGAGCTGTCATTCCTCCTAACCTCATGAGGCACATTGTGCATTAACATGTCATGTGGTCTTCACAATGTAATGAGTTTTGACATGGGTCACGATTCCTAGGAATTATTAATACTGGCACTACACTTGGGGAATGTCACTCATTGGGATAAGTAGCAGAATGTTTGAAAAAATACCTTGGGGTGATGAGGACCAGCTCTTTGGATAAATTTAAATCATAATATTTACTTATTGATGATTCTAATTAATCTGATCCTTTCTGATCAATTGAGGTTTAATGTACTGGTACAGTTTTAGCCATTATTTATACTCATCACAAAAAATGTTTTTTACTTTTGTTAATCCGCCAATAAGAATTTAAATCTGGGTCTGAAGAACAGTGTCGACTCGAAATGTCACCTATCCACGTTCTCCAGAGATGCTGCCTGACCCCGCTGAGTTACTCCAGCCGTTCCTTGTGTGGACAGGACCAGGATTGTGCATTAACCAGCATCTGCAGTCCCTACTTTCTACACAAAATTAATTCATCAGCTCCAAATTTTTTATGAATGCACTCATTGAGATTTTTTAAAATTGCACTAAGTTCTTCTGGCATTTTGTATTTTGTCTGGGATGATATCTGCCATGTCTATAACAAGCCTAAATTAACAACATCCTGTCATGCCTGCCATAACAAGTCCTCAGCCATTCAATCGTGGCTGAACAACCCCATCCTGTCATGTTAGGAGATACAGAATTAGGCCCAGTCCACGCCGCCAACATCCCCGCGCACTATCGTGCACACACTAGGGACTCAATTCAATTCATTCAATTCAATTTAATTGTCATTTGGACCCCTTGATCCAAACGAAATGCCGTTTCTGCAGCCATACATTACAAACAAATAGACCCAAGACACAACATAATTTACATAAACATCCCTCACATCGCTGTGATGGAAGGCCTACTTATCTCTTGACACTCTCCTCCCCCTCCCCCCCCTCCATGTTAGTCAAAGTCAAAGCCCCTGGCTGGCGATGGCGATTGTCCCGCGGCCATTAAAGCCACGCCGGGAGATGCAAGGTCGCACACCGGGTCTTGGTGTTAGAGCCCCCGGCGTGCGCTCGCAGAGTCCCGCGGCCATTCCAAGCCGCGCGGGGCGGTGCTGTCAGGCCCCGCTCCAGGATTCAACCCCACAACTCGGGCAGAAGTTGCCGTTGCAGGAGCCCTGAAAAGCGACAGGGATCCGCGGGCTCCGGTGCCGCCGTCCGCCAACCCGAGTTGCCCAGCAGCAGCGGTATCCACCTGCTCTGGATCGGCCAGCTACAGTCGGCACCAGAGTCCCTGGTCTTCTCCTGTTAGGCCGCTCCACATTGCAGCCCCAACCGTGCAGGGAGAATTTAAAAGTTATTACCCCCCACACACCAAGCCACATAAAAACATAGACAAAATAATAAAAACGCGGACGGGTGCAGAGGCCGCTGCTGACGTGAGTCGCGCCGCCTACCGGATATAACTGGAGTGTTGGAGAAAACCAGAGATCCCAGAGTAAACCCACGCAGATTATAGGGAGAACATACAAACTCCATACAGACAAGCACCCGGTCAGGATCACACCTGGGTCTCTGGCGCTGTGAGGCAACAACTCTATCGCAGCTCCACTGTGGCAACCCCTGTCTATCTCTTTAAAAATCCCATTGACTTGGCCTCCACAGCCATCTGTGGCAATGAATTCCACAGATTCGCCAATCCCAGGCAAAATAAATTCCTCCTCATCTCCTTTCTAAAAGTATGCCCATTTCTACTTGATTCCAGCTGTGTGTGCAATTATGCTCCCTGGTGCCGATAAACACAAAGATGACGACATTTTTTAACTCCCCAGGCACAAACTGAGGAAGCCCAGGGTCAGGTACCAGCTTAATGGAAGAATGGGACTTGCGTAGTTGGGGCATCTTGGTCAGCTTGGACAAGTTGGGCTGAAGGGCCTGTTTCCATGCTGTATGACTCATCACCCTTGGAAGGGGCAGAACAGACTGTGCGAGAAGTTATATTGAATAAAAAGCACACAGATTCAGAAAAAAGTTACCTATTCTGTTGTGATACTTTTTCCAAATGTGTCACATTTAAACCTCCTCCCTGGCAGGCGATGTGAAATGTTGCCACTCCTATAATCCAGGCTGTCTATCAAAAAATGAGGCATCTTCAAAGTATTTGAAGGATTGCTTCTTTGTTCACAAGAAGTGGGAGTATGAAGTTACCACAGCAGCTGCAAGTGGAATTATCCAAGCTGACGCAAATCTAGAGTCATAGAGTGAGAGTCATAGTGCAGTGAAACAGTCCCTTCGGCCCATCTTTTCTCTGCCGACAAAGTTGGCATTCTGGACGTCCTATTTGCCTGCATTTGGCTCAAATCCCTCAAAACTCTTCCAATCCATATCCCTGACCAAATGTCTTTTGAAAGTTGCGGTTGCATCTGCCTCTAGAAGCTTTCTCTGGCATCCTCAGGCAGCTCATTCCCGATGCAAACTACCCTCTGCGTGAAAAATTTGTCCCGAGTTCATGCATAAATCTCTCCCCTATCACCTTGAGCTCATGCCCTCTGGTTTGTAGAAACCTGTACACTGGGGAAAAAAGAGCATTCACTTTATCTATGCCCCTCGTGATCTTGTGCATGTTCATGAGAACTGCCTTCAGCCTCCTATACTCCAAGCACCAATGTACGAGTCTAACTCGCCTCTTCCTATAACATAAATAACCTAAGCCCATAAAACATCACGCTGACCTACGAGGAGGGGGCTGAGTGATGTATAAAATATACACTTAATAATTATATCAATATAATTATACAATGATGAGAAGCAAAGATAGCTGGAATATGTTTCTCATGGTAATGGGCATCATAAATAAGAGGGCAGAGGAAGGAATTTTAAGAGGAAATTTGAGAGAAAAGCTTTCTTTTTAAACAGAGAGCAGTTGATATTGAGAATTAATTTTCCAAAAAGGTTGACGTAGCAGATACATTCAATGTGTTTAAGAGCCATTTGGACAGGCACTTGAATATGCCACCAACCTCAAGGTGGATAAGTTGCGGTTACATGGAGATGTGTGGAGAACGTAGAGGGTGGTGGGGGCCTGGAGCACACTGCCAGGGGTGCAGATGAGCCCAGTTTAACTTGGCATCTTGTTCGGCACAAAAATTGTGGGCTGATGGGCCCGTTCCTGTGCTGTACTGCTCCATGTTTTGTGATGAATGGCCTACTCCTGCACCTATTTTCTATGTTTCTACTAGACTAAGTGAGACCCGTTGGGTCCCATGTTCACATGGGAGGGCTGGTCCCCCGACGCATTATTCCACCTCTCCACCAATTCCAATATTGGTGGCCAGTGGGGGGGCTTTCTGGAGTGCTGGTATGGGTTCTTGGGGTGGCAGCTCAGTCCCTCAAGCCTGATCTGCTAGCAGCTCACTCACGGCTGGTGGCCTGGCAGTTGACTCATGACTATTCCTTGAAATTCCATTTCAAGCAGGGTGCAAGTCCACCAAATTCAAATCCATGTTCCTACCATTTCAAGCAGGGTTCAAGGCCACCAAATTCAAGTACAGTTTCCAACCACTTCAAGCAGGGTGCAAGGCCACCAAATTCAGTGCAGTTTTATTCCACTTCAAGCATGATCCAAGGCCACCAAATTCAAATGCAGCTTCATACCATTTCATGCAGGGTGAAACCACCATAAAACCACACATAACACCAAAGTCACAGTTCAGTAGACATTCATTCAGTGTGATTCACAGCTGTCATGACCTCTCCCTCCCCCAGCATCGAGACAGCCATACCCACACTTCCTCTAACCCTTTCCCACCGGAAAAGGTTGGCTTTCAGGGCGTGATTGAAAGCAATTCTCAACAAGGCACTAATAACACTTTTATTTTGCATTGTGGGAAGTAGTGCACCCTTTCTGAGTAAGATTCATCACAGCCCATCTAAATCAATATACAGTGCAGTAAGTGCATTTGCAGTAGTGCCTTTTAACTTCAAGACAAAGCTCCCAAGCCACCATTTGCAGTAAGTATTGCCTTTTAACTTCAAGCCAAAGCTCCCAAGCCACAATTTGCTGTAAGTAGTGCCGTTCAACTTCCAGCCAAAGCAGCCAAGCCACCATTTGCAGCAAGTAGTGCCTTTCAACTTCAAGCCAAAGCACCCAAGCCACCATGTGCAGTTAGTGCCTTTCAACTTCAAGCAACACAACCAGGCTACCATGTGCAGTGCATGTTATCTTTCAAAGCCACCATTTGCAGTAAGTAGTGCCTTTCAATTTCAAGCCAACGCACCCAAGCCACCATTTGCAGCAAGTAGTGCCTTTCAACTTCAAGCCAAAGCACCCAAGACCATGTGCATTCTTGCAACTTCAGCAAAAGAACCAAGCTACCATTTGCAGGGTATCACTTCAAGCCACCATTTTTAAGAGCCTTTCAACATAGCCACATTTGTAGTGCCTTTCAACTTCAGTGCCACTGTGTGCAGTTATTCTTTCAACTTCAACTTTCAGAGGAAACGTTGCCAAGCTTAGAACCAATCACATTTTTTTTTTTAGAACCAACTAGACATTTGTGTTTTTGCCAATTTTTTGCCTTCCTTTGCAAGATTTAGAACCAATAGACATTTGTTTGCAAACTTTAGAACCAATATACACTTTTTGCAAGCTTTAGAACCAATAGACACATTCTGCAACCATTTTAGAACCACTAAGGGCACTTACATTTGAGTAGACATGTGTTCAGTGTTATTCACAGCCAGAGAAACGTGACCCTCTGCGTTCCTCCATGTTGAAGAGACTGTGTGGCACACCACTTCCTGGTTTTATAGTCCCTCCCCCCTGCCGCCAGCGGGGGCAGTAGAGAGAATGGGGCATTTTGTAAAAACATTAATATCTCTGTCATTTTTAATCGACAGGAAAAATCCTTGGCACACATGCGGCGGAGGGGGGGCTTTGAGTAAGGTGGCCAAAAATGACGGCCATATGTTGTGGCGTTCCCTCGGAAATTGCAGCACAGATGGCCAAAACCGGTCCAGAACAGACTTTTAGTAATATAGATAGATGTCTATGTTCGATGTACCATGTTCCAATGTTCTAAACCAAGTGCAGGCAAATAGGATTACTATGGATGGGCTAAAGTTCGGCAATGGTATGTGGGGCCAAATAA
This sequence comes from Leucoraja erinaceus, assembly GCF_028641065.1. Classification (NCBI taxonomy): domain Eukaryota; kingdom Metazoa; phylum Chordata; class Chondrichthyes; order Rajiformes; family Rajidae; genus Leucoraja; species Leucoraja erinaceus. The sequence continues at coordinate 88,475,725 of NC_073381.1, forward strand.
CTTATTTCTGTGCTGCATAGATCCATGACTCTAGATTCCATTACTTCAAACAGCTGAGCATACAATTTGTGTTCAACAGCAAACGCATTTAAACACGCAGCAAGCTCAATCAGTACCAATAATAAATACAATCATTTAAAACTTTGGAAGCTGTGGTACAGAGAAAGTTTTTTTTTTACAAAGCCAAAGCCTTCATGCTTCAAATGCTTCTGGGTATTACAACAGAAAGCAAATTTCAGCAGTCATCAGTTCTGATGAAAGCTCACATCTCTAACATGGGAAGTGCTATGTGTTCCTGCATATTCCATTTCTTCTTCAAAGCAGTTTGTTTTTATTTTGTCATTTTACACACTTGCCTATTCCAGCAGAAAAAAACAGATCAGCAAAGAAACAGACTTCTGGAGGAGGGCAATGAGTTCGGCAGCATGTTTGGAGTTTAGAGATACAGCGTGGATACAGGGCCTATGTTACTGCAGTTGCTATGTATTAAACATGGCCATGTTTATACCAAGATAGCATGTGCTCTCTTGCTATGTGCGATGTGCTCTATTTTGCTACATGTTATGTGCTTCTCTTCCGTTGAGTGTGTTAATTTTCCGATAGTTAGACCACAAATGCACCATTAATTGCCTCCTGAATTAATTGTCTGAAGAAGGGTCTCGACCCAAAACGTCACCTATTCCTTCGCTCCATTGATGCTGCCTCACCTGCTGAGTTTCTCCAGCATTTTTTCTATCTTTGAATTTTCCAGTTCTTTTTTAAACATTAATTGCCTCCTGCTCTCCAAACTGGAGGGGTAAATCCCAGGGCCCAAACTACATCTTGTTTCAAAACTGTCGGCATCTTTTCAGTACTGCACAACAAAAACCTTGCTTGAAAGGGCTGTTCCTCAGTTGAAACCCTGAAAGAGGACAGTTACTGTGGAAGTCACAATCCTTTCATAATTTTACTGCAAGCGAGAATTTTTTTTTTAATTTTCTCGGTTAGGGCAAATGATGCAGCGCAGCACAGTGCAATTTTCCCACATGGGAGAGCCGGGCTCGGGCTCATCCCAAAAACTCCTCAATGGCACAAGGCAACATCAGTGCAGAAGAGACGGCACGTGGTGGAGGAGGTGAGAAGACAGGAGGAGGTCAAGGCCATCTCAATAGCTAAGCAGGGCCAATTAACTAACTGGGAGAACCTGGAAAAGAGGAACCTCAGCTGGCATGGCATCTGACAAATGGAGGGATCTCGGCTAAGTTTTGTCATCAGAGCCACTTATGATGTTCTACCATCATCTCAGAACCTGAAGCAGTGGTTCGGAGAAGACCCCGCTTGCTCCCTTTGCCAAGCACCAGCATCACTAGGGCACATTTTAACAGGATGCACCACAAGCCTCGCCCAAGGGCGTTACACTTGGCGGCATAACCAAGTTCTCAGACAGTTGGCATCAATCCTAGAACAGAGACGAACGACCACAAATGCTTCCCCACAAACATCGGCAGGAAATGTCCACTTCACAACATTTGTACCAGCAGGCCAACATCCAGAGCACCAGATAACATCAACGGATGCAAGCATTCTGCAGCCTGCTCGGGATTGGAAAATGGATGTGGACTTGGAAAAAAGGCTTGTGTTTCCCCCAGACATTGTGGCTACAACACTCCAGCCAGACATGGTCCTGTGGTCCACAACAACCAAGTTGGCGTACGCTGTGGACTTGACAGTTCCATGGGAAGATGGTGTTGAAGAAACTTATGAGAGGAAAAAGACCAAGTACACTGAACTGGCAACTGAAGCTGCCCAGAATGGCTGGAAGATTTTCCCTGTATGTGGGATGCAGGGGATTTGTTGCTACATCTACAACCAGTCTATTGAAGAAAATGGGGGTGAGGGGTCTCTCCCTCCAACAAGCAATCAAGTCATTATCAAATTCTGCCGAAAAAAGCAGCAATTGGCTTTGTACAAAAGGAAAGACAACAATTGGAATTGAGGGGACACCAGGTATCACCGTTGAGCCCTCTGGAGACGTTGTGGGCTTATCAATGAAACATCAAGAAGGAGGGTGCCCACCTGATGACTCCGATGACATACCTACCCTACCTTTCACCACTCCAATCCCACTGCAAATATCAAGAGTGCTGACTTGCTACAGGGATTGAAACATCAAGTCCTATTAGCTCTACAGTCATATAGAGTGTCTCAGCTTGGAAACTGGCCAAGATTCAAGATTCAAGATACATTTAATTGTCACATGTGCCAGATGGCACAGTGAAATGAAATTCCCATACAGCCATACAATAAAAAAAAATAAAGAACACACACTATAGGGTTTGACATAAAACATCCCCACACAGCAGAATTAAAGTTCCCACTGTGTGGGAAGGCACCAAAGTCAGTCTCTTCCTCCACTGTTCCTCGTGGTCAGGGCCTCCCCAAGCCCTCCGCAGTTGCAGCTACGGGCGGTCCAATGTCCAGGACCGCTCGCCGGGATGATACATGTCCGACGTCGGGGCAGCGGGATGTCCTCAGCGGCGTGGACACCAGAGTCGCCCCCCCCCCTACCGGAGTCGGCGGCTTCCAAAGTCCACAGGTGGAGACTGCAGCTGTTGACCCCCTGCAAGGCACCCCAGGACTCCACGATGTTGTTCAGCGCCGCCCGCGTTGGAAGCTCTCCGCACCAGAGCGCCATGATGTTGGAGCTGCGGCCCAACGCTCCGGAGCTCCAAACGGCAACCCAGGTAGGCATCGCCCGCTCCGCGGTGACTCCAGCGCTGCGCCGCCACTGTAGCAGCCCTGGTCTGGTTCCCGGTCCCCGGCAGGAAAGGCCGCTCCGATCCAGCTGGTAGGCCGCGAGGTGGGGGGGGCGAGGACGCGACTTGGAGAAATAGTCGTGTCCCCGCCAGGAAGAGACTGGAAAACAGTTTCCCCCTTACCCTGCCCCCCTCCCCCACATAGAAAAGTTAAAGTTTCTCCCAACACAAAACTTTAGACTAACTAAAAATAAAAAAAAAGATTGAAATAACAAACAGGCTGTAGGTAGAGGCTGCTGCCAGTGCAGCACCCCTCCAACTTGCTCACGCCAACCAACATACCCCATCTACACTAGTTCCACCTGCCTCCGTTTGGCCCATATCCCTCTAAACCTGCCCTATATCCATCTAAATGTTTTTTAAACACTGTGATAGTCCCCGAGTCAACCAACAGCTTGTTGCATTCACACACCATCTTTTGTGGGTAAATGTTATCTCTTGGGTTCCTATCAAATCCTTCCCCCCTCACCTTAAACCTATGTCCTTTGGTTCTTGATTCCCTTAATCTGGGCAGTGCTTCTAGCTGATTCTAACTCTCTCAGCAAGGTTGAGCTCAAGGTGGAATCTGTCCCCTCCATAAAAGTAAATGGCACAGTTGGGATTGAGTTAAACCCTATGACCGAGTGGGTTTTCTCCGGATGCTCCAGTTTCCTCTCACACTCCAAAGATCTACAGGTTTGTAGGTTAAATGTCTTCTGCAAACTGACCCGAATGTGTAGGATAGAACTGGTGTGAATGGGCGATCGCTGGTCAAACCGAGGGCCTGTGTCTGAGCCGTGTCTCCAAAACTAAAACTGATTCAATGATACGTGTACCTAGGTTTTGCATACAACTCGGTAACATCATGTAGCAAACCTCACCTGGGCAGTACACAAGTGTCCCCACGTTTTGGCACCAACAGAGTTACAAAAAGTCAGGGAACAGTCTTATCTACTGACTGCCACTGCACGTGGCACCAGCCTCCCCCTCCACACCCCCTCCCCGCCACAAACTAAAACTAACCTTCACGTTCAACCCTTCAAAACTGCAGTAACCGAGTCTTCCCACAGTTGAACAACCTGCTCCTTGGATCTCCCCCGCTGGGACTGAGCTATTATCTTGAAAATATGACATAAATTGGGGAATACACTGCCATAAACCACGGTGCCTCAGTGTCATGGCAAAAACACAAACTGCACAGCTGAGACAGAGACACTTTTGAAGAAAGTTAATATGAGAGAAAAATGGAGATTAGTTTAGTTTAAGAGATACAGCGTGGAAACAGGCCCTTCAGCCCACCGAGTCCATGCTAACCACTGATCACCCATACACGTTCTATCCTACACATTCGGGATATAGCAAGACTTGCGTCATGACTTCCTGACCCTTAGATATAATTCCCTTAGCAATGAGGCAAGCATACCGTATGCCTTCATTGCCCTGTTTACAGGTGACACAGATTCTCTCCAACAGGCACCGTGCGAGACATGCTGAACATATATTTCTAGCTGCTAACCAAGACCCTGGGCTCAGAATGTGGACAACAATAGAGGCTAATGCACCGTCAGCCTACAGCCTATGCTAATTGGCATGGCAAAATGTTCTTCCTTCTGTAGACCTTAACTCCACTCACTGCTGTCCCCGACCCATTTCCCTCGCTTTAATTGTACTTGTTTCATTGCACCAAACTGCGAGAGCTCGCTGAAGTGTTCCAGGTAATTATCTTTGTGCTGGGATGGAATTACATGCTTTAGAAAAAAGCCAGGAGCAGACAAAGGTATATGAGTGCACCATGCCTCAGACCTAAGATCTACACAAAGCTGTCAACAATAAGCTGGGAACTAATTGGGATATTTCTTATAAGGGGGATGGGAGGATGGCATTTCCTTTGAATGTTTTTTTTTAATTCCTATTTTTTTTCTGCTGCTCTTCAGTTTATCAGACTTGCGGCACAGTGGCACAGAGGTAGAGTTGCTGCTTCATACGGCCAGTGATCCGTGTTCGATCCTGACTACTGGTGCTGTCTGTATGGTGTTTGTATGTCCTCCCTCTGACCAGATGGGTGTTCTCCATGTACGAAAACCTTTTGTGTGAAAATATTACCCCTTAGGTTCCTATTAAATCAATCCCACCTCACCTTAAACCTATGTCCTCTGGTTCTTGAATCCCTTACTCTGGGCAGTTCCTCCAGTTGATTCCAACTCCCTCAACAAGGTCAAGTTGAGGGTGGAATCTGACCCCTCCATTAAGGTAAACTGCACAGTTGCAATGGAGCAAATCCTTGCAATTAAATCAGAAGGGTGGCACAGTGGCACAGTTTCTGCTTTACAACACCAGAGACACGGGATCGATGCTGACAACGGGTGCTGTCAGTATGGTGTTTGTACGTTCTCCCTGCGAACATGTGGGTTTTCTCCAGGTGCTCTGGTTTTTACCCACATCCCAAAGATGTACAGGTTTATCAGTTAATTGGCTTCTGTAAATTGTAAATTATCCCAAGTGAGTAGGATAGTGCTAGTGTACGGGTGATCGCTGGTCGGCTCGGACTCAGTGGGCCCGAAGAGCCTGATTCCATGCTGTATCTCTAAAGTCTAAAGTGAGCTAGCAAATTGGATACAACATTGGCTTAATGGTAGGAGACAGATGGTGATGTTAGAGGATTGGTTTTTAGAGTGGAGACCTGCAACAAGTGCAAAAGAACAGAATCCCGGAACAAACAATGAATTGGGCAGCATCTATGATACGATACGATAAAACTTTATTCATCCTCGAAGGGAATTTGGTCTGCCAACAGACACAACCCACAAGGTACACAAAAACATAAAAACAAAAAGAAAAAGAAAAGCGACTGTTTTCTGGCTGCTGTGTGTACAGCACCTTCACCGGAACAAATGTTAATTCCCGGGAACTGAGAGAATGAAGCAATACAGACTTATCGCTGGAGTCAGGACACATATTCCCGATGTCAGGGGAGTTCAGAACCAGGGGCTACAGTTTAAGAAAAGACGAGGAAACACACCTTTTCTCATTCTGTGGAAAACTGGATGCTTTCAAGAGAGAGCTAGATAGGGCTCTTAAAAATAGCGGAGTCAGGGGATATGGGGAGAAGGCAGAAACAGGGTACTGATTGGGGATGATCAGCCATGATCACATTGAATGGCGGTGCTGGCTCGAAGGGCCGAATGGCCTACTCCTATACCTATTATCTATTGCCTATTGTCCAGACAGCCCACGCCGCCCGGCTTCACTGCAGTGCCCTGGGAGGCCTGTTGGGCGAGTCTGGCCTACCGGGGTGCGTTCCGGTCTTCAGTCGTTGGCGGGTGGATCAGGCCCGTGCGGCTCGCTGGGTCTGCTGTTCAGTTTGAGTTCACAATAGATGGGGGTGGAGGGTAATCAACATATGCTAGCAGCTCATTCAGATTTCCCATCTCTAGCCGATTCCAATCCATCATAAATTTTCTCTCTCCTTTCAGAAAGCTTTTGACCCGAAATGTCACCAATCCATGTAATACAGAGACGCTGCCTCACCTGCTGAGTTTTCCCAGCAATTTGTGTCTTCCTTCTTTTTCCCCTGATGTTTCCTGGCTCATTGTGCTTTCACATCATTCTCCCCAGATCTCCTTGAAATTCCAGCGCTTCTCTCTTCTCTCCAATTACTTTTTTTTCTTTACAATTTTAGACTTTAGAGATACAGCGCGGAACCACAGAATCCACGCCGACCAGTGATCCCCAAACACTTACACTATGCTACACACTAGGGCCAATTTACCATTTTTACCCAAAGCCAATTAACCTACAAACCTGCAGATCTTTGGAGCGTGGGAGAAAACCGGAGTACCCGAAGAAAACCTATGCAGCCACAAACTCTGTAGGGACAACACCCGTAGTCAGGATCGAACCCGGGTCTCTGGCGCTGTGAGGCAGCAACGTTGCGCCACTATGCCGCCCCATTCACTTCACTGTATTCTTCCTCCTTTATTTATAACTCAATCAGATAGATTCACTGCCTTAAGGAGGACTTCAATATCCGCTTTCAGTCGACTAAAGAGCTCAATCAATATTCATGGATATTACTAATCCATATAATATGGATATTACCAATCCATAGTCATCCTTTTTTCTTCCTGTCCAAATAATCTTTGTTCTCCCCACCTGTACCTTTCCTTTGCAAATTAAGTTTAGTATTTTCCCAGTTTTTGATGAAGCATCTTAAAGCTGAAACTTTAACTCTTTTCCTCCCAGGATTCTGATGGTTTATATTGCACAATATTATGTTTATCTTGCTGCCACGCTCGCCGTGTCCATCTCGAGTGAAGGATGCCTGGTTTTATGCCCTATCCTTGACAAAATAGGATTTAGACTATATATTGTGATGCACATTGGTGCCTTACAGCACCAGAGACCCGGGTTCGATCCTGACTACGAATGCTGTCTGCATGGAATTTGTACGTTCTCCTTGTGAATGCACGGGTTTTCTCCGGGTGCTCCAGTTTCCTCCTGCACTGCAAAGAGGTGCAGGTTTTTAGGTTAATTGGCTTCTGGAAATTGTATATTGCCCCTAGTGTGTGTAGGGTAGTGTTAATGTACTGGGTGATCCACACAGCAATACTAACTTCTTTTTTTCTCTCCGCACAACCGCAGCCTGACCTGCTGAATATTTCCCCTCTCTTCTGCCAGTACTTTTAACAACGTCAACTTTATGAGCTTCTGAATCTCCGCTGCACATCGCTGCATTTAAAACGTGAAAAACCTGACTCACCCTTTCCAATGCTACACATGTTCGCCTTACAGGAAGATTTATGCAAAATAGAAACAGATTTGTTTTTAATTTATTGTTATTTATAGGCTGCAACAACCTTTCCACCATTAAAAACAAACCTATTTCCTGAATGGCTGGTTCATATTCAGTGAATGGTGGTCGGCTTTTGACAGAGTAAATTGATGTGTTAATCACTGGATTCAAAACAGAAATCGATAAATTTCAGGAAATTCTTTCAACAGTTCATGCTCTCAGATCTGGTGTGGGAGGAGTGCCTTAAGAGATGGAAAAAATATCTCAAGCCATTATCACCAACTAGAGAGCGGTCCTGATCCATCTATGGTACTTCTTTGACTCCATCTACACTTCACGCCGTCTCGGCAGGGCCACCACCATCATCAAGGACCAGTCTCACCCCAGACACTCCCTCTTCTCCTCAAATAAGAGACAAACTCAGGGACAGTTTCATCCAGCAACTGAGCCGTCCTCTCATCAGCTCGAGAGTGGTCCCGACCGACTATCTGCCTCATTGGAGTATCTCGGGCTTTCTTTAATCAAACTTTACTAGACTTTATCTCGCACCAAATGTTATTTCCTTCATTTTGTATCTATACACTGTTGACAGCTTGATTGTAATCATGTATATTCTCTCCGCTGACTGGACAGCATGCAACAAACGTTTTTCCTTACACGTGATACCAAAGTAAACAAAATAACTTACAAACTAGCTACAAATAAAGCAGAATATTTTCCTTCTTCTGCTTCCAAATAGCCTGCTTCGGCAACATAAATGATAAAATAAAAAAGTAATTTGACTTGTGAGCCCACTCATTCTACCCTGGGTGAGCTTTGTCCCATCACGTATACGTGTACGTTTGGTATGCATGTGGTGGCACAGTAGCGCAGCGGCAGAGTTGCTGCCTCACAGCGCCAGAGACCCAGATTCAATCCTAGAGCTGTCTATACAGACTTTGTACATTCTCCTTGTGACCGGTTTCCTCCCACACTCCAAAGGCATGCGGGTTTGTAGTTAAAGTGGCTTCTGTAAGTTGCCGCTAGTATGCAGGATAGAACTTGTGTAGGGGTGATTGATGGTGTGGACTCAGTAAGCCGAAGGGCCTGTTTCCACCCTGTTTCTCTAAAATAATCTAAGTTAAACTAAATCTCCTGTGACATAGTTCTGATATCTTCCACCTCTGACCTTTAACCAAGGATACTTGAGAAAGAAATGTCCAGGATATTCATCCATCTTTGCCACTTCATCATTCAGTTGCTCTGAGTGATTCCCAGGATGACATTTGCATGGCCCAGTCTGTAAAGGAACCATTGTACTCCAAGAAGGATTTGATTATCTCAGCCTACATTTAATGTAACAAAGATCAGTTCTCTTCCACATTTAAAGGGAATTAATCATGGCATGATTAATTATGTGGAAATTTATTACACATATCCAACTATTCTATGGGAAATGTTTCACAACACTAACTCACTTGAGATTTGTTAACTTCATATAGATAGCCTGCAGCCCTGTGCTCAGATGAAATGAAAAGAGCAATTCTTCATTTGTGAATTTTCCGGAGTTAAGGAAACATGTCTTGCTGTAAGTGCCGCAATCTCTTTAAATTCCTGTTTAGGAAGGTCATCAAAACTCTATGGTCAATTTCCTGTTGAAGGTCTCCAGTTCTTTTAACAGGCAAAATTCCCCTTCAATATGACATTATGCAATTAGGTGGAGTCATACAGACACACAACTTGGAAACTTGCTCACACTGGCCAACATGTCCTTCCCACAAACATTTAAAGTCTCAAGAGTATATCGTTCTCACCTTTCTCCTGACCAGGGAAAAAAAACATTCAATTCTATAATGTCCTTGGTAATGGTGTTTAGATTTTAGACTTTGGACAATAGAGATACAGCGCGGGAACAGGCCCTTAAACCCATCGGGTCCTTGATGACCAGCAAACGCCACTTACACGAGCACTATCCTACATATTTGGGGCAATTTACAATTTTACCAAAACCTACAAATCTGTACATCTTTGGAATTTAGTTTAGTTTAGAGATACAGCACGGAAACAGGCCCTTCGGCCCACCGGGTCCATGCCAACCAGCGATCCCCGCAGATTAACACTATTCTACACACAATAGGCACAGTTTTTACATTTACCAAGCCAAACAACCTACAAACAGGTACGTCTTTGGAGTGTGGGAGGAAATCGGAGCGCCCAAAGAAACCCACGTGGTCACAGGGAGAAGGTACAAAGTCCGTACAGACAACATCTGTAGTCGGAGTCGAATCTGGGTGTCCAGAGCTGTAATGCAGCAATTAATTGGGCTTGGTCTAAATACATTGACGTTGTGGCGAAGAGAGCACATCAACGCCTCTATTTCCTTTGAAGATGAAGGAAGTTCAGTGTCCAATGTCTCCAGTCAATTTTTCTAAGGATACTTCATGGGAAGCATCTTGTCAGGGCGCATTACAGTTTGGTTTGGCAACTGCTCTGCTCAAACAAGCAGAGAAATGTTGTTGCAAATTTTGAAAACTATAAGGAAGATGAATAGTTTGTAACGTGTTTAAACCAAGAGTTTAGGTACTGGGGAAGCATGATGGGAACAATGGCCTTCAAAGGGAACCTAAGGATGTTTGTGATGCAATAAATAGATTTATCATGGTGTTTCCGTTCCACAGCATAGCTAGCTTAGTTAAAATAAACATTGGAGGTTGTAAACCATGCTGAGGGTAATAAAACTGATCAGGAAGTAGTGACTTTTATTGCACCCATTTGTTAGAGAGAGGTTTTCAAAATAACAGGCAACATAACGTTAAAGAGAACTCAGGGGAAAGACAAAGAGGAAAAGTTACAGAGATATTGATCAATGACGACTTATTTCAAAAATGTAGAGTCGACAAGTAACCATTGTGTGGTGAGAATATAAAAATGTTGTGGGTGCTGTGAATCTTTGAAACATTTTGGGTTCTCAGAGTGTTTTGCCGGTGTGCACCGCTAAGGCCAGACTTGTGACTCACTTTGCCGGTGTGTGGAGAAGGCTGGAGAAGGAAGGCCTAGTGAATAACCGACTGGTCTGAAACTCCAATGAGCCAATCATGCTGACCCGGTCAACGAAAATTTTACTTGCTGTAACTAAATAAAACTTTTCAAAAGAACCATGACCTGAAAACTTGCGGAAAATTTTTCAACATGCTGAAAAGCGACCTAGCTGAGGCCATGAGTATTCGGGAACTTCCCTCGAGCATGAAGGAGAGTTCCAGCGACCTCATAGGACCTCCTAGGACCACGTGTCGACCTTGCTGCAAGTTTGAAGGTCGAAGACACTCTTCTAAACTCGCAGATCAGAAAGTGGGACAGCCCTTTTACAGCGCAGAAACCCGGGTTCAATCCAGACTACCAGTGCTGTCTGTACGGAGTTTGCACATTGTCCCCATGACCATGTGAGATTTCGAAAAGTGCTCCAGTTTCCACCCACACTCCCAATACATGCGGTTTTGTAGGTTAATTGGCTTCAATAACATTGTCCCTAGCGTGCAGGATAGAACTAGTGTACAGGTAATCGCTGGTCAGCACAGACTTGGTGGGGCGAAGGCCCTATTTCTGTTCTGTAACTTTAAAGTAAATTCTAAAGTATTTGTTTCCACATATCCAGGTGACCTTTAAATACATCAATGCATTGGGTTAAGAAAGAACCGCAGATGCTGGTAAAACGAAGGTAGACACAAAATGCTGGAGTAACTCAGTGGGTGAGGCAGCATCTTTGGAGAGAAGGAATTGGAGAGGGAAACGTCGCCAATTCCTTCTCTCCATAGGTGCTGTCTCACCCACTGAGTTACTCCAGCATTTTGTGCCTACCAATGCATTAGGTTAGTTTGATCAACAACAGTAATATATTGATCAAATACTTTCATGAAGAAGTCAAGAATAACAATTCCTTTTCTGCCTTTACCTTTGTCTGTCCCGTCATCAAGTACATAGATATTTGGTTTGTTTTTTACATATCGTTGTTTTTAACCACAGTACATGGCAAGCAGTATCCTGGGCAAGGTGCTGGATCAGGCAGCATCTCTGGAGAGCATGGATTGGTGATGTTTAGGGCAGGACCCTTCTTTAGTCTGAAGAAGTGTTCTGTTCCGAAACGTACACTGAAGAGTTACGCCAGGTTTTTGTGTCATCATTTGGTCATGACACATGGTCATTGTGTAGACTTGATTTAAATAGGTTTTAACTTAAATTAAAGAATGTCTTCGGCTCTATCTCTGACGAGAGTTCTGCACCCATTTCTTCTCTCCAGAGACACTGCCTATATGGCTGAGTTACTCCAGCATTTTGTGTCTATCTTCAGTGTAAACCAGCATCTGCAGTTCCTTCCTACACTTTGAGGCTTAAATAAAAAGATCAGGATCGACTTGCTGGCAGAAGCCATTTGCTACCTTAGCTTAAATGGATCAGCATAGCTGAGGAGGAGGAGATGCAGTCAACTAACGGCATACATACATAATGCAGCACTGGAGCAGCTGGTGGACAAATGTCAGTGTCTGCTGAGTGTGATCGCAGAGGCTGACACAAGTGAGGCTTTGATTCTGAAGGCGTTATTCTCTGCACTCTGGGGACTGCTCATGCTTCATTCTCGGTTCACAACCAGCATGGAGAAGCTTTCACTGCACTTATTTCTTACAGCCGCTATAATTTCCTGTCATTTTGAGGAAAAACCCAGGTAAATATCATTCCAAAATCTATACTATTCAATAGGCGGCAGTGGTAGAGCTGCTGCCTGATAGTGTCAGGGACCTGACCAAGAGTGCCGTCTGTGCGGAGTTTGTACGTTCTCCCTGTGACCGGGTGAGTTTTCTCTGGTACTGGTTTTCACCCATATTCCAAAGACGTGCCAGTTTTGTAGATGAATTGGCTTTGGTAAAAATTGTAAATTGGCCCCAGTGTATAGATAGTGCTGGCATGCGGGTGATTGCTGGTTGGTGAGGACTGAAGGGCCTGTTTCCACGCTGTATCTCTAAAGTTTAAAGTCTAAGGAATACATTAAACATCTGAAACAGGACAGGAATAACAAATGTACGATGCTACAAGTACACCAAGAAAAACATAATTTGCCAATGACAATATCTTCTGGAAGAAATGTGTAATTACTTCTTTGTGCTTTATCTTTCTGTCGACAAAGGCAGATTTGATACCATTTTACCTTGAAGGACACGGCAGCCACAATTGGCAATTATCCTGATACACTACATCTATATAAGTGGCTTGATAATTGATGACATTGCATTTTCCACCACTTCAGATAACTGGAGATAACATAATTCATTATTGATTAATCCGTTCGTTCAAAAGTAGTTAATCAACAAACAAAAACAGAGAAAATGTAGAAACAAGAAACTGCAGATGCTGGCTTACAAAAATGAAATACACAAAACCAGAGACTTGGAGACACAAGGAACTGTAGATGCTGGAATCCGGAGTTAAAAACAATGTCCTGGAGGAACTCAACAGGTCAGGTATGAATGTACAGCCAATGCTTTGGGTCGGGACCGGGACTCTTCTTTAGACATGAAAACAGAGTGTGATGTTACTCAACAGTCAGGAACTGGGTTGACTCCAAAACATTCATGTTTTCCAAGCAAAATCCAGAAATTCCCAAACCACCAATGAAGGCACAATGGAATCCGAGTCCGGGCAACACCTTGCTTTAAATTCTAGGCATCACCAAAAATTCATAAAGTCGTACAGCATGGAAACAGGCCCTTCGGCCCAACTTGACCACACCGACCAACATATCCTATCTACACTAGTCCCACCTGCTTGCGTTTGGCTCGTATCCCTCTAAACCTGACCTTTCCAAGTCCCTCTCCAAATGTTTCTTAAACGTTGTGTAAGTGCCTGCCTCAACTACCTCCTCTGGCAGCTCATTCCATACACCCAACACCCTTTGTGTAAAAATAAAACAATCACATCTCAGGGTCCTGTTAAATCTTTCCCACCTCATCTTAAATATGTCCTCTGGTTCTTAATTCGCCTACTCTGGGGAAAAGACTCTGCATCTACCCAATCTATTCCTCTCATGATCTTGTATACCTCTATAACATCAGCCCTCATCCTCCTGTGCTCCAAGGAATAGAGTCCAAGCCTGCTCAACCTATAGTTCAGGCCCTGGAGTCCTGGCAACATCCTTGTAAATCTTCACTGCACCCTTTCCAACCTTTCCTATATCATGAAGCGTCCATCCGATCTATTCCTCTCATGATTATATACATCTCTATTAGATCATCCCTTATCCTCCTGTGCTCCCAAGAAATTAAGTCCTGCAGAGGTATTCACAGATACTTGTCTATGCCAGTCTGAGTCTGCACGTTCATTGATAAAACTGATCATTTGTCCCTGCAAGTCTCTGTCTTCCCAAATGCCATGAGAGAGAATCCTGCTCTGTTTTATCTAGCTGGACCTATCTGATCGTTTTGCTGAGCTTCTTCTGATTGATTTCTATTGACTCATTGCGCCACGGTGGTGCAGTGGCAGAGTTGCTGTTTTACTGCACCAGGGACTGGGTTAGATCCTGACCACCGGTGCTGTCTGTATGGAGTCCATATCTTCTCCCTGTGACCGTGCGGGTTTTCTCTGGGTACTCTGGTTTCCTCCCACATTCCAAAGGCGTGCTGGTTTGCAGGTTAATTGCCTTCGGTAAAAATTGTAAATTGTCCTTAGTGTGTAGGATCGTGTCAGTGTGCGGAGATTGGTGGTCAGCGCGAATTCAGCGAGCCAAAGGGCTTGTTTCTGTGCTGTATCTCTAAAGTAAGCTAAAGTATTTATTTCCACATATCCAAGTGACATTGAGATGCATCCAGGCATTAGATTCATTTAATCAACAATGGTAACACATTGATCAAATACCTTAAGCGAGAAATCAAGAATAACAAATCATTTTCTGCGTTAACCTGTTGTATATCTAAACTAAACTAAACTAAACTAAACTAAGCATTGTAAGCTCTGATCAGACTATTCTAATTAATGTGTATCAATGTTAAGCCAGAGGCAAAGATGGCAAGATTTCTTACATAGCCCAGCCTGATAAAAACCCTTTGAAACCCCTCCAAACAGTTACTGGAATATCAAGGGATGGTTAGGCATCTTTGCAGCTATTTAAATTTACCAGCTTTTAAAGGGTACTAGGGCTAGGCAGATGTAATGGGAGGGAAGGAACTGCAGATGATGGTTTACACCGAAGATAGAGACAAAAAGTTGGAGTAACTCAGCATCTCTGGAGAAAACTAATAAGTGACGTTTCGGGTTGAGACTCTTCTTCAGACAGAGTCAGAGGAAAAGCTGCAGAGGTTGACAGTCAGAAACCTTTTTCCCAGGATAGAAAAGTCAAATACTAGAGGGCATATATTTACTGCAAGATGTGCGAGGCTACATTATTTTTTAAACTGATGGTGGCGAGTGCCTAGAACACTCAGTCCAGGGTTGGTAGTTGAGATAATTTAGTTTAGTTTGTTTATTGTCACTTGCACTGAGGTACAGTGAAAAGCGTTTCTGCTGCATGCTATCCAGTCAGTGAAAGGCCTATTCATGATTATAATCAAGAAACTACAGTGTACTGATACAGTATAAAGTTTAGTGTAAGATAAAGTCCCGTAAAGTCTGATTACCAATAGTCCAACGGTCTCCAATGAGGTAGGTAGTAGCTCAGGGCCGCTCTCTAGTTGGTGATAAGATGATTTAGTTGCCTGATAACATGTAGATATGATAGTGATATTTAAGAGACATTGGGAAAGGCGCATGGATATGCATTGAATGGATTGATACGAGTAGTGTGTAGGTAGATAAGAGTTGGTCTTGTCATCATATACGCCACAGATATTGTGGGTCGAAGGGCCTGTTCTTGTGCTGTACTGTTCTATCTCCTCTGTATCTGTAACATTATGCTATGACCATTTACAAATGTTTTATGGCTGGTCACTATGAGAAGGCTTTCACAGTTCCTTGCCGAGCATATGCTAAGAAGCACTACAAAGAGGTTAGAATCTGTATTCTTTCCCAAATGTTTTCTTTCTTGTTAGCTTCATCCATTCCAGGGATGGAGCAAGTTTCCTCTCCGAACATCCTACACGGGTTCAATCCCAAATGTATGAAATAATAACCAACGTCCAGTAGAGTCTGATTAAAGATGGACTATCTAATGAGCTTGATCGTAGCTCAGGGCTGCTCTCTGGTTGTTGAGTGGATAGTTTAGTTGCCGTTATAACAGTTTAGTTATAGATAGATATAGAACAAATGAATGAGAGATATACAAAAAAAGTAACGATAAAGGAAACGGGCCGTTGTTAGCTGTGGGATTGGTGAAAACAAGTTACAGACAATGAGACTCAACAAGACAACTTTGTAGCTAGCATGACTTGGGTGGGGGAGGGACGGAGAGAGAGAGGGGAGGCAGGCGTTACTTCATGTTTACAGAAACCAATACTCCTACAGATGGGTTGTATGCTGCCCAAGTGAAATATGAGGTGTTGTTCCTCCAATTTGCGTGTGGCCTCACTCCGACAATGGAGGAGGCCCTGGCCAGAAAGTTCAGTGTGGGAATGGGAAGGGGAATTAATGATCGCTGGGTGGAGTGGACTCAGTGGGCCGAAGGGCCTATTCCTAAAGGCTAAAGTCTAAATCTCTTCAATAGGGCAATCAATGGCAATGCGCGAGCTTCACTGTGCTTTGTGTACAGTTGACAGGTCCATGCCGTGAAAGGGTTAAACAACAATGGCACTGTTTATGCACTGTATTTTTTTTGTTTAGTTTATTGTCAGGTACAGTGAGAAGCTTTTTGCTGCGTGCTATCCCGTCAGCGAAATGATTGTACATGATTGTAGTCAAGCCGTCCACAGTGAACAGATACAGGATCAAGGGTGTAATGTTTAGTGAAAAGTAAAGCCCAATTAACCATAGTTTGAGGGTCTCCAATAAGGCAGTTGGAAGTTCACAACTGCTCTCTTACGGATAGGAAGGATGGTTCAGTTGCCTGATAACACCTGGGGAGAAACAGTCCCTGAATCTGGAGGTGTGCGTTTTCATACTTCTGTACCTCGTGCCTGATGGGAGAGGGGAGAAGAGGCCGTGACCAGGGTGAGACTGGTGCTTGATTATGCTGCTGGCCTTGCCGAGGCAGCGTGAAGTGTAGATGGAGTCAAAGGAAGCGAGGTTGGTTTGTGTGATGGTCTGGGCTACGTGGACAACTCTCTACAATTTCTTGCAGGCTTGGATGGAGCAGATTCCAAACCATGCTTTGATGCAGCCCGATTAAATGGTTTCTACTTTTTTTTATTTCAAAATAGACTTTATTCATTGATAAATATATACAATCCCTGAACCATTCAAACAAACAAATTCATCCGACATTTTCGGAGACTATACAAGTTTTTTCGGTACAATTTTTTACATTTTTCAAATTTCACCAAACAGTCCCCCACCCGTGCCACTCTGTGGCCCCTGTCCAAGTAATAAATATATACAGTGTTTACAGTGCGAAAATTCCATTTGACATTTTCACTTCCACAAATAATGTCCCCCACCCGTGCCACTCATGTGGCCCCCTGGCGTGGGATACCTTCCCTTAATTTAATTTGAGGGGCGTCTCCACCATACCGTGCCCCCTATGTCCAGCAGCGGAAGGACCCTAGACTGTGGCCCTCCCCCACGTACTCCTGCAGTGGGCCAGTCGGTTTCTACGACGCATCTGTAGAAGTTGGTGAGGGTTGTTGGGGACATGTCGAACTTCCTAAGCCTTCTGAGGAAGTAGAGGCATTTGTGTGCTTTCTCGGCCATTGCTTCAATGTGACTGGTCCAGTTCAATAAATTTACAGGATTTGATTATCAATATGGTTACGTTCCTGGCCATGTAATTCACCTTAATTCGAGCGCAGGGATTGGCTACAGATTCTAAATTAGCATATTTGTAAATTAGTAAAATCAGTTAATTGAACAGCAAATGAAAGTAGGGATTGCTCTAGGGGGAGCTGCCTTATTAAGTAAAGTGCGAGTCTATGACTCGAGAGTCTTTGGCAAGGAGGCTACATCTATTCTGTTGTGTGTTTAATTTAAATATTTAAGTGTAATGCCAGGGGCGCTAGTGCAGTGCATTTGTTGCAGGATGTGGGAAGTCAGGGGCACCGCTGGAGTCACTGACCACTACACCTGTGGGAGCTGTGTCCAGATGCAGTTCCTCAATGACCAAGTTAGGGACTGGAGCAGCAGCTGGATGACCCGCAGTCCACCCGGGAAGACAAAAGCTTCCTGGACATGATCTACAGTCAGATCGTCACTGCAAGAGTGCAGGAGGTGCGCCGGGTAGGTATGGAAAGAAAGAGGATGAAGCGGGTGCAGGAGAACTCGGTGGAAGATCATCTTACAAACAGGTATGCGTGCTTGGGGGCTGTTGGGGCAGACCACTCTTCCAGTCTGAGCGGCGGACAGATTGGTGGCTCCAATCCTAGCGATGAGACTCGATCGGTGAGACCGACGTCGGGCAGAGCCATAGTGGTGGGTGACTCCATTGTCCGAGGTGTGGACAGGAAATTCTGTGGCGGCAGGTGAGATTCGAGGATGGTGTGTTGCCACCCTGGTGACAGGGTCCAAGATGTCTTGGACCGACTTCAGAACATCCTCGAGAGGGTAGGTGAGCAGCTGGAAGTGGTTGTGCCTATGGGCACAAACGACGTCGGGAAGAAGAGGAAGGAGGTTCAGCAATGTGAGTTTAGAGAGAGAGGAGGAAGACTGAAAACAGGACTTCCAGGGTGGTTATAGAAACATAGAACATAGCAAATAGGTGCAGGAGTGGGCCATTCGGCCCTTCGAGCCTGCACCGCCATTCAATATGATCATGGCTGATCATCCAACTCAGTATCCCGTACCTGCCTTCTCTCCATACCCCCTGATCCCTTTAGCCACAATGGCCACATCCAACTCCCTCATAAATATAGCCAATGAACTGGCCTCAACTACCTACTGTGGCAGAGAATTGCAGAGACTCACCACTCTCTGTGTGAAAAAATCTCTGGATTACTTCCAGTACCTGGTGAGGGCTGGAACAGGGAGATGGGGGATCTGAATGCGTGGCTGGGGGGCTGGTGCAGGGAGCAGGGATTTAGATTTATAGACCACTGGGATCTTTTCTGGGGTAGGAGTGACCTGTACAAAAGGGACGGGTTGCACCATAACTGGAGGGGGACCAACAAGCTACACGGATGGGTTTAAACTAAATAGCGGGGAGGGGAGGAGTTGACAAATTGGGAGCATAAAGAGTTAAAGGGGAAGTGAGTAAAAGAAAAGTTACGAAAGACGCTCAAGTTAATGGGACGGAAATTTCTAGAAGGGATAAGAGAGTAAGGTCAGGTGAAATAGAAACAGCTGTGAGAGGTGAGGTGACTAACGAATTAAAAGTGTTATATATGAATGCGCAAAGTATAAGAAATAAAGTGGATGAGCTTGAGGCTCAGCTAGAAATTGGCAAGTATGATGATGTGGGAATTACAGAGAAATGGCTGCAAGAGGGCCAGGGCTGGGAACTGAATATTCAGGGATATACGTCCTATCGAAAAGACAGACTGGTGGGCAGAGGGTGTGGGGTAGCTCGCTTGGGAATAAATGAAAATCAGTGCCTTGCAAGGGTTGACATAGAATCAGAAGATGTAGAGTCATTGTGAATGGAACTGAGAAATTGCAAGTGAAAAAAGACCCTAATGGGAATTATTTACAAGCCACTGAACAGTAGCCTGGGATATAGGGTGCAAGTTGCACCAGGAGTTAAAATTGGCATGCAACAAAGATAATGCTATGGTGATTATGGGAGATATCAACATGCAGGTAGATTGGGAAAATCAGGTTGATCTGTACCCCAAGAAAGGGAGTTTGTAGAGTGCCTCCGAGATGGACTCTTAGAAACATAGAAAATAGGTACAGGAGTAGGCCATTCAGCCCTTTGAACCATTCGATATGATCATGGCTGATCATCCAACTCAGTATCCCATCCCTGCCTTCTCTCCATACCCCCTGATCCCTTTAGCCACAAGGGCCACATCTAACTCCCTCTTAAATATAGCCAATGAACTGGCCTCAACTACCTTCTGTGGCAGAGAATTCCACAGATTCACCACTCTCTGTGTAAAAAATGATTTTCTCATCTCGGTCCTAAAAGACCTCCCTCTTATCCTTAAACTGTGACCCTTAGTTCTAGACTTCCCCAACATCGGGAATAATCTTCCTGTATCTAGCCTGTCCAACCCCTTAAGAATTTTGTAAGTTTCTATAAGATACAGAAATTTCAGTACAAGCTTCTTTCGATCAGCTTGTACTGGAGCCTACCAGAGAGAAGGTACTTCTGGATTTAGTGTTGTGTAATGAACCGGATTCGGTAAGGTAACACAAGATAAAGAACCCATTAGGAGGTAGTGACCATGATATGATAAGTTTTAATTTGCTATTTGAGAGGGAGAAGGTAAAATTGGAAGTGTCTGTATTGCAGTTGAACAAAGGGGACAATGGAGGCATGAGGGAGGAGCTGGCCAAAGTTGACTGGAAAGGGACCCTAGCATGGATGACAGTGGAACAGCAATGGCAGGTATTTCTGGGAATAACCCGAAGATGCAGGATCATTTCATTCCAAAGAGGAAGAAAGTTTCTAAGGGGAGTAAGGGGCAACCGTGGCTGACAAGGGAAGTCAAGGACAGTATAAAAATAAAAGAGAAGACATACAACATCGAAAAGATGAGCGGGAAGCCAGAGGATTGGGCAACTTTTAAAGAGCAACAGAAGATAACTAAAAAGGCAATACGGGGAGAAATGAAGTGCGAAGGCAAGCTAGCAAAGACTATAAAGGAGGATCGAAAAAATTATTTAGGTATGTGAAGAGGAAAAAATTAGTTAAGACAAATATGGGTTCCTTGAAGATAAAGACAGGTGAATTTATTATGGGGAACAAGGAAATGGCAGACGAGTTGAACAGGTACTTTGGTTCTGTTTTCACTAAGGAAGACACAAACAATCTCCCAGATGAGAGAATGAAGCAGCTGGGCTTGTACACTCTGGAATTTAGAAGGATGAGAGGATATCTTATTGAAACATACAAGATTATTAAGGGTTTGGACACGCTAGAGGCAGGAAACATGTTCCCGATGTTGGGGGAGTTCAGA
The DNA here is from genome assembly GCF_028641065.1 of Leucoraja erinaceus. Lineage (NCBI taxonomy): Eukaryota > Metazoa > Chordata > Chondrichthyes > Rajiformes > Rajidae > Leucoraja > Leucoraja erinaceus. The sequence goes on from NC_073381.1 coordinate 88,496,454, forward strand.
ACCAGGGGCCACAGTTTAAGAATAAGTGGTAAGCCATTTAGAACGGAGACGAGGAAACATTTATTCTCACAGAGAGTTGTGAGTCTGGGGAATTCTCTGCCTCATAGGGTGGTGGAGGCCGGTTCTCTGGATACTTTCAAGAGAGAGCTAGATTGGGTTCTTAAAGATAGCTGAGACAGGGGATATGGGGAGAAGGCAGGAACGGGGTACTGATTGGGGATGATCAGCCATGATCACATTGAATGGCGGTGCTGGCTCGAAGGGCCGAATGGCCTACTCCTGCACCTATTGCCTATTGTCTTCTCGGGAACAGAGGACCTCGGGTGATGGTGTTGGGTAGACTGATGGGACTGAAAGCTGATAAATCCCCAGGACCTGGTGGTCTGCATGCCAGGGTACTCAAGGTGGTGGCTCCAGATATCGTGGAAGCATTGGTGATCATTTTCCAATTTTCTATAGATTCTAGATCAGTTCCTGTGGATTGGAGGGTAGCTAATGTTATCCCACTTTTTAAGAGAAAAAGCAGGGAATTATAGACCAGTTAGCCTGATATTGGTGGTGGAGAAGATGCTGGAGTCGATTATCAAAGATATAATTGGATAGCAGTAACAGGATCGGTCCAAGTCAGCATGGATATACGAAGGGGAAATCATGCTTGACAAATCTTCTGGGATTTTTTTGAGGATGTAACAAGAAAAATAGACAAGGGAGAATCAGTGCATGTAGTGTACCTGTACTTTCACAAAGCATTTGATAAGGTCCCACACAGGAGATCAGTGGGCAAAATTGGAGAACACGGTAAGGGGGTAAGGTATTGACATGGATAGAAAATTGGTTGGCAGACAGGAAACAAAGAGTAGAAATTATCGGGTCCCTTTTAGAATGGCAGGCAGTGACTAGTGGGGTGCCGCAAGGCTTGGTGCTGGGACTGCAGCTATTTACAATATACATTAATGATTATGATGAAGGAATTAAAAGTGACATTAGCAAATTTGCAGATGACACAAAGCTGGGTGGCAGTGTGAACTATGATGTCCTAGTACATCAATCACTGAAAGTAAGCATGCAGATTCAACAGGCAGTGAAAAAAGCTAATTGCATGTTGGCCTTCATAATGAGAGGATTTGAGCAGAGGAGCAAAGAGGTCCTTGTGCAGTTGTACAGGGCCCTGGTGATACTACACCTGGAGTATTGTGTGCAGTTTTGGTCTCCTAATTTGAGGAAGGACATTCTTGCTATTGAGTGAGTGCAGCGTAGGCTCACAAGGTTAATTCCCGGGATGGCGGGACTGTTATATGATGAAAGAATGGAGCAACTGGGCTTATATTCACTGGAATTTAGGATGAGATATGGAAACAGATACAATGATTAAGGGATTGGACACGCTAGATGCAGGTAACATGTTCCCGATGTTGGGGGAAGTCCAGAACCAGGGGCCACATTTCAAGAATAAGGGGTAGGCCATTTAGGACTGAGATGAGGAAAAATCTTTTCACCCAGAGAGTTGTGAACTTGTGGAATTCTCTGCCTCCAAAGGCAGTGGAGGCCGATTCGCTATATGCATTCAAAAGAGAGCTCGATAGAGCTCTTAGGGTTAGCGAAATTAAGGGATATGGGGTGAAGGCAGGAACAGGGTACTGATTGTGGGTGATGAGCCATGATCACATTGAATGGCGGTGCTGGCTCGGTGCTGAATAGCCTACTCCTGCACCTGTTTCTATGTATCTATGAATTCCAATACCGCACGGGTGGTTGTCAAACCATGACCCGCACCCAGCGGTGGAACCTGACTTGAGCGGGCCTGAGGCTCATCTCCTGATCGCCCCCAAAGACCGGGAACTGGAAGGAGGAGAGAGTCGGGCCAGTGGACGCTGGGCACGTGTACCAAAGGCTCCTTCAAGGTTGGCTGTAGGAGATGCCTTCCTGGGCGTGAAGACTGAAGGACGGGAGAGGAGAGGGACTGAAAAAGGGTCCTGACCCCAAAACATCACCCATTCTTTCTCTCCAGCGATGCTGCCTGTCCCGCTGAGTTACTCCAGCATTTTGTGTCTATCTTCCAGAGGAGAGGGACATCTCACTGGTGAACCGTATGAGGGAGCGATGCAGTCAGGCGGAGGAGGACTAGCTGCGGAGAGGTGGACCGGCCACTGAGGACACGGAGGAACCCAGCGTGGGGGTGGGGGAGCCACCGTGGACACAGAGGGACCCAGTGTGTGGGGGGGGGGGGGGGGGGGGGCAATGAGAACAAAGAGGGACCATCGAGACTACAATGAGTGCTTTGTAACTTTGTCGGTGCCAGATACCTGTTGACTCTCTCCACACGTTGAGCATTGTATACGAAAACAAAGAATTTCACTGTACCTGGGTTCAAGTGGCAACAAAGTATAATTGAATCATTGATTGAATCACGTTAAGAACTCACAAATACAACCAGGAAAATGTCCCCTCTACTCCAATTGATCATCCTCAGTGACTGGCTTGAAGCATGAAGAATATATTGGATACTGTGCTCCACAGGTCTGCCTTACTGCAGAGGACACTCATTTATCACCTTTAATGCTATTGCAGACTCTCCACAAGACTACTTCTTACATTCTTTGTGAAGCTTTATAATGAAAGAACCATCTGTACAGAACGTATCATTCACCTTTGCAAAGATTGGATTCCAATGTTAAAATATCACAACCTGGGTGATTTTGATTGTGAAAATTAATCTGCTAAATTCCATTTAAAATGTAAAGTTTGAATGCTTTTTCACATTTAGACTTCTCATTAACTAATAAATAAACCTCGATTGTAACCGTACCTACTTTGTACGCTTTGTCCATCTTATACTTTGTCCGTCTTCCTATCGTCCTCCTGCTTTCATGGATGCGTGTTTGAGCTCCCATCATAGACTTTCTGCCAAAGCTTGAAGCATTTCCTTCCATCCTTCAAAACTTCAATTACTGATCAATGTCTAGATTAGAGCAACAATCTTTCCTACACATCTGATCTGCTCCACTACATATCCTCAAGGTATGCCTCCTTTGAAGAAGTTCTCCTGCTCTCTCCGTTGACAGTTCTGCTCCACACTCTCTCACTCCTCCCCCTCTGTGATTTCTCCAGCTCTTCACACCTTATATTCTCTTTGTACCCTTTCCATATCTCAAAGAAAGGTCTCGACCTGAAACATAACCTTTTCTTCTTTCCAGAAATGCTGCCTGTCCCGCTGACTTACTCCAGCATTTTGTGTCTATCTTCAATCTATAGCTAAAGCTCGGTTTAGAGATATAGCAGGGAAGAAGTGTTTAAGAAGGAACTGCAGATGCTGGAAAATCGAAGGTACACAAAAATGCTGGGGAAACTGAGCAGGTGCAGCAGCATCTATGGAGCGAAGGAAATAGGCAACGTTTCGGGCCGAAACCCTTCTTCTGAAGAAGGGTCTCGGCCCGAAACGTTGTCTTTTTTCCTTCGCTCCATAGCTGCTGGTGCACCCGCTGAGTTTCTCCAGCATTTTTGTGTACTCTAGCAGGGAAGAAGAACAGGTTCTTTGGCCCACTGAATCCATGCCGACCATCGATCACACCAGCTCTATGTGATCCCACTCACTGCACACTAGGAGCTAATTAATCTACAAACATGCACGTCCTCAGGATGTAGTCGGAAACTGGAGCATCCGCAGGAATCCCACTCAGCCACAGGGAGAATGTGTAAACTCAACACACAGGCAACACCCGAGGTCAGGATCAAACCCGTGTCTCTGATGCTGTGGGAACGCAACTCTAAAAGCTGTCATCAGCAAAACTTGATGCCGCCAAATGTTCCTAATTGCCCGAGTAGCTTTGGGCACCTCGTAAAAAGTCAACCACAGTAATGGTTAACCGGGTCAATGATGCCAAATTCTTCTTCTCTGAAGAACATGGAACCAGATGGAACTTTCAATGACAACGCGGTGGTTTCATAAATCAACCTAGATTTTTAATTCCACATTTATTTAATTTACTGACTGCATGTTCACCAGTAGTCAGAATTGGATTAAGAAGATGTCTTTAGATCAAATGTCTCGGCCTCTGGGCTACTCATTCAGTTACATGATCATTATGATGCTTCACCCTCCAAGTTCCTTCATATTACTGCACCAATGATTCTCGATGCATCAGGCAAGGATGGATTCAAGCCAGGCTGTTGGAACCATCCACTTAGTCCAAGTCTCCATTAGTCACTTTTAAGCACAACTGTCCAAATTCGGGCATAAAATGAAGATATTGCACGGACAACGATTAGAAGGAAATATTAAGTGCGCAATGCAGCAAGCACTTCTCATTAAATTGTAATCATTTTCCACCAATCTTTCTTGGTGCGTGAACAATTTTACATCTTTACTGGCTATTGGGAATAATCGCAGGTTAGGAATCATAAATGTTGATGCCCAAGAAAAGAGAACGCATTAAATTGTTAAATTGCTATTACCAGAGAATTGGGCATAATAAAAGACTCTCCACTGAAAGGGCAGCACAGTGGCACAGCAGAAGAGTTGATGCCTCCCAGCGCCCGGGTTCAATCCGATGGTTAATTGGCTTCTACACTTCTAAATTGGCCCCAGTGTGTAGGACAGTGAGAGGGAGAGCATGCAAACTCTGTACAGACACCATCTATAGTCAGGATCCAACCAGGGTCTTAGCGCTGAGGAAACTCTTCGGCTCCACCCAGTGTGTAGGACAGTGAGAGGGAGAACATGCAAACTCTGAACATTTAGAAAATGATCATAAAGGATTGAGGATCAGGAGAAGTTCATTACTGCAATACCAAAACATTTAGAAAATGATCATAAAGGATTGAGGATCAGGAGAAGTTCATTACTATCAACATAAAATGTGAATACATTTTAAAAACAAACTCAATTAATTTGACTGATAAAATTCTTATTATGCAAATAATTCAGGTAACACAAAATTTGCCACATCTTAAACTAAATAGTGTACGTTACTGCATCAAAGTAAGTATTTATATTTACATTATTTATACAAAAACAACTAGTTTTATAGATTCTCTTTCATCTGACAAATTAGATACAGCATGGAAACAGGCCCTTCGGCTCATCAAATCCACCTGCTGACCAGCGATCACCCTCTACATTAATACTATCCTGCACACAATGTGGAAAATGCCACAAGATTTACCTATCTTGGCAGCATGTTCACAGTAGATGGAGATGTAGAGTCGGCCTCAACTCCCTAATTGGTAAAGCTGCATCAGTCTTCAGACAAATGCAGCCAATATGGTCTACTGGCGGGATATCCAAGATGCTAAAAGTCAAGCTCTTCCAGTCCATTGTCCTCCCTATGCCAGTTAGACATGGAAAATCAATATGACGATGAAAAAGAAATTGGATGCATTCCCACAGCGCTGCTTGAGGAAGATCCTGAAGATTAGCTACAGAAACCACATCACAAACGAGGAGGTCTACCGTGAAGATGCAACAAAGCCTCTCAGCCAGGTAATAGAGGTACGCAGGATGAAATTTGCAGGACATGTATTCCGAATGTCACCAGAACGTGCGTCTAAGATAGCAATGACATGGCAACCTGACGGAAGAAGGAAAAGAGGCCGACCAAAACTCACATGGAGGAGAACATTCCAGAAGGATTTGGAAGCCCGGACACAAGCCTTTCGAGGGTGGAAGACGTCGCACATAACCGAACAGAATGGCGAAAGCTTGCTGCCCAATGCACTCAACAGTGTGGGAGGAACTAAATCTAAGTAAGACACAGTAAGGACAATTTACAATTTTACCATGGGGTCAAGGAAAGAGCGTTCATGTCGTGGCCCTGTTTTCACCAATCTTTCTACCACCACGCACAAGAAGCGCAAGACAGACACCATTGTATGCAGATGCCGAGAAACTGTGTTCAGCTCTGGCTGAACAACCTCTAATCTTGTGTGTGGACTCGATAAGAAGAAGAATTTTACCAAGCCAATTAACGTACAAGCCTGCAGGTCTTTGGAGTGAGGGAGGAAACCGGAGCACCCGGAAAAACCCCAAGTGGTCACAGGGAGAACGTACAAACTCCATACAGACTGCACCTGTCGTTGGGATTGAACCCGGGACTCTGGTGCTGTGAGGCAGCAACTCCACTGCTGGTACCACTGTGTCACCCCCTTATGTTGATGTAAGGCATTGTATGTTTGATACAGACAGTGTGGGTTGAAGGACCCATTTTTGTGCTGTGCTTTTCTACGTTTTATGTCTATAATTGGCATCTATTATGATCTCTTGGACTTTCTGCAAGAAGCACAAAGTCTGGAATCTTCCACGTGGCTGTTAAAAAAATTGCAGCGATCTTAATCAATTGGTCAGGTGGGCTGAGGAATGATTGATGGAAATTAATGCAGAAAAATGTGAGGTGTTGCATTTTTGGGAAGTCTAGCATGGGCAGGACAAACACAGTGAATTGTAGGAAAGAACTGCAGATGCTGTTAAAATTGAAGGTAGACACAAAATGCTGAAGTAACTCAGCAGGACAGGCAGCATTTCTGGAGAGAAGGAATGGGTGACATTTCAGGCCTGAAGGAGAGGCTCGACCCGAAATGTCACCTATTCCTTCTCTCCAAAGATGCTGCCTGTCCCGTTGAGTTACTCCAGCATTTTATCTCCACAGTGAATGGTAGGCCTCTGGGGAGTGTTGTAGAGCAGCGGGATCTATGAATGCAGGTACAGATGTCACCATTGGTAGACAGGGTGGTCAAAAAGGCTTTTGGCACATTGGCCTTGATCAGTCAGAGTACTGAGTATAGAATTTGGGAGGTCATGTTGAAGTTATACAAGATGTTGGTGAGGCTGCAATTATAATATTGAGTTCAGTTCTGGGCACCATGTTATAAGAAAGATGTCGTTAAACGGCACGGAGAAGATTGACGAGGACCTGAGCTCTTGGAAGAGGTTAAGCAGGCTAGGACTCTGTTCCTAGGAGCGCAGGGTGATGGGAGGTGAACTTACAGAGCTGTACAAAATCATGAAAGGAATAGGGAGGTGCACAAAAATGCTGGAGAAACTCAGCGGGTGCAGCAGCATCTATGGAGCGAAGGAGAACGGCAACGTTTCGGGCCGAAACATTGCCTATCTCCTTTGCTCCATAGATGCTGCTGCACCCGCTGAGTTTCTCCAGCATTTTTGTGTACCTTCAATTTTCCAGCATCTGCAGTTCCTTCTTAAACATGAAAGGAATAGATCGGGTCGATGCACAAGAGTCTCTTGCCCAGAGTAGGTGAATTGAAGACCAGAGGACATAGGTTTCAGGTGAGGTGGGCAAGATTTAATAGGAACCTGGGGGGTAACTTTTGCACAAAAAGGGTGGTAAGTGTATGGAACGAGCTGCCAGAGAGTTGAGGCAGGGACTATTGCAACATTTAAGAAACATTTAGACAGGTGGATGGATAGGACATGTTTAGAGGGAGATGGGCCAAATATTGGCAGGTGGGACAGGTGTAGATGGGGCATGTTGGTCGGTGTGGGCAAGTTGGGCCAAAGGGCCTGTTTCCATGCGGCATGACTCTGTGGCACAGCTTGGAAAATACACACTTGATTACAGCCTGTTTTGTACCTGGTTTTTCTCAGCCGTGTCTATCCCTAGAAATTTGCAGCAAAGACCATCTGGATGCTGTCTGTGGAAGCTGGAACATCATTAACACATAGTGATGACAAGTCTTCCCGAAGGTCTGATCCGATCCCCATCACAGGCAGCCAGGCCAGAAGACGCCCACGAACAATACTGGCTGGTGGAACACTCTGGAATGAGGGGAGGCCACAGGCAAACGAGCCCCAGCTGGCATCCATTTAGTGATTATTGGATCAACGCACCTGCACCTGGCCAGCCCCACTCCTCGTTAACCAGCCAGGAGGGGGAGCGTGCATGAGAGAACGAAAGGAAGAGACAGCTGTCTGTTCAACACAGGATCCATTCAGCTTTCTTGGTGGCAACTTTGGCTTTCAAAGCTCTTGTGTGAACCAGCGTGCTATCGTGTTGAATAAAGACCTCTCCGCTCACTTTGTGTTGGATGGAACTGCAGATGCCATATTTAAGAGGGAGTTAGATGTGGCCCTTGTGGCTAAAGGGATCAGGAGGTATGGAGAGAAGGCAGGTACAGGATACTGAGATATTGAATGGCGGTGCAGGCTTGAAGGGCCGAATGGCCTACTCCGGCACCTATTTTCTATGTTTCTATGCTGGTTTAAACCGAAGACAGGCACAAAATGCTGGAGCAACTCGGCGGGTCAGGCAGCATCTCTGGAGAAAAGGAACAGGTGACGTTTCGGGTCGAGACCCTTCTTCAGACTGAGGAAGGAGTTTTCACCACCCAGTGATGAGCCCTTCTCCCATCTCCACTCGGACTCCCCCGGCCAACCTTCTACCCCCTTTAGACCTCCTAATTTCTAACTGCCGGCGTGACATCAATCGTTTCACTCCCCTTACCTCCTCCAACCTCTCGGCCTCTGAATGTACAGCCCTCCGCGCACTCTGCAGCAACCCCGACATGATCATTTTGGCACACTTTGATGATGTGAAATGAACAGATGGGCCAAGGAAGTGTATGGAAGCTGGAAGTGAACCTGGCGGGAATAATTTCTCGGGAAATCAAAGTGATACCATATCGTACTGCATGCTGGCAATAAGCAATGTAACTTGTGATGTTATTTTAATATAACCGAGTCAGGTGCCGACGAACTATAGACTTCCAGTGCTGCATAAACTAAACCAATAAATTTTGATTGTACAATATGTCTGGTGGCAGATTGGAGAACTGGCATTTAAGTGGTTGCAGGAGTCGTAGAGAAACGTTCCACATTTGTAAGATGATATTTATAAGATGAATATCATTAGTGTCACACAAGGTACAATTTCAGAATGCATTTTGTGCAAGTGAATTTTTCAAAATTAATTCTAGATCAAAGTGGTAACTTTTCTACATTTGGTACTTAGGATTTCATTTATTTTGGTAAAATGCAAACCAATGGCACGATTTAAAAAACAGTCGGCAGCAAGGTCCTGCTTCAAGCCATTAACTGACTTTGGCTCAGAGAGCCGTTTAAAGAATTTTGCAGAATGGACATTTAAGTATTATTGATGCACAAACTATGTGCTGGTTATCCATCTGTCTCGACTTTAGAGATACAGTGCGGAAATAGGTTCATTTGGTCCACCGAGTCCGCACCAAGCAACGATCACCCCGTACACTAGCACAATCCTACACACTGGGGATAATTTACAATTTTACTGAAGTCAATTAACCTGCAAACTTGCGGGTCAGGCAACATCTCTACTGTAAACCTGCTGAGTTACTCCAGCACTTTGTGTCTACCCACCCTTTCTCTCCAGAGATGCTGCCTGACCCGTTGAGTTACTCCAGCAATTTGTGTCTATCTTTGGTATTAACCAGCACCACCAGTTCTTTGTTTTTCTCAATTTTAGCTTCCTTGTCCTGTCCACACAAGGAACTGCAGATGCTGGTTCATCAGAAAAAGACACAAAGTGCTGGAGTAACGCAGCAAGTCAGGCAGCATTGCTTTGGGTTGGGACCCTTCTTTGGACTGGCTTACAATCTCTAAATAAAATAATTCCAAAAGCAACACATGGCTCTGAAGAAGGGTCCCGAACCGACATGTCATCTATCGATGTCCGACAGAGATGCTGCCTGACCAGCTGAGTTACTCCAGCACTTTGTGTCTTTTTTCCAGATCCTGTCAGCTGGCTGATAAATCAACCCAGCTTTTTAAGCTTGGCTGATTACTTCTGACCCAAGTGCCCTGGGTTTATAGGTTGCATGTGGACCAGAGTACAACAGTGCTCTCAGTCTGCTGCAATAATTCATGATTCTCTTTCATTCACAGAACATAGCAATGTAAGACAGGAACATAATTTTCATGTTGAATATGAAGCCAAGTTAAACTGATCTCATCTGTCTGTCCAAGGTCCATATCCCTCTATTCTCTGCTCTTCATGTAGCTATCTAAAAGCCTCTTAAACGCAAACTATCGTATCTCTGCCACCACCACCGCTGCTAACAAAGCGTTCCACGCCTCCACCACTCTGTGTAAAAAAAGCTTGCACTGCGCATCTCCATTAAACTTTCTGCCTCTTGACTTATAACTGTCCCCTCTAATGTTGGACGTTTCCACCCTGGGATTAAAGTTTGACTGTCTTCATTGTACTTTAAACATAAACACAGCTTTTTTCTTTGCTGAAATATAGAAACATAGAAATTAGGTGCAGGAGTAGGCCATTCGGCCCTTCGAGCCTGCACCGCCATTTAATATGATCATGGCTGATCATCCAACTCAGTATCCCGTACCTGCCTTCTCTCCATACCCCCTGATCCCCTTAGCCACAAGGGCCACATCTAACTCCCTCTTAAATATAGCCAATGAACTTGCCTCAACTACCCTCTATGGCAGAGAGTTCCAGAGATTCACCACTCTCTGTGTGAAAAAAGTTCTCCTCATCTCGGTTTTAAAGGATTTCCCCCTTATCCTTAAGCCGTGACCCCTTGTCCTGGACTTCCCCAACATCAGGAACAATCTTCCTGCATTTAGCCTGTCCAACCCCTTAAGAATTTTGTAAGTTTCTATAAGATCCCCTCTCAATCTCCTAAATTCTAGAGAGTATAAACCAAGTCTATCCAGTCTTTCTTCATAAGACAGTCCTGACATCCCAGGAATCAGTCTGGTGAACCTTCTCTGCACTCCCTCTCTGGCAATAATGTCCTTCCTCAGATTTGGAGACCAAAACTGCACGCAATACTCCAGGTGTGGTCTCACCAAGACCCTGTACAACTGCAGTAGAACCTCCCTGCTCCTATACTAAAATCCTCTTGCTATGAAAGCCAACATACCATTCACTTTCTTTACTGCTGCTGACAATAATGTTCTCTTTAAAGCAATATTATCTTTCGCTACCTTGCATTTTCTGCCTGGCATTAGACTTTATTTTAGAGGTACAGGGCAGAAACAGGCCCTTCGGCCCATCGAATCCAAATCCTCCGTACACTAACATTATCCCACAAATCAGGGACAATTTATAAATTTACCAAAGCCAATTTGTACGTCTTTGGAATGTGGGAGGAAGCAGGAGCACCCGGAGAAAACCCACGTGGTCACGAGGAGAACGTACAAACTCCGTACGGACAGAAGCCATAGTCAGGATCGAACCTGGTCTCTGGCACAATAAGGCAGCAACCCCTACCGCTGCACCACCATGCCGGTCCCATTGACCCATTGGATGGACGTCCATGGGGCAGTAGAGAAGAGAGAACTGTGCTGATGGATTGGGATGATGGTAAATCAGGCGAAGCTCAATGGAACATGAACACTGGCATTACATGGAGGGACCGAATAGTCCGTACAATGAGATCCTGCAGCGTTATCTTCCACACGGGTTTACATGTTCATCATTCAATACATTTAATTAGTCCCAACAGGAATATCATGCAGAGGAGTGAATTGATACTGTTTAGTTGACCACTGACCCTTTCTCGGGTGGAGACAGAAGGCACAGCGGGCTGCAGCAACATTCACCTTAAACCTACCGCTGTTTCTCTTTCATCAATACCTTCTGGCTGTGCTAATTTTAATATCCTTCCTTTGAGTTTATTCAGAGTCTAAACAAAAGTAAACAGCACAATTTCTCGACGCCTACCCACTGAGCAAAGATGCGTGGGCTGCTTAATTTGGAAAGCTTAACAAGGCCTCTACGCCAGTAAATAGACACAAAGTGTTGGAGTAACTCAGCGGGTCAAGCAGCACCTCTGGAGAAAAGGAATAGGTGACGTTTTGGGGCAAGACACTTCTTCAGACTTCACCAGTATAATAGCCACGGCAGATTCTCACCCCCCCCCCCCCCCCCCCCCACACAATCTTGTCCATGTTTTTCTTCTCAAACAATTCAGATTGAGATTCTAATTAAGGATCACGTAACCATTTATTATCCTGAGGCAAGTCATTACATGGCTCGGTCAGCACTTTGGCAACGTAATACCAGCCAACTGGGTGTTATTTTAATTAATACATTTTAACATATCTTTGCCTCACTTCTTATAGTGATGCAGTGATTTTTAGACTTTAGACTCCAGAGATACAGCAAAGACACAGGCCCTTCGGCCCACCTTGTCAGTACCGACCAGCGATCACCCCGTACACTAACACCGTCCGACACACCAAGGGAAATGTTCAATTTTATCGAGGTCGATTAACCGACCAACCGTGTGGCTTTGGAGGGAATCGGAGCGCCCGGAGGAAACCCACAGGGTCACAGGGAGAAAGTACAAACTCGTTAGAGACATCACCCATACTCAGGATCAAACCTGAGTCTAATGGGCCTCTAACCGGCAACTGGAACTGCTACTGTCACAGTGGAGCGAGCGCGAGTGCATGCACACACACACACACACACACACACACACACACACACACACACACACACACACACACACCTTCCTTCACCAGCCCATTATGCAAGCGGGGGACACAGGGTAAGTGGTGGGAGCGCTGTCTGAGTGAAATTCACACAGTGCAAAGCCAAGGTGATACCGCGATGAACAGGAAGGTTGAAGCTGTAATTAAGATGGCTAAAGCACAGTGTACGCTAAGTCCTTTAAAAGAGGGTGGAGAAGGAGTGGGGACAACTTTTAAGAAGCCAGAGATACACGGCTGTGGAGCTCGGCAGACATTTAACATTACCGGTCGGCTATCCTTGGTCCTGAATACTACTGCTTATGTTTTTTTTTTCCCAATGAGCCAATGAAATTCACCGGTCAGCACTTGCTGCAACCTACAAGAACGTTCGACCTCCTGGCAACCGACCTACAGCACGAGAATTCTCGCTACACCCCATGGCGGCTTCATTCTGGTCGCCGCTAATTTTTCAACATGTTAAAAAATTGGCGGCGACCATAATGAGGCCGTGACTCCTTCCCAGAACGTGGGAACTCCTCACGACCATGAAGGTGACTTCCCGGCAACCACCCGCGAAATGTGGCTACCATGTGGCAACTGCATAGTCTCCTGCAGTCGCCTAAAAAGTCGCCTAAGTGGGACAGGTCCATTAAAGCAGTAATTTTACTGCTGCACCACTGTGCCGATCCTGATATAATGGTATCAGTGGTATAATAAATGTTATGGTCAACATAGTGAGGTTGAAGGGAATGCTGTAGATGGGGCTCCAGGTGAGTTTGAAGGGAGAGCAAAATGGGGACCCCAGTGAGTACAGTAGATGAGTCTGTACCTAGTAAAGTACCTAGTCTTTAAAGGGAGAGGGCCCCTGATCACTATGGATGGGGCGCTGGCGAGGAGGGAACCAAGGCCCCAGTCAGTGCTGTAGAAGGGGCTCTGATGAGTTTAATTGGAGGGAGTAAAAGCGCCCCAATTAGCCCAGCACATGGGGAGCCACAACCATGTAGGTTTCACAATAGTGTTGCATTCATGATGCATTGTTGTGATGAGAGGGGCAGTCCCACTTCAGGCTAGATAAGACAGTGATGCTGAGAGAAGCCACAGTGGACGGAAGTTGGAAGGAATCAAGAAGTGGTGAAACGATGAACAAACTGCAACATTTTCTGCTGCGTTATCACAAGAGCATGAAAAATTCAAAAGATCCTTGCTTGCTGTGGGAACATTTGAGTACACTTAGGCTTCAAAGGAAATAAAGAAAAGTTGTTGAGCACAAAAGCTGTTTAGAAGCAAGAAGGAACAAGTTAAACCCAAAATAAAATGATTAATCTCAGAGTAGATAACAGTGCTTAGGAATTTACACCATTCCGACCAGTCTGACTGTCTCCCTGATTACATTTTATCTCTGTTTAAGAAGGAACTGCAGATGCTGGGAAATCGAAGGTACACAAAAATGCTGGAGTCTGCATGAACATTGAATTCGCACAATTCTGTTAGCCCTTGCTGTATCCTCCCCTTCCTACCTCTCCCTCAGCCCTCGGGCTACTCCTCCTCCTATTTCCTTTCTTCTCCCTGCCTCCCTCCACCCCCCCATCAGTCTGAAGAAGGGTTTCAGCCTGAAACGTTACCTATTTCCTTCGCTCCATAGATGCTGCTGCACCCGCTGAGTTTCTCCAGCATTTTACCTTATGCTGTACCTTACATTTTATCTCTGTTTGCTTTGTTGTTCGCTTCTCCCAGTTAACAATGATATGTTCTTCATTTTCCTTGACTTTCATCTTTTTTGATGTCTCGTTTTGACACCTTTCTTATCGCTGTGTCCCCCTCTCCCAGGACTTTCAGTCCGAAGGGGTCTCGACCCAAAACGTCGCCCATTCCTTCTGTTCTGGAGAGCTGGACATTATTAGACTTTTAGAGATACAGCACGGAAACAGGCCCTTCGGCCCACCAAGTCCGCGCCAACCAGGGATAACTCCAAACACTAGTTCTATACTACACACTTGGGACTATTCAAAAAAGCCAATTAACTTACAAACCTGTACATCTTTGGAGTGTGGGAGGAAACCTGAGCTCCCAGAGAAAACACAAGCAGTTACAGGAAGAACATACTAATTCTGTGCAAACGGCAACCCCAGTCAGGATTGAATCCTTGTCTCTGGCGCTGTAAAGGCAGCAATTCTATCGCTGTACCACTGTGCTGCTCAATTATCATGCCATACAGAATAAACATAGAACATAAAACATTACAGGCACATGAACATGCCCTTCAGTCCACCAGATGTTAGGGGAGTCCAGAAGCAGAGGCCACAGTTTACGAATAAGGGGTAAGCTATTTAGAATGGAGATGGGAAACACTTTTTCACACTGAGAGTTGTCAGTCTGTTGAATTCTCTGCCTCAGAAGGTGGTGGAAGCCGGTTCTCTGGATACTTTCAAGAGAGAGCTAGACAGAGCTCTTAAAGATTGCGGATATGGGGAGAAGGCAGGAACGGGGTACTGATTGTGGATGATCAGCCAATGGCGGTGCTGGCTCAAAGGGCTGAATGTCCTACTTCTGCACCTATTGTCTATTGTCTATTGTGATGTCTATGCCAAGTTAAACTAATCTTCTCGTCTGAAGAAGGGTTTTGGCCCGAGACGTTGCCTGTTACCTTCGCTCCATAGATGCTGCTGCACCCGCTGAGTTTCTCCAGCATTTTTGTGTACCTTCGATTTTCCAGCATCTGCAGTTCCTTCTTAAACTCTTAAAAACTAATCTTCTCCTTCACTTTGTGTCCTTTTGTGTATCGGCCATAATCTGCAGAATTTGCAGAATCTGCAGTTCCTTGTTTCTACAAAGTTGGTTTGGGTTTGGGTTAGGATTTAATCTAATACTAAAACAAATGTCTCATGTCCATCCAGTTGAAGTGCAGACCTGCCTTGGCTGTCAAACTGCTAAGAGGGTGATTTACGATCACCAAGTATTGCATTAAAGCCATTGCATGCATATTTATGTAATGAAAATCCATCCGTTCTTCACAGTGACATGTATCAAAATATCTATCATTTTTTTAACTCGATATGTGGGCTTTGTCACTCAATGAGAGTGGCATTTGGCAGCTCGTCTTAGACAGCCTCTGACCACTGATTGACTGATCCTTGTGTTAACTGGACCTTGCAACATTGGGGTGAAAATCGAGAACAGAATCTGATCGCCTTCACGTTAAAGATATGAAGAATTTCTCCAAGTCTCCTTGGTGGACCTCTGCAGCCATCAAACCTAAAAGGCCATCAAACCTTCTCATTTATTGAAGATAGGAGAGAGTACCTTCTGTAAGGAATAGATGGGAAAGTGGGATAACAGGTAGGAAGGAACTGCAGATGCTGGTATATACAGAGGATAGACACAAAGTGCTGGAGTAACTCAGCGGGTCAGGCAGCATCCTTAAAGATTGCCGGATTGCTGATCCTGGTTTGTTTTGGCCTTTTCCTACCACCAGTTTCACCCGTCCCCTCTCTACTTTCAGTCTGAAGAAGGGTCCCGATCCAAAATATCACCCATCCCTTTTCTCAAGAAATGCTGTCTGAACCACTGATTTTCTCCAGCCCTTTGTGTCTGTCTAGTGTAAAGGGGTGATCGATGGTCGGCAAGGACTTGGTCTGTTTCCATGCTGTGACTCCAAACTAAGCTCAAATAAACACATCTACATCCTGCAAAGTGCAGAGAGACCATATAGTGGCTGAATACTAATGGACCACAAAATATCAATTGGCAAAATGTAATAGTCACATTTCCAATGCATTAGTGGAGATGTAGGACATATTGCAATATGCACTGGTTGATTTGAAACAAGATATAATGGTTCTCCTTTGCACATGTCGACAGTAAAACTGTCATCTCTTCTGATAATAATGCAGCCACTTGCACTCAGCAGCGCATTCTAATTGCACTCGGCAGTGGTCTATACTTTTTGAAGGTGATCTTTGAAATGTAAAAGGAACTTTGCACTCATGTGTTTCTGCTCAAACGACTCTGACATTGCAATGATCCATTCCAATTGCTGGACTCTGCAACATGGAAACTGCTGAAGTGGAGAAAGTACCTTTCAAGAATACTCATGCTACAGTTGCTGCCCCCTGCCTCAGGAGCAATTTGGTGGGAAGTTTAGTGGAAGCTGTATTTCTGTGTCTAATCTGTACCTGTAAGGGCGGCACAGTGGCGCAGAGCGGTGGAGTTGCTGCCTCACAGCACCAGAAACCCGGGTTCGATCCTGACCAGGGGTTCTTGTCTGTACGGAGTTTGTACGTTCTCCCCGTGATCCGGGTGGGTTTTCTCCGGTTACCTCCCACATTCCAAAGACATGCCGATTTGTAGGTTAATTGGCTTGGTGTAAATTTAAAATTGTCCCTCGTTTGTGTTGGACCGTGTTAGTGTGCGAGGGATCACTGGTCAGTGCAGACTCGGTGGGCCGAAGGGCCTGTTTCCGTGCAGTATCTCTAAACTAAACTAAACTAAAACTAATTGAATAAGCACTCTTCAACGGGTGGCCACATCTAAAAACTGACGTGGAAAGTGGTGTCACAGGTGGATAGGGTGGTCAAAATGGCTCTTGACACATTGGCCTTCATCAGTCACAGTATCAAGTATAGAAGTTGGGCGGTCATGTTACAGTTGTGTAAGACAGAGATGAGGCCACATTTAGAGTATTGTATTCAGTTTTGGTCACCCTTTTCTAGGAAAGATGTTGTCAAGCTGGAAAGGTGCAGTGAAGATTCACAAGGACGTTGCCTGGGCTCAAGGGCCTGGGCTCTTGGGAGAGGTTGAGCAGGCTAGGACTCTATTCCTTGTATTTCAGGAGGATGAAGGGTGATCTAATAGAGGTGGACAAGATCATGAGAGGCATAAATAGGGTAGACAAACCAGAGTAGGTTCAACCTAGTCCTCAGGTATTGTCCATTTGGATTCTGCACATTCTGCCTGTGACCGCGTAGGTTTCCTATGGTTTCCTCCCGCATCCTTAAGACATGCGGTTTTGTAGGTTAATTGGTCCTCTATAAATTGACCCTAGTATGCATTGAATGGATGTGAAAGTGGGTTAACATAGAACGAGTGTGAACAGGTGATCGATGGTCGGCATGAACTCGGTGGGCCAAAGGGCCCGTTTCCAAGCTGTATCTCCAAACTATACTCAACATCTGGATCTTTGTGTTCATCAGCATGTGACGTTCTCAGTGCAGCTGCTGCCTCAGCTTTGGCCACTGGATCAGTGGAAAGAAATGGAAGCAATTCCATTTGGACAGCCACAGTTAGCTCAAAGCATTACTAATTGTTGGCTACCTGTTAGATTTTGCGATTTCCTCTTCAAAATGATACAAAAAACCATGACGAGGTGTGATAACGATTCGAAAATGTGAAATGTGAATTTCAAAATGTAATGGGACGTATGTTGTGATAGTTAAAAAGGCATTACCACCTTCCTCCTTCCATTGTGCTTGAGAACAAAGGGAAGAGATAAGACTTTTGCCTTCCATCACAGTGAGGAGGTGTTGGAGATTCACTGTGATGGATGTTTGTGTAAAGTGTGTTAAGTGTGGGTCTTGATTTTTTTTGTAATTGTTAAGACTGTAGAAAATGCAATTTTGTTCCAAACAAGCTGTTAGAATGACAATAAAAGGCATTCTGTTCTATTCTATTCTATTCTAATTAGCTCTCATCTAGGAAGATGCAGTGCATTAAGGGCCTGTCCCACTTACATGTCCTTGGCACACAAATTCCGCAACCTCGTCGTTGCGTTGAGGTGCACGGGCATCATATGGCTGCACGGGGCCGGTTCAACTGAGAAGCGCGAAGGGGTATATAGTTGTGCACAACAGCGCGCGACGCTCCGAAATTTTTGTAGCGAACAAAATCTTCGCGAGCCAACGGCCTGTCACGTAACTGACGGCCAAAGTGGGACAGGCCCAAGACCCTGGCACGACGCAACGTCTCACCTGCAACAGCAGCAGAAGCAGGCAATTGCCGAGATCGGCCTGGGGCTCACGACCGTTGCGGTCTGGATCCGCCCCCACTCCTACTCCCAGAGTGGGGCCAAGAAAATTGAAAATAGACACAAAATGCTAGAGTAACTCAGCGGGACCGGCAGCATCTCTGGAAAGAAGCAATGGGTGATGTTTCAGGTCAAGCCCCTTCTTTCAGACTGAAAAAGAGTCTCGACACGAAACGTCACCATTCCTTCTCTCCAGAGATGGTGCCGGTCCTGCTGAGTTACTCCTGCATTTTGTGTCTATTTTCAAATGACTCCACGCGCTCCAGACAGCTGTGCGGGCGCATGAAATTGCAAGCGACCTTCGCGGGACCATCACGTTTCAACGCAACCACGAGGTCACGTAATTAGCGTGCCAAGGACACGTAAGTGGGACAGGGGCTTAAGGAGCATAGAGCCATACTGCATGGAAACAGGCCCTTCAGCCCAATTTGCCCCATCTACACTAGTCCAACCTGTCTGTGTTTTGCCCATATCCCCCTAAACCTTTCCTATCCATGTACCTGTCCAAGTATTTGTTACAAGCTGATGACATTTCCTTGTGTCAAAGTAACACACAGAGTTGCCTAAGTTTGAAACAAAAGGACACAAAGCGATAGAATAACTCTGCAAGTCAGACAGCATCTCTAGAAAACATGGATAGGTGATGTTTCAAATCGAGGCCTTTGAAGAAAGGGCCGAACACAAGATGTCACCTATCCACGTTTTTCCAGACATGCTGCCTGACCCACTTGTTACTCCAGCATGTTGTGTCTATTTTATGTATTAATCAGCATCTGCAATTCTTCTTATTCTACTATTCCAGTTTCTGAACTGAAATTACTTTGAGTGCTCCATTTGGCAAGTGGCTATTTCTCCACCTGATGTGCAATTTGTCCTCGACAGAACTCATATTCATTGAACCACAAGAAGAATAACAGCATAAGAATATGATTGAGAACACTAATTCAATGCAGTCTTGGTTTGTACCTTTCAAAAATGGATGAGTGGTGATCTTATAGAGATGTACAAGACCATTAGTGGAATAGATCGGTGAAATGCGCAGTCTTTTACCCAAAGTAGAGGAATCAAGAACCAGAGGTCAGAGGTTTAAGAAGAGGGGGAAAGATTTAATAGGAACCTGAGGGGCAACCTTTATATACAAAGGGTGGTAGATATGTGGAATGAGCTGCCAGAGGAGGTAGCTGAGGTAGGTACTATCACAACATATAGACAATAGATAATACACAATAGGTGTAGGCCATTTGGCCCTTCGAGACAGCACCGCCATTCAATGCGATCATGGTTGATCATCCACAATCAACATTTAAGAATCATTTGGACAGGTAGAAACATAGAAACATAGAAAATAGGTGCACGAGTAGGCCATTCGGCCCTTCCAGCCTGCACCGCCATTCAATATGATCATGGCTGATCGTCCAACTCAGTATCCTGTACCTGCCTTCTCTCCATACCCCCTGATCCCTTTAGCCACAAGGGCCACACCTAACTCCCTCTTAAATATAGACAATGAACTGGCCTCAACTCCCTTCTGTGGCAGAGAATTCCAGAGATTCGCCACTCTATGTGTGAATTTTTTTTTTCTCATCTCTGTATTAAAAGATTTCCCCCTTATCCTTAAACGGTGACCCCTTGTTCTGGACTTCCCCAACATCGGGAACAATCTTCCTGCATTTAGCCTGTCCAACCCCTTAAGAATTTTGTAAGTTTCTATAAGATCCCCCCTCAATCTTCTAAATTCTAGTGAGTACAAGCCGAGTCTATCCAGTGCATGGATGGGATAGGTTTAGAGGGATATGGACCAAACACAGGCAGATGGTAGATAGGGCATGTTGGTCAGTGTGGGCAAGCTGGGCTGGAGGGCCTGTTTCCATGCAGTTTGACTCATATGACTAAAATATTCTGAATCATTTTCTGTGGAAGCTACGCTGTGTAGTTTAATTTTCATTTCCACAGTTTAACAAATAATTGTGCAGATTTGAGATCTCTGATCTATTTTACTGCAAAGATAGACTTCAAAAATAATATATCCCATCCTTGCCAATGACCTCAATAGCAGCCAAGTTTACCCAGCCTCACACAGATTAGACTTACAAATTGGAATGAGACAATGATTTTCTTCAACTGTGTAAACTTGACATTTTCATTGGCATCAGAGTAATACATTAGATATTTTTAGATGTTCAATTAACATTGATGTTGGATGAAGAGGGAGGAAAACAGTGAGCCCTGGGCACAGGGGCGATAGTCAAAAACACCATTCAAGCTAAGTCAAACCCCATGTTACCGATGATCATTGCTTCATTTTATTTAAAAGTCTCGTGACGAGACTACGTGAAGAACCCGCCAGCCCGCATGCGCGCCAAACCCAATATATGCTAATTCTGTGCAAGGCTAGTATGTGCAGTCTGCAAGTGTCTCTTTGGAGAAGACTTGGGCTAGCAAGTAATAGACTTGCAAGAGGTATTCAAAGCTGCGGTGGGTGTGGTCAAGACACCCTTTGTGGGTAAGACTCCCGTTTACCTGCATGCATATCATCCCTACCAAGCTAGCGGCAGATACCACTACATTGAGGCTGGTTGGAGCATCAGGCCTACACAATTAAAACCAAGCCAAAGGGCTTTTTATTCGCAGGTTTTCAGGTGGAGGTGGAGGCAGGTGCACTCCACATACTCAGTATCTTTCCCCAGCAGGCCATGATGCCAGAGCCAAGGGGACAGAGCAAAGTCTAGGGACAGTTGACTATTGATCAACCGCCTAAGGCCATTTTTGGTGGTGTCAGTCTCAGGGGTTGCTGGATCTTGGTGGTTGGGGGTGATAATCACCTTTTGTCTATTATTTTATTGGCAGCCTTGGTGGTTTTTATAGCAAGTGCTTTCTTAGAAACTGTCTTGATCACATCTACGGTCACCGTCTGTCTCGTCATGGACAACAAAGCGACAATGAGGTGGAGGCCGTTGAGGTATGCGAATATTATTCCATCAGTTGCATGAGATGTGCTGACGATGTTCAAGTCGGAGATAGGTTGAGACTGTTCAACAACAGGTGGGGACACATCACCGATCCTTCCATTTTACAATCATAAACGGTTATAAGATTCAGTTTCTGGCTGATCAATTTCCTTCACGGCAAGAGAAGCCAAACCTCCGTACATACGGTCTAAAGAGGAAACTATGGCTAAGTTGAAACAGAGAAATTTCACAAAAGGATTGAGCAGTCTGCCCATGAACAAGTGGGGTATATTTCTAATATCTTCTCAAAGTTGAAGAAAAGTGGAGGATGCCAAATCATTCTTGGATTTGGCTAGTCTGAACATGTGCTTGGTATAACCATTTTAAGGTGGATATTTTTCATTCAGCAAAATAGCTGATTACAGAGGATTGCTTTAGGGCCTCAATCGATCTCGAAGATGCATACTATTCCATATCAATACATGAGAGTCACAGGATATATCTGAAGTTTATCTGGCAAGGCCAGTTGTGGATATTTTTGGCTCTACCTCAGGGGTTGAGTTCAGCCCTAGGCTATTTGCATAGATTCAAAAGTCAATGTTGCCCTACTCAGATCTAAAGGGCAATTTATCATAGTTTATAGAGGACATGCTTATTGTAGGGAAGAGATCAGGTGTCACAGAGTTAGCTGTTTCAGCAACCAAGGCACTCCTAGAATATCTAGGGTTTTGTTATGCATCCAGGAAAGTCCATACTGGCATTATCTATTACATATTTAGGTTTTGTCATGAACTCTGCAGATATGTCTCTGACCCTACCCACAGATAAGACTTAGGGTATTTATCAGAAGATGCCTCCTAAGATAATTCAAGACGAGGCAACATGAATTATAGTAGTGCCAAATTGGCCTACTCAACCATGGCTTCCATTGTAAATAAGTCCGCTGAAAGAAGCTCCTATATTTGCTTGAAGATACGAGCAGTGGCTTGTTCAACCTATCACTCATGCACCTATCACTGCATGGGTGTATGAAAAGTTTTGTGAAGAGACACATGTGAGCTACTTTTAAACAAAAGTAGCAGAGCTTTGTGGGTTTCTTTCAGTTTGGGTTCATGAGAAGCGTCCATGTTATAGTGCAATTAACATGCTCATACAGCTTTGTCATCGTATCTAGTACTAGAAGTGGGACAATAAACAGTTGGCTCTCACCCACTGGTGACTAAGGTTATGGAAGGTGTCTTTTATATGAACACTCTAAAGCCTAGATACAAAGTAGTGTGGAATGTGTAATCAGTATACATTTTTATGCAGATTATCATCAGCTGTATCCCTAACGTTGGAGCAGTTACTCTTAAGTTAGTCATGCTTATGACACTGATTTCAGCACGAAGAGCACAGTCTTTACACAATCTCCGTCTGGATCACTCGGTCATATCTGACAAGACGGTAGCATTTTATGTGAATTAACTCATAAAGCAGAGCAGGCACGGTTGGGTACAAGTTGGAGCTGGCAACATACCCACCAGATCGGAGATTGTGGGTGTTTATTATGTGAAAAGGAACACTGAGGTTACTAAGAACCTATGAGATGAAGGAAAAGTTTCTTCATAGTTATATAATAGTTTCACAAGAGATTGTTGGTGCAGACTATTTCAAGATGGATCGAGTGTAAGAAGCTGAAAGCGGGAGTGGATACAAATGATTTCAAGTCTCACTCTACCAGGGCGGCTGGCTCGTCAGCAGCCAATAGAATGGATATTCCCATTTGATCGCTTTCTTGCAGCAGCAGGAGGCTCAGATAAGTGCACTTTCAGAAGTTATAAAATATTGTGGAAAATGTCTGGACGTTTGCAGATAGAATTCTGGACAGTGCTACATGAGCTATTGTCTAACTCAAAGGCAATTGAGACTGTGGTCCAATTAAGGGCAATGTACATGAATGTAAAGTTAGCATCTTATTGTTAATGACCCATGTCTTTTCTACCATTTATGGCTATCTGTGTAGTATGTTCACATAGATTGGTTTACTGCATGAAACCACAGAGCTTCGAAGGCTTCACGTAGTCTTGTTACAAGACTTTGAAATAAAATAGTAAGATTAAACGAGAACTTACCGTTTGAAGTTTGATTTTGATTTTATGAGAAGTTGTAGTGAGAGACTACGTGCCCTCCACTCCCAACCCTGAATCTCATGAAGATAATTTAGTAAGTCAAGCGTTATTAAGCTTTCTATAGTTTAATTTGGTGCAAGTGATCTGTGGTTTCATACAGTTGCTCTGAAGATTGGTGCGCATGTGGGCTGGTGGGTTCTTCACGTAGTCTCTCACTCCAACTTCTCATAAAATAAAGATCAAATTTCAAACGGTAAGTTCTCATTTAATCTTTCTATTTTATGTGGATGTTTTGTTAACTTCATAAATAAACTTTATTCAGAATAAGGGAAAAAGGTATAGGAGCCTGAAATCTGTAATATCCAGGTTCAGAAGCAGTTGTTCCCTATTACCATCAGGTTATTAAACCCTATAACCTCCAAATAGTCCCCAAAAAATGTAGACCGGGCATTATTTTGACTTTGCACTAATATTGTTAGTTTACTAAAAGAGTTTCTTATATATAGAAACAACTTTTTTTGTTATATATTATGGGTTTTATAGAGTACTATACATATATGTTGTGCTGCTGCAAGTATGAATTTCATTGTCCCCCTCTTTCCCAACTTTCACCAGACTCTTGGCTAAAAAATATATGCAAAATAAAAACTGCGCTAAAACTCTTCATGCACTCTCAGCATCTGTACCTTCAGCACAGTCATACTCGCATTTAAACAAAGCACCCATGCCACGCATGTGACCGCTGGGGTGATATCCCTCCCTTGTTTGGGGGTGTCCCCACTGGCCTCTGCCCCTAATGTCCAGCAGTGGAAGGAGCCAAGATGGTGGTCCTCACCCACAGAGCCTTGGCATTGGCTGCACTGAGTTTCAGCATGTACTCCTGCAGAGTGGAATGGGCCAGTTACAACATTCCCTGACGGACATCTCGCTCTGCTGGGAGACTAATTCACCAAGATGATGACCTTCCAGCAGCACTTAATATCCGTCTCCGAATGTGTCCCTGGGAACAGCCCGTAAACCAGCGAGTGCTCTGTTTCAGAGCTATGCTGTATTTTTTTGTGGATGTTACTTGGTAACTTTCAACATCTGAAACAACAGTGGAGTCCAATATTTGTTCAGCTGTAATCCTAAGATTTGCCTTTCCACCATTGTTTTAAGCTGCCTCAAAGGTGATACCCAATGCAGTAAATGAACAAATGTTTGCAGTTCATTGCTGAGAGACTGTGAGTCATCAGAGGTGTAAACCTGCAAGTGTGCTTACTTATACCATATGCACAGAGGAGCTAATATTTCCTGGAGGTTCACACTCTAAAATAAATGTTCGGTCCAACAAATACACAGCTGAAAAAACGGACGAGAATATTTCAAGGTGCTTCAAAATGAGGTTAGCCTGAATCGAAGAACTGTCGACCAGTTTGTTTAATCTTGGAGACTTCTAAAAATAATCATTGCGGATGATTCGGGTATCACGGTGGCGCAGCAGTAGAGTTGCTACCTTACCGCATACACTGGCGCTATCCTATACGCTAGGGACAATTTTGCAATTTGCAGAAGCCAATTAATCTACAAACCAATATGTCTTTGGAGTGTGGGGGGAAACCGGAGCACTTGTAGAAGACCCACGCGACCACAAGGAGAATGCACAAACTCCGTACTGACAACTCGTAGTCTGGATAGAACCCGGGTCTCTGGTGCTGAAAGGTAGCAACTCCACCGCTGCACAACTACGCTGCCCTGAACTTACCGGTTTGTAGGTTGATTGGTTTTGTTAAAATTGTAAAGTGTGACAACCTTTAGTTCAGAATATTATTTTAAATCCTCAGGCTAGATTTAGATCCTCAGTGTGGGGATAGGGTTTGGGTTTGAAGAAGGGCCTTGACCCGACACGTCACTTATCCACATTCTCCAGAGATGATGCCTGACTTGCTGAGTTACCCCAGCACTTTGTGCCTCTATGTGCACACACCTTAACCCCACAACCCAGCCAATCCATGCACTGTGCAGTCTCACAAACTATTTTGGAATGATAGCCAGTTTATTTTTTGATGAGCATCAGTTCAGGGATTAGTGTTTGCCAAGACATGAGGAAAATTCCCAACCCATCAGATATTTTGTATTAATTTAAGGACAGATGGGACCTCAATTCAACAACTCACTTGAATGTAGCCTCGTCAGCTCATGCTACAGATGTGCCCAATTCTCTTGAACTCCACTGACATTGTGCCAGCACCATAATTTAATTAAATTCCCTGATAATTTTTCAATTCGAATAGATAAATCAACGAATCTCCCTTCAACATCAAGTAGATTTTTAGGGAGTCACAAGAGTTGAGTTGCTGCTTGACAGCGCGAGAGACTCAGGTTCAATCCTGACTACGGGTGCTGTCTGTATGGAGTTTATGCGTTCTCCCTGCGACCATGTGGTTTTTCCCCGGGTGCTTTGATGTCCTTCCACATTCCATAGACATGTAGGTTTGTAGGTTAATTGGCTTTGGTTAAGTTGTAAATTGTCCCTAGTTTGTAGGACAGTACTAGCGTAAGTGGTCATCACTGGTGGACATGGACTTCGGTGGGCCGAAAGGCCCTGTTTCCGCTCTGTATCTCTTAAATCTCAAGTCGAAGGCCAGAGAAGATAGGAGGAGGATCATCTGCTGTAACTGGACTTTATTTTGCACTAAACATTATTCCCTTCACCATATATCTGTACACTGTGGGTGGCTCGATTGGAATCATGTAGTGTCTTTCCACTGATTGGTTTGCACACAACAAAATAGAAACTTACAACATTGGAGTTGGACAGGCTAGATGCAGGAAGATTATTCCCGATGTTGGGGAAGTCCAGAACAAGGGGTCACAGTTTAAGGATAAGGGGGAAGTCTTTTAGGACCGAGATGAGAAAATCATTTTTTACACAGAGAGTGGTAAATCTGTGGAATTCTCTGCCGCAGAAAGGTAGTTGAGGCCAGTTCATTGGCTATATTTAAGAGGGAGTTAGATGTGGCCCTTGTGGCTGAAGGGATCAGGGGGTATGGAGAGAAGGCAGGTACAGGATACTGAGTTGGATGATCAGCCATGATCATATTGAATGGCGGTGCAGGCTTGAAGGGCAGAATGGCCTACTCCTGCACCTATTTTCTATGTTTCTATGTAAAAGCTTTTCACTCACTGTACCTCCGAACATGTGACAATAAACTAAATTGAACTGAACGTTTATTTTGACACAATGTTTGTTGTACCCACTGGCTCTGCAAATTCTTCCACACCTGCTGCACATTTCCACTGCTCATTTATTACAGATCCTCAGAGTATTTTGTGCTCCAGAGGATGTTATACTCCTGAGTATTTTGAGACCTGTCTAGCCTTAAGTGAGGTTTAACGAGAGAAACCCTGGAGATATTCATATTGTTCACTCCGGCGGGAAATGACAACATTCCTCAACCACATAATAATTAGGTGGATGTATTATTGGGAAGTCTCAAATCTGCGCCCAAATAGGTCTTGAAAACTGAGTTAATCTCACAAACCTTAAGCATTACAAGATGCTTTTAAGGCATCCCTGCCTTTTATCAAAATCATTGTTAGGAATCATATGCCATTATAAATAGATAGTATGTCAGAAGCCACTTAAATCAATGATATCGGAGAAAGTAAGTTTTGAAATATAATTAAATTGTCAGACAAAATCAGAATTTGGTGTCAACAGCGCTTTGGCAGGTGAAGCACAATCATCTCATGTCAGAGTTTTCACAGATTTTACATTGTTTTTTGCTCTCTCAAGCACTCAAAAGGTGAACATTTTTTTTGAGAGGTTATGTAGTATCATTTGGAAGAGCCATAATACCTTTTCTATTTACTTAGATATGGAACAGCAGCTTTACTCTCAAAAATACTCAGAACAAGAGATGTGCACTTCAGTAAGGCCGTTCAGCCCATCTCAGCAATGTTGTTAAACACAAAGTGCTGGAGTGCCTCCAGCAGTAGTATTGTGTTCAGTTCAGGGCACTCTGTTACAGGAAAGATGTTGTCATGATGGAAAGGGTACAGAGAAGATATACCAGGATGTTGCCAGGACTAGAAGGTCTGAGCTATAGGGAGAGGTTGAGTAGGCTGGGACTCTATTCCCTGGAGCGCAGGAGAATGAGGGGTGGTCTTTTAGAGGTGTATAAAATCATGAGAGAAATAGATCAGGATGGTAGATGCACAGAATCTTGCCCAGAGTATTTGAAGAGGACCAGAGGACATAGGTTCAAGGTGAAGGGGAAAATATTTAACAGGCATATGAGGAGTAACTTTTTCACACAAATGGAACAAGCTGCTCGAGGAGGTAGTTGAGGCAGAGACGATCCCAACATTTAAGAAGCAGTTGGACAAGTACATAGATGGGACAGGTTTGGAGGGATATGGACCAAACGCGGGCAGGTGGGACTAGTGTAGCTGGGACATGTTGGGCCGAAGGGCCTGTTTCCACACTGTATCACTCTATGAGTCTAACTCAGCAGGTCAAGCAGCATCGCTGGAGAAAAGGAATAGGTGATGTTTCGGATCGAGACCGACCTTCAGCAATGTTGCTGTTGGGAATGAATGGACAATGCCGGCAACAATCTTTTTGTCTTCACCCCCATTTTATTCCTTTTGACTCTGCCTCACATCATTCCACAGATTAAAACCAATTTCATTCCCAAGACCTTTAAATTCTGGCCATCTCTTTTCCTGTTGAGGATGAGAATGCAAATGATTTTCTCTTTGGTTTGATTCTTCCCATTCAAAACTTCTGATATCCTTAAGGGGTAACGACCCTAATGGGCCTGTCCCACTTAGGTGACTTTTTAGGCGACTGCAGGAGACAATGCAGTCGCCACATAATCGCCACATGTCCGCGGGTGTTTGCCGGGGAGTCGCCTTCATGGTCGTGAGACGTTCCCACGTTCTGGGAACTAGTCGCGGCCTCATTATGGTTGCTGCAAATTTTTCAACGTGTTGAAAAATTAGCGGCAACTAGAATGAAGCCGCCATGGAGAGTAGCGAGAATTCTCGAGCCGTAGGTGGGTCAGCTGGAGGTCCTAGTGGGTTGCCAAGAGGTCGAAGGTTCTCGGAGGTTCTTTTAGGTTGGAGCCAGTGCTGACCGGTGAATTTCATTGGCTCATTGGGAAAAAATAACGTAAGTAGTAGTTTTCAGAACCAAGGATAACTGACCGATAATGTCAATGTCCGCCGAGCTTCACAGCCGTGTATCTCTGGTTTCTTAAACGTTGTCCCCACTCTTTCTCCACCCTCCCCCCCCCTCTTTTAAAGGACTTACTGTACACTGTGCTTTAGCCGTCTTTTTACAGCGTCAACCTTCCTGTTCATCGCGGTGTGTGTCTGTATCACCTTGGCTTAGCACTGTGTGGAATTTTTAGACAGGGTAAGCGGGAGGGTGCGCTGTCTTTAAAAATCACACGGGCTGGTGAGTGAAGCGATGTGTGTGTGTGTGTGTGTGTGTGTGTGTGTGTGTGTGTGTGTGCGTGTGTGTGTGTGTGTGTGTGTGTGTGTGTGCGCGCGTGCGTGTGCGTGTGTGTGTGTGCGTGTGTGTGTTCCACTCTGGCAGTCGCCATTCCAGTTCTCGGTTTTTCAGGCGACTGCCGGCAGTCCGCTGAAAAATCGCCAAGTGGGACATGCCCGTAAATGTCGTCTATCCATGTCTTGACTTCCCCATCCTGGGAAAAAAACTCCATGCATTCACCCTATCTATTTTCCCTCAAAATGTTATACTCTATAAGTTCACCCCCCAAGACACATTGATGCAGCGGTGGAGTTGCTGCCTTACAGCGCCACATAGCTGGGTTCAATCCTGACTACGTGTGCTGTCTGTATGGAGTTTGCACATTCTCACTGTGACTGCGTGTGTTTTCTCTGGGTGCTCTGGTTTCCTCCCGCATTCCAATGAGGTGTGGGTTTGATGGTTAATTGGTTTTGGTAAATTGGCCCTAGTAGGATAGAACAAGTGAACGGGTGATAATGAATCACCTGCTGGTTGGCGTGGACCCCATGGGACAAAGGGCCTGCTTACAGGCTGTAACTCTAAAACCCTCAATCTCTTATTACTCCAAGGAATACAGCCCCAGCCTGTCCAACCTCTCCCAAAACCTCAGACTCTCGCGACCTGGCAATGTCCTTGCAAATCATTTCAGCACTCTTTGAGGAGATTTTGCAGTGGAACAGTCAAAATGTGTAGGAAAGAATTGCAGATGCTGGTTTACACCCAAACATAGACACAAAATGCGAGAGTATGCCTGCTTTGAATGTTCTCATCTTCTCCCCAACAGGAGTTCTTTTCATAACTTTCATTCTTTTGTTCTTTGTACTTCCTCATACCTCAAATTCCTCTCTTCCCTGACAGTCTGAAGAAGGGTCTCGACCTAAAACGTCGCCTATTCCTTTTCTCCAGAGATGCTGCCTGACCTGCTGTTACTCCAGCACCTTGTGTCTATCTTTGGTGTAAACCAGCATCTGCAGCTCCTTCCGCACATTCGGAACTACGAACTGCCTGATTTGCACAAGGGACTTCAGGCTTTGTTTTGTTTTTGCTCTATTATGGGTTATTCTTTAATTTATTGAGCACCTTTTCCAATGTTTCTAATCAATATATCTATTGAGGACTGTGTACATTCAATAATGATTGCTGCATTGATGTCATTACTTTCAGCCTGACAATAAAAACTTACTGATCTTCTGTGCTGGGCCTCTCCCTACTGTCATTCCAGCCCATTCACACTTGACTGTCAGAAAAGGCCAATTCTCAAAGTAACAACTCTGATTTAAATTTTTTTGGCCAGCTGACATGAGTCATGAATATCTCTTTACTCGAATTACAAATAACCCTAAAAATTTGAATCCCCCGGAAGGAATCCTGTAGTTTTACAATTCATATCCCCTTCATTATCACCCCCTCCACAGCCAACAAACGGGGGTTCCCCTCCTCCACCATAAATGAGGCTCGCACCAGGGTCTCTTCCATACCCCGCAACACTGCTCTCTCTCCCCATCCCCGCACTCGCAATCAGGGCCGAGTCCCCCTAGTCCTCACCTCACACCCCACCAGCCGTCAGTACAAAAAGTATCCTCCGTCAGTTTGGTGACCTCCAACGTGACCCCACCATCGCCACATCTTCCCATCTCCCCCCATATCTGCCTTCCGCAAAGACCGCTTCCATAACTCCCTTGTCATTCTTCCCTTCCCACTCGGTCCACCCCCTCCCCGGCCACTTTCCCTTGCAACCGCAAGAGATGCAACATTGTCCCTTTACCTCCCCCCTGACAGGATAGCACGCAACAAAAGCTTTTTCAGGTGCTGTACCTCGGTACACGTGACAATCCAAAACTAAACTGGACTTCTGACTCAGCAGAGTATCGGGGAGACCAAGCGGAGGATGGTAAATCGTTTCGCCGAACACCTCCGCTCCCTTCGTGATCTTGCATAGGATGAAGTAACTTAAAGTCCCCTCCCACTCCGTCTCCGACCTCTGGGTGAGTGAGGTCTCCTCCCCGGGCCACAGGAGAGTCAGGGGTGAGGGAACGGGTTTCCACCTCATATTCCGTTTGGGGAGTCTAGAATGCAGGGGGGGCAGGGAACATCTGTACCTTTCTCCCAATTTAGTTTCCTTTTTCCCTGTCTCCTCTTCTTCCTCAGCCCCCTGCTGTCTCCTTTTCTCCCCCAGCCTTCGGCTCCTCCTCCTTTTCCCTTTCTTGTCCCCACCCCACCCCTCCCAATGAAATCTGAAGAAGGGTTTCGTGAGCCTATTTCCTTCGCTCCATAGATGCTGGAGTGCACCCGCTGAGAAGGTCAGCTTTTTAGTTCAGTGTCACGTGTACCATTGTGGGTTGCGTGTTAACTAGTCAGCAGAAAAGACAATACATGATTACAATCGAGCCATCCACAGTGTACAGGTACATACGATATGTAAGATTAGGACTAATCAGGGCTGGCTACAAATGACCTCAGAATAATTGGCGTCTATAAATTGCCCTGAGTGTGTACCATATAAAAGTGGGATAACATAGAACCAGTGTATGGGTGATCGATGGTCGGTGTGCCGAAGGGCTTGTTTCCACGCTGTATCTTGAAAATGAAAACTAGATATATTCCATGGGCTGTTTCATTAAATAATGATTATATTTTTAGGCAATGCCTTACAGCGCCAGAGACCCGAGCGTGATCCTGACTGCAGGTTTGTACGTTCACTCTGCTAACTTTCTGTGGTTTATATTTCTCCAGTTTCCACCCACAATCCAAAGATGTGCAGATTTGGAGGTTGACTGGGGTCTGTAAATTGCTCTTAGAGTGTAGGACATGAAAGTGGGATAACATAGAACTAGTGTACGAGTGATCATTGGTCAGTGTGGACTCAATGGGTAAGGACCAGTTTTCCATGCTGTATCTTTTAAAGCTAAGGCTTAAACATATTCCTCGGCAGTGAAATAAATAAATGGTTATAATCATTAGACAGTGATGGTCCAGTCATGCATGTCATTTCTCATCCCGTCGGATCCTGGTATCGTGGATTTCAGTGCCAGAAGAGACTCAAACACAATATCTCTGCTGTCATTGCAGAAGGCTGCAGTCTGGATGGTGACATCCTTTGTGTGTCACATTAAACAGAGGCCCTGCCAATTATCCCATGTGGATGGGAATGCTTCAATGGAACAACTTTACAGAAGAGCAATAATTTATCCCTTGAACTGCGGCCACTGTTCTTTCCTCATTCAATATCATTTACTTCCCATTCCCACATTGGTGTTTGTAATTATGTTCATTGATGTGATGATATAGAACTAAAGAATGGGTGATCGATGGTTGGCGTAGACTCAGTGGACCGAAAGGCTTGTTTCCACACTGTATCTCTGAAACTAAAATGATCAATATATTCCTCAGGCAGTTTAATTAATAAATGATTTTATTATTAGATAGTGATGGTAGTCATGCATGTCATTCTCATCCATAGGATGAAGTAAATCAGTCCATTGCGGGTCTGGGTTAAGTCCCGGAGCTGACTCAAGCACAAGTGATCCCTGCGGGTTCCTGAGCATAGCGGCCAGTCTAGAATGCAGGGCAGGGCAGGGAAGGGGGTTCTGTACCTTTCCATACCTCTAGTTTCCCTTTCCGCTGACTCTTCATCTGAGGAAGGCTGTCCTTTTCTCCAGAGACGCTGCCTGACCCGCTGAGTTACACGGACTCAGACTGGCGCAGGGGTGAGGGAGTTGAAGAGCTGGAGTCCTTACAGCGCCAGAGTTCAGTGTCGGTGTACCGTTTGTGACGTGTTAACTAGTCAGCAGAAAGACAATACATGATTACAATCGACCCATCCACAGTGTACAGATACATACGATATGTAAGATCAGGACTAATCAGGGCTGGCCACAAATGACCTCAGAATAATTGGCGTCTATAAATTGCCCTGAGTGTGTACCATATAAAAGTGGGATAACATAGAACCAGTGTATGGGTGATCGATGGTCGGTGTGCCGAAGGGCTTGTTTCCACGCTGTATCTTGAAAATGAAAACTAGATATATTCCATGGGCTGTTTAATTAAATAATGATTATATTTTTAGGCAATGCCTTACAGCGCCAGAGACCCTAGCGTGATCCTGACTGCAGGTTTGTACGTTCTCTCTGTGATCACGTGGGTTTTCTCCAGTTTCCACCCACAATCCAAAGATGTGGAGATTTGGAGGTTGACTGGGGTCTGTAAATTGCTCTTAGAGTGTAGGACATGAAAGTGGGATAACATAGAACTAGTGTACGAGTGATCATTGGTCAGTGTGGACTCAATGGGTAAGGACCAGTTTCCATGCTGTATCTTTAAAGCTAAGGCTAAACATATTCCTCGGCAGTGAAATTAAATAAATGGTTATATCATTAGACAGTGATGGTAGTCATGCATGTCATTCTCATCCCGTCGGATCAGGTATCGTGGATTTCAGTGCCAGAAGAGACTCAAACACAATATCTCTGCTGTCATTGCCGAAGGCTGCAGTCTGGATGGTGACATCCTTTGTGTGCTGCATTAAACAGAGGCCCTGCCAATTATTCCATGTGGACAGAAATGCTTCAATGGAACAACTTTACAGAAGAGCAATAATTTATCCCTTGAACTGTGGCCACTGTTCTTTCCTCGTTCAATATCATTTACTTCCCATTCCCACATTGGTGTTTGTAATTATGTTCATTGGTGTGATGATATAGAACTAAAGAATGGGTGATCGATGGTTGGCGTAGACTCAGTGGACCGAAAGGCTTGTTTCCACACTGTATCTCTGAAACTAAAATGAAATATATTCCTCAGGCAGTTTAATTAATAAATGATTGTATTATTAGACAGTGATGGTAGTCATGCATGTCATTCTCATCCCTTCGGATCAGGTATTGTGGATTTAAGTCCCAGAAGAGACTCAAGCACAATATCCCTGCTGTCATTGCAGACGGCTACAGTCTGGATGGTGACATCCTTTGGGTGTAGCATGTAACAGAGGCCCTGCCAATTCTCCCCTGTGGATGGGAATGTTTCAGTGGAACAACTTTACAGAAGAGCTGGCACACTGGCGCAGCAGTAGAGTTGCTGCCTTACAGCGCCAGAGACCCGGGTTTGATCCTGACTACAGGTGCTGTCCGTACGTAGTTTGAACGTTCTCCGTGTGACCACGTGGGTTTTCACAGAGTGTTCTGGTTTCCTCCCACACTCCAAAGACGTACAGGTTTAGAGACTACTTGGCTTGGTAAAATTGTAAATTGTCCCTACTGTGTATAGGAGTGTTAGTGTCTCTGGTCAGCTCAGACCCGGTGGAACGAAGGACCTTCTTCCGCTATACATCTCTAAACTAAACTATTTATCCTTTGTACCTTGGCTAGTGAAGGCTTCCCAACAGGCTACTCGGCCAGAAGGCTTCCCGACCGGCCGCGGCTGTGGACTGCGAACGCAGCCGGAGGTGTTTATCACGGTGCTGCGATCTCGATGCCACCTGAATCGCCACGTAGAAGCCTGGGTCGGATGAAGCGGCCGGCAGAGCCCACGGCTGGGGCCTGGGTCAGCACCACGGAGGGGTGAATTGGGGTGTCGATAGCGGTGAGGCCGAGGCGGTGGCAGCGTTGAAGCCTCGCGACGATGGGACCTCGGCGGTGGTGAAGCCTCGCGGACGAGGCGATGTCTCTTGGGTCAACGACAGTCGATGAGGGCATGGAGGACCCTGTGTGGGGGGGGTCGCCATGAGGGAGGAGGGGGAAGCACAATGGATGACCCGGCTGGACGAACCGTTGGGGGGGAACAGAAGGGGGAGCCGGCGTGCTTTGTAACTTTGTCAGTGCCACTACTTGTGTACATTGTGTATGCAAGCAAAGAATCTCACTATGCCGAGTTACATGTGGTAATAAACTATTCCTCCTTCCTCCTACTGTCCTTCCATCGTTCAATATCATTTACTGGCCATTTCCACATTGATGTTTGTGATCGAGTTTTTCCTATGTATCTGTTTTGGATAAATTACAATAGTAATTATAATTAAGATACTTTATTGGCAGTAAAAAGCTTCAAAATGCTTTTGGGTAATGAAAGGTGTAAAACAATTTGCCTTTCCAAATGTAAATAGATACTGTCCAGCAGAATTTCTCCCAAAATCGTTTCTTCATTTAAAGTGGAATTGGATAAACATTTGATAGATCGAGGAACAGAGGTGTGTGGAGAAATGTGATGAAGATTCCAGCTGCAGTCCCAATGCTTCTTGTTAAATGAGGTCTGACCTTCCGTGCTATCAAGGTCGGCTGTGGAAGGCGCCCCTGGGACACAAAAGTGGCCATGCAAGGAGGCTTGCAGAATGATATGGATGGAGGCGACGCTGGAAGCCCGACAGCAGCCTGGGGCTCGAATGGATTTGGCACAGCTCCAGAAGACAGAGCGAGTCTTTGGAAATGGCACCAGATCAGGCAACTCGAAAAATAATTTCACTGCGTTTTGTACCTGTGACAATAAAGCACCATTGGTGTGTTAAGGGCAGTCATGGTCATGTTAAATGGTAGGGCAGGCTTGAGATACTTGCTGACGTACTCATCATCCAGGTTTCATTGTGTTCTTGCAAACAGATCCCCACTTGTCCCTGCAAAAGCTTTTTTCCAACATTCAAAGAACTTTCAAGCACACTTGAGTCGTTTTAGTGGAACAATAGAAACAGGGAAAATGGGAGTGTGAGCAGCCTATTTGGCCTTTTGAGATTCTTCTGCCATTCAATGCGATCATGGCTGATCAAATATATCTATACAAAATTCCTGCCCTCTCCACATACATCCAGATATCTCCCTCTTTTACAAGAGATTTGCAGACACATGAACAGACAGGGAATGGATCATTAGAAACCACCAGTGAGCAGATAGGATAAGTTGGAATGGCATCATAGTTGGAACAGACATGGTGGGCCAAAGGGCCTGTTCATTTGATATTCTATATTCTGAAATAGAATAGGTTGGTCAGGTTGGGGGGAGGGATTTCTCCCCAGCCCAGGGTACTGTGTAATCCCGTGCTACCTGCTCCATGGTCGGATAGTCGGCGACTAAACTGTCTCCCCCACCTGGTTTGCCAGGTGAGGAGGGGGCTGTGGACCTCCAGCAGGACCAAAAGCAAGATCTGTCAAAGGGCACATGAGCTTCTAGTGAGCTAACGGCCATCCACACTTCAGTAGAAGTTGCAATCACTGTTGTACATAGCATTGTAAGGAACGATGATAAAGCACACACACCAAAATCCTATACTTCCAGCGGCAGAAGACCGCAGGAACTGGAGGACGGACATGTGTGGTGCATCCGTCACCGTTCCCGTTGGAAACCAGCACCACTGCGTTGCTTATGTTTCAACGATGATGGATAATGGACGGTGAATGAATGAAATACATTCACTAACATGGTCTCAATAATGCTGTATGAAAACAAATTCCACAGATTCAACGTCCCGAGTGAAAGATAATTCTCCTCGAATCAGTCCTAACTGTTTGAAATTTAGTTTAGTTTAGTTTACAGATACAACATGGAAACAGCCACTTTGGCCCACCGAGTCCACACTGACCATTGATCATCCGATGACACTCGTTCTATTATCCCACTTTCTCGTCCACTGGGATGTGCGAGGAAACCAGAACACTTGGAGGAATGTGCAAACTCCACACACAGGCAGTACCCAATGTCAGGATCGAACCTGGGGTCTCTGGCACTGCGAGGCAGCGGCTCTACCACTGCGCTATTGAGCTGCCCAGATTTTTTTACGCTACAGAGATAGTGATGGGGACTAGTTGACAGTTCCACACACAGACAATAACCTCCTCCATCCGTGTATTTTGGACTTCTGTGCCTCTGTACATCCAGAATATCTGACCGTACACTCAGTCCCTGGATTGAATACCAAGTCTGGGCAGCAGCCTAATCTTACCAAATGGAGGGATCATATCGACTTCATACCCGGATTCCATCCCGGGCCTCGGTTGCTTTCTTTACGGAGTTTGCACACTCTCCCCGTGACCTTGTGAGTTTTCTTCGGAGCTCCAGTTTAACTCCCACATCTCAAAGACTTTCAGGTTTGTCGGTTAATTGGCTTCGGTAAAATTGTTCCTAGTGTGGAGGATAGTGCTAGTGTACTGGGTGGCACGGACTCGGTGGGCCAAAGGGACTGTGTCTCCAACGTATTATGGTTTCCCAAACCCACTTGTGCAGTGGCCTTCAATCTTATCTTCTGAAACCCTGTTTGACTTGGCCACTGCACAAACACTTGTAATCTAACTTGCTCAGTTGTAACCTAAGCCCTCAAACATCTGAACCCTGCATCGTGATCAGCCAACTCCAGTTGAATATGAATTAACGACACCAACAGCAAGTCCTGAAAAATCAACCAGGGTTTACAAATCAGCGCTGGCAGCCAGAATGTCTCAACGTCATTCCCTTTTGACTTTGGAGAATTCAATGACCAGAGGTCTGTGTGACAATCAGCAAGTTTCAATCAAAGCACTGCCTTTTCTTTCACTGACACTTTCAGTTCCAATTTCTGCCCAAGTCTGACATATTCATCACCACATGGTGTCGCGACCGTGAATCTGTCTGACCCTGTA
This sequence comes from Leucoraja erinaceus, assembly GCF_028641065.1. Taxonomy (NCBI): domain Eukaryota; kingdom Metazoa; phylum Chordata; class Chondrichthyes; order Rajiformes; family Rajidae; genus Leucoraja; species Leucoraja erinaceus. The sequence goes on from NC_073381.1 coordinate 88,534,076, forward strand.
GAAACCTCACCCATTAAACGATTAGTTTGGTTTAGTTTTAGAGATACGGCGTGGAAACAAGCCCTTCGGCCCACCGAGTCCGCGCCAACCAGTGATCAACCCACTCATTAACACCATCCTATACCCTCTAGGAACAATTTACATTCCTACCAAGCCAATTAACTTACAAACCTGTACATCTTTGGAGTGTGGGAGGAAGCTGAAGATCGGAGAAAAAAAACCACGCAGAACATACTAACTCCATACAGACAGCACCCATAGTTAGGATCGAACACGGTCTCTGGCGCTATAAGGCAATAGCTCTACTACTGCGCCACCGTGACGCCTTAAAGAGTCTGAAGAAGGGTCTGGGCCCGAAACATGGCACATCCGTGTTCTCTAAAGATGTTGCCTGACCCGCTGAGATACTCCAGCACTTTTTTTTCCCGCCGCAAGATTTCTACATCCGCAGTTTCATGAATATACATTAAAATGTTAATAAATATGTTGCTGCAATGGACTAATGGAAGTTAACCCACTGAGATCATTGTGTTCTGCACAAGATTCCAACATCTGCAGTTCCTCGGGTCTACATTAAAGTGTTAGCAAATATGTAGCTGCAATCGACGAATGGAAAAATGAGAGTTCAGTGTCGAGTTTAGAGAAATATAGCAGGAAAACAGCCGGTTGGGTCCACCTAGTCCACACTGATCATTACACCACTTATCCCACTTTCATCTCCACTGCCTACACGCTCGGGGTCATTTTACAGAGGGCCAATTAACCTACAAAACCTGTAGGTTTTTTGGATGTGGGAGGAAACCAGAGCACCTGGATGGAGCCCACGCGGTCACAGAGATAATATGCAAACTCTGCACAGAGTAGTCGAGGTCAGGATCGAACCCGGGTCTCCGGCACTGTGAGGCAGTGGCACCGCCAGCTGCCCCATTAATGGCAAAGCTGACTGTATGTCCACATGGTCCACACCGAGTTGATCAGCCATGATCATATTGAATGGCAGTGTAGGCTCGAAGGGCCGAATGGCCTACTCCTGCACCTATTTTCTATGTTTCTATGTTTCTACTTGTGCGCATGTTTCCAGTGTGTAGGAAGGAACTGCAGATGCCGGTTTACTCCGAAGATAGATAGACACAAAATGCTAGAATAACTCAGCGGGTCTGGCAGCATCTCTGGATAAAAGAAATAGGTGACATTTCAGGTTGAGGCGGGTCTCTGAAGAAGGGTCTTGGCCTGAAACATCTTGCGTTCCTTGTATTCAGAGATGCTGCCTGACTCGCTGGGTTACGCCGAGTTCACATGATGTTGCGTAAATGACGCGCAAGTAACGTCCAAGTGGGACAGGCCCTTATAGAAACATAGAAACAATTAATTAGGTGCAGGAGTAGGCCATTCGGCCCTTCGAGCCTGCGCCGCCATTCAATATGATCATGGCTGATCATCCAACTCAGTATCCCGTACCTGCCTTCTCTCCATACCCCCTGATCCCCTTAGCCACAAGGGCCACATCTAACTCCCTCTTAAATATAGCCAATGAACTGGCCTCAACTACCCTCTGTGGCAGAGAGTTCCAGAGAGTTCAATGCCCTCTCATCTTCACCAATAGTTCTGAAGAGTGTGAAGAGTCCCGTCAGCAATGATAAACTAGTCAGAAGATGAAGTTGTGCAGATCAGTTGTGGTGCAGTCTGAACTCAGCCGAAAGTAGCTTCAAAAGAAACTAAATAGCAGATGGTGAAAATTAAAAAAACACTAAATATAAACTTGTTCTTTGCCAAACAGATATATTTACACATGCCTGCACTCTCCCAAATATACTTCTGTCGAAGTCAGACAGGAACGGGGCACTGATTGTGGATGATCAGCCATGATCACATTGAATGGTGGTGCTGGCTCGAAGGGCCAAATGGCCTTCTCCTGTACCTATTGTCCATTGTCTATTGTCAAAGTGCAACATCCCAACTTCGTTAGTTCATTCAACTGAAGCCAATTATTCAATGGTTCAATGGTGTCGGAAGGAACTCCAGATTCTGGGTTACACCGAAGATGGACAAAATGCTGGAGTAACTCAGCAGGTCAGGCAGCATCTCTGGAGAGAAGGAATGGGTGACGTTTCTGGTCGAGACGAAGTGAGAAGAAGGGTCTCGACACGAATCATCACCCATTCCTTCTCTCCAGAGAAGTTGCGAGTCTCGAATGGTTCAATGGTGCTTATTGTCAATTGTGTAAACACAGTGTCAAATTCTTGTCTACCATAATGTCCAGTGAAATCATGGCATACCCAAACACAATCCCTGATAAGAAAATTGTGCAGAAACCTCAACCCTTGCCTCCCCCTCTGGTATCTACCAACACCACCCCTCCATCTCCAGTATCCGACCCGTGCTTGATAGCTCTTGCCCCACCACTCCGTCTGCCCCTCTTTATACTGGCTACTTGCCCTATACTCTTTCAGTCTAGATGAATGGTCTTGACCCAAAAGATCAAATGTCCATTCCCCTTCCACAGATGTTGCCAGACCTGTTGAGTTCCTATGAAAACCTCTCCACCTCGGCCTCAACTTTGAATCTATGAGGTAGCTTTGAGTTTTAACCAACATAATTCATCAAGAATGCTCCAAGATGCCAGAAATCTGAAATAAAACATCAAATGCTGATAAAGTCGGCAAAATTCGGGCAGCACCTGATTTGTTAGCGGCACGGTGGTGCAGCAGGTGGAGCTGCTGTCTCACAACGCCAGAGACCTGGGTACAATCCTGACCTCAGGTGCTGTCTCTGTGGAGTTTGCACATTCTCCTGTGACTGTGTGGGATTCCGCCCCTGCCATGGGCGCATGGTTTTGTAAGTTAATTGGCCTCTGTAAATTGTTTGGATCTGAGGAAGGACATTATTGCCATAGAGGGAGTGCAGAGACGGTTCACCAGACTGATTCCTGGGATGGCAGGACTGTCTTATGAGGAAAGACTGGGATAGACTTGGTTTATACTCTCTAGAATTTAGGAGATTGAGAGGGGATCTTATAGAAACTTACAAAATTCTTAAGGGGTTGGACAGGCTAGATGCAGGAAGATTGTTCCCGATGTTAGGGAAGTCCAGGACAAGGGGTCACAGCTTAAGGATAAGAGGGAAATCCTTTAAAACCGAGATGAGAAGAACTTTTTTCACATAGAGAGTGGTGAATCTCTGGAACTCTCTGCCACAGAGGGTAGTTGAGGCCAGTTCATTGGCTATATTTAAGAGGGAGTTAGATGTGGCCCTTGTGGCTAAGGGAATCAGGGGGTATGGAGAGAAGGCAGGTACGGGATACTGAGTTGGATGATCAGCCATGATCATATTGAATGGCGGTGCAGGCTCGAAGGGCCGAATGGCCTACTCCTGCACCTAATTTCTATGTTTCTATGTTTCTGGCGTGTAGAGATTGGGAAAGAAGGGGCAACATAGAACTAGAGGTAGATACAGTGCTGGACTCAACGGGTCAGGGCAGCATCTCTCGAGATAAAGGATGGATGACATTTCGGGGTTGGGACTCTTCTTCTGACCTGAAGCTTAAAGTCTGAAGAAGGGTCCCAATCCAAAATGTCACTCACCATTTGTTCTCCAGAGATGCTGCCCTGACCCGTCGAGTTACTCCAGCACTTTGTATCTACCTTTAGTATTAACCAGCATCTGTATATCTTCGTTTCTAACATGGAACAAACGTTAATGGGTGATCGATGGTCAGCATGTACTCTGGGCCCAAGGACCCAGAGTCAAGCTGAACCTCTAAATTAAACTCACTCTGTGGTGAGAGAAACAGAGTTCATATTTTAGAGTTAATACCTTTTCTGAAGAAGGGTCTCGACCCGAAACGTCACCTATTCCTTTGCTCCATAGATGCTGCCTCACCCGCTGAGTTTCTCCAGCATTTTTGTCCACCTAATATTTTAGGTCCGTGACCTTGAGACAGAACTGACAATAGACATCCTGAAACATTCATTCAAATTTTCTCTCTTTGCAGATGTTCCTCAACCGGCCGAATGTTTCCAGAATCTCTAGTTATTTTTTAACAGGAATGTTAAATGCAGAGCCTAACACAAGAATCCTGAGACCACACCAAAGACTGCTTGATCAGTACATTTAGTCCAGCTGAGATTGGAGCTGCAGCGTGGAAACAGGCCCTTCGTCCCACCATCGACAGTCCGTTCACACTAGTTCTATGATATCCCACTTTCCCATCCACACCTTACAATACTAGAAGCAATTTACAGAGGCCAATTAACCGACCAACCCGCACATCTTTGGGATGTGGGAAGAAACCCGCGCGGGCACAGAGAGAACATGCAAACACCATAGAGACAGCACCCGAGGTCAGAATCGAACCTAATCTCAGGTGCTTTGAGGCAGCACTTCTGCCAGCTGCGCCATTGTGCCACCCGGACAGCACGATGTATTTAAACTATGAACGCAACAAATAGTCAAGTTTCAAAGGAGATCAAATGCTCCGATGCAGTATGATTTCAAACCAAGCTACCTGTACTCATGATTCCCATCTCAGATAGGGCAATCTGTTTAACTTCCAATTATTTACCTATAAATTACAGACGAGGCTTCGGAGCCGGCAGTTTACGTTACAAAGTTTGCTCTTGGGAACGTAAATCTGTAATGTATATCTGCCAAAAGCATGAGGTGATGATAATCTTAGTTTCCATTTATTGTTTTGCCCTTATTTAAAGTCAGATCTAAATTCTGAGTGAAGTGACAGAAAGTAAAGCAAACTATTCTGGGGGCATTTTACAGAAGGATTTTACAACATGAATCAATTGTTCAGTGGTGCAGGCTGGAAGGAGCTACTAGCAATCAAGAGATGATAATTTACAGAGTACACCATCGGAGGTTTTCATATTCTAGGTCACGTTGAGTGAACAAATAGCATAATTGTGTGTCAGCTTCGGCACCTGGAAGCACTTTATCACAGTCACAACATGACTCACCATTCTCTCCTTCCAGACTACACGCCAGCACTGTCCATTCTTTGTACAAGTTTACACTTCTGCTAGCCAGAGAGGCACGGTGGTGCAGTTGGTCAAGCTGCTGCCACACACGACCAGAGAACCAGTTTCGAGCATGGCCTCAGGTGCTGCCTGTGCATGGAGTTGGCACATTCTCCCTGTGACTGCGCGGGTTTTCTCAGCGTGCTCCGGTTTCCTCCACACACCTCAAGGACGTGCGGGTTTGTAGTTTCTGTAAATTGCCCCTAGTGTGTAGAGAGTGGATAGGAAAGTGGGATAACAGAACAAGTGTGAAAGCGTGATCAGTGGTCAATCTATCTCCAGGCTGTATCTCTAAACACTCATGCAGAAACACTGATATATTAGGTGCAAAATCAGATGTTTTGTTTCGTTTAGAGATACAGCGTGGAGTCAGGCCCTTCGGCCCACCGAGTCCGCGCTGACCAGTGATCCCCGCACACTAGCACAATCGTCCACACTAGGGACAATTTACAATCTTTACCAAAGCCAAATTAATCTGCAAATCTGCACGTCTTTGGAGTGCGAGAGGAAACCGGAACACCCATAGAAAACCCATTCCGTCACAGGGAGAATGTACAAACTCTGTACAGACAGCACCCACAGTCAGGATCGAACCCGGGTCTCTGGCGCTGTAAGGCAGCAACTCTACCGCTATGACTTATGTACATAACTAACACCATCATGAAGAGCAAAGTTTTCCAGTCACTCAAAAACTTGGTTCTCAATTGCAGTGTTAATCATGCAAGCAAGGGGAGGCTCATCAGTTCTGCAAGGGAACAGAAACAAATCCTGAAGGTGCTTGGTGATATATTCAACATAGATGGTTCCTTATCTTATTATTTTTCATTCAGGTGATAGCTTCATGATTGAAAAATAACTATCAAATTGTAGAGGAGCTTGATTTACCCACTCCGCCCTGAAGTACCTACCTGCTTCAAGAAGACCACTACCATCCTGGTGAGAAAGAAAAGCAAAATCTCATTCCTTAGTGGCTACCGTCCAGTGGCCTTGACATCCACCATCACGAAAGCTGGTTATGGAAAACATTAAATCCAGTCCGCCAAGCAACCTTGACCCATCTACCGCCACAACAGGTCCATGGCTGATGCCATCTCTCTAGCCCTATACTCATCCCTAGAACACCTGGATAAGAAGAACACTTACGCCGACTCCTATTCATAGACTACAGCTCTGATTTCAACACCATTATCTGATCCAAGCTCATGGAACTTGAGTCATCAACTCATCGCTGCAACTGGATCCTCGACTTCCTGACCAACAGATCACAGTCAGTGAGGATAGGGGATAAATCATCCGCTAGGATAATCCTCAACACCGGCACCCCGCAAGGATGTGGTTTCAGCCCCCTTCCATAATCCTTATACAATTCATGACTGTCCAACGAAATACCAATCCAACTCAAATTACACATTCGCCCCCACACAAAGGTGCCAAAGTAGCGCACAAGGCCAGTGGCAGAACTGCAGTGCCGCTGATGGTAAGTTTTGTAACAACGCTATCATAATGGACTGGATATCAAATAATTATGTGATGAAGTATAGGAAGGAGATTGAATACCTTATAACCCGGTGCCAAGAAAACAATCTCATCCTCAATGTTAGAAAGACAAAGGAGGCAAAGTGGTAACACATCCCTGGTACATAATGGCTCCAACGAGGTAGAAAAAAAGTCAGGACCACACTCCAGCTGGCGAGGGGATGGTTCAGTTGCCTGATTACACCTGGGGAGAAACTGTCCCTGAATCTGCAGGCATGTATTTTCAAACTTCTGCTCCTCTTGCCTGATGGGAGAGGGCAGTGTAAATGGCGTCAATGGAAGGGAGGTTGGTTTGTGTGATGATCTGGGCAGCTTTCAGAACTCTCTTGCCATCTTGGATGGAGCTGGTCACAAACCAAGCTGTGATGCATCCCGATAAAATGCTTTGTACAGCACTTCTGTGGAAGCTGATGAGAGTTGATGAGGACATGCCAAACTTCCTAAACCTCCTTGTGAAGTGGAGGTGTTGGTGTGCTTTCTTGACCATTGCTACGATGTGGCTGGTCCGGGACAAATTGCTGGTGATATTTACTCCTAAGAACTCGCAGCTTTCAACCATCTCGACTTTGGAAGAAAATCCACGCGGTCACAGGGAGAACGTGCAAACTCCCTACTGACATCCAGAACAAGGGGTCACAGTTTAAGGATAAGGGGGCAATCTTTTAGGACCGAGATGACAAAAACATTTTGCACACAGAGAGTGGTGAATCTCTGGAATTCTCTGCCACAGAAGGTAGTTGAGGACAGTTCATTGGCGATATTTAAGAGGAAGTTAGATGTGGCCCTTGTGGCTAAAGGGATCAGGGGGTATGGAGAGAAGGCAGGTACGGGATACCGAGTTGGATGATCAGCCATGATCATATTGAATGGCGGTGCAGGCTCGAAGGGCCGAATGGCCTACTCCTGCACCTATTTTCTATGTTCCTATGTTTCTATGACAGCACCCATAGTCAGGATCAAACCAGGGTCCCTGGCACTGTAAGGCAGCAATTCGACTGCTGCACCACCGTGCCGCCCAAAGTAGTCAGCATGGTGGCGCACCTGTTCCAGAGGTAAATTCCATTGTTTGCAATGCGATAGAGGTCAGTCAACAATACCCTAGCTTGTGGAAGGACCGCTCAGAACCCTGATCACATCGGGAAAATGTTCCTGAGTTCATTAATCAATTGATGAGAGCACTTAATGACGTACACACCAGAATCTATTGTTGGTATCTATGCTTGAGAATAATTTCCTTCCACATTGTGACTAACCCTCTTAGTGATATTCATTGCTGCATTTCCCAGAGCAACAGGTAAGAAATAAGATAGACACAAAATGCTGGAATAACTCAGCAGGACAAGCAGAATCTCTGGAGAGTAGGAATGGGTGACGTTTCGGGTCGAGACCCTTCTTCATTCTAAAGGAGGGTCTCAACCAGAAATGTCACCCATTCCTATCCTCCAGAGATGCTGACTATCTCGCTGAGTGAATCCAGCATTGTGTGTCTTTCTTAAATCAGCAACTGCAGTTCCTTTCTGCACAGTTAAGAAAGAAGAATTGTGCAAGACTGATAGAAAATATCTTAAGTAGACAAAATAATGCTCAAGCATTTTCCCCTTTCCTTTAAATTTTCTAATAGATTTGATACTGCTATGCTGTGCACTTTAAAGCTTTGATATTCTGTCAACTTCTACTTACTGCTGGCAAGCTTAATGCTACATCTACACCCGAATCTGCTTCCAAATGATCGTTAATTCATGCCAAAGTGTTATCCTGCGTTCC